>NC_056747.1:1118043733-1118372507 GCF_019279795.1 Protopterus annectens | reverse complement strand
CAATTAAAGGTCTTAGAAAGTCAGGTTTTTGAAAAATAATCCCAAAAATCCATTATAAAGGCAAAAACCGAATTAAAAGGGAAATACCCCCCCCTTTTCACTCATCAGGAAAACAAGATTAACTAAAAACAACCCCCTTCCAGAGAAGATTAATGAAACAAACAAAAAATTTAAAACTGTTTTTTAAAAACAAAAAATTTATTAAATTCCCTTTATTTAGGTTTCAGGAGGTTTACTAAATCAATTTAAGAAAAAAAAAACCAAAAATAACCCCTTTTAAAAAGGAAATTCAATAAAAATACCCCCCTTACACTTATAGGAATTAAAAAAAATTAATGAAAAACAACCCAAATTCCGCTAGAGATTCAACAACACAAACAAAAATCGTAATTTTTTAAAAAAGCAAAAAAAATTAAATTACTTATTTTAGGATTTCAGGTAGGGTTTTCCCCAAATCAATTTAACAGAAAAAAATTCCAAAAATAACCCCTTTAAAAGGCAAAACCAAATTAAGAAAAATACCCCCCCCTTTTCACTGGTAGCAGGGAACTAAAACAAAAGAAAAACAACCCAAATTCCAGTGATAGTATTTTGCCCAAAAAATTTAATTTAAAGCGATTTTTTAAAAAGTCAATAAAAACAAACAATATCCCTTTAGGTCTTAGCCGGCAAAAGCTCAGAGTTTAAGTAGAAAATAACCCAATGTGTACCACTTATGTTAGGCAAAAACTAAATATCAATGAATTGAAACTACCTGCACTTATCACTGGCTATGCAGGAATTCTAACTAGCATGAACTGAAATAACACAGCCACAAATTCCAGCTAGATAGTATTCAATACAACACAAATAAATCAATTTAAATGCTGCATTATTTGAAAAAGGTGCACATAAAGATTTACTTAAATTCACTTACATGTCCAGTTTATTGAAGGTAGATCTTAGTTAGCCAAATCTCAGAGTTTAATCAGAAAATAATCCAAAATCCACCACTTATATAAGCAGAAAACGAATATCAATGAAATGAAACTACCACAGCTTATCATTAACTATGCAGGAATTTTAACAAGCTTTAACTGAAAAAACAGAACCACAACTTCCACTTGATAGTATATAATGCAACACAAATAAATCAACTTAAATCATGTATTATTTGAAAAAAAGTACAGATAAAGATTTACTTACATACACTTATACATCCAGCTGATTCTAGGTAGGTCTTAGAGAGCCAAAGTTCAGAGTTTAAGCAAAAAATAATTCAAAATGTACAACATACATAAGGCAGAAACCGAATATCAGCGAATTTAAACTACTCCTACTTATCACTGGCTATGCAGGAATTTTAACAAGCATTAACTGAAAATACAGAGCCACAACATCCAGCTAGATAGTATTCAATGCAACACAAATAAATCAATTTAAATGCCGTATTATTTGAAAAAAGTGCAGATAAAGATTTACTTAAATTCAGTTATACATCCAGTTGATTGCAGGTAGGTCTTAGCCTGCCAAAGCTCAGAGTTTAAGCTGAAAATAATCCAAAATGTACCACTTATATAAGACAGAAACAGAGTATCACTGAATTAAAACTACCCCCACTTATTACTGGCTATGCAGGAATTCTAACAAGCATTAACTAAAAAAATGGCCACAACTTCCAGCAAGATAGTATTCAATGCAACACAAATAAATCAATTTAAATGCTGTATTATTTAAAAAAAGTGCAGATAAAGATTTACTTACATTCACTTATATGTCCAGTTGATTGCAGGTAGTTCTAAGCTGGCCAAATCTCAGAGTTTAAGCAGAAAATAATCAAAAAATGTAAAACTTATGCAAGGCAGAAACAGAATATCAATGAATTGAAACTACCCCACCTTTCACTGGCTAGGAGGGAATTTTAACAATCATTAACTGAAAAACAGAGCCACAACTTTCAGCTTGATAGTATTTAATTCAATACAAATAAATCAATTTAAATGCTGAATTATTTAAAAAAAGTGCAGATAAAGATATAGATAAATTCACTTATACGTCCAATAGATTGCAGGTAGGGCTTAGCCTGCCAAAGCTCAGAGTTTAAGCAGAAAATAATCCAAAATGTACCACTTATATAAGGCAGAAACCGAATATCAATTAATTTAAACTGCCCCCGCTTTTCACAGGCTATGCAGGAATTCTAACAAGCATTAACTGAAAAAACAGAGCCACAACTTCCAGCTAGATAGTATTCAATGTAACACAAACAAAACAATTTAAATGCTGTATTATTTGAATAAAAGTGCAGATAAAGATGTACTTAAATACACCTTGTACGTCCAGTTGATTGCAGGTAGGTCTTAGCTGGACAAAGCTAAGAGTTTAAGCAGAAAATAATCCAAAATGTACCACTTATATAAGGCAGAAACCGAATATCAATGAATTGAAACTACCCCTACTTATCACTGTCTATGCAGGAATTCTAACAAGCATTAAGTGAAAAAACAAAGCCACAACTTCCAGCTAGATAGTATTCAATGCAGCACAAATAAATCAACTTAAATACTGTATTATTTCAAAAAAGTGCAGACAAAGATTTACTTGCATTCACTTATACATCCAGTTGATTCCAGGTTGGTCTTAGCCAGCCAAAGTTCAGAGTTTAAGCAGAAAATAATCCAAAATATACAACTTATATAAGGCAGAAACCGAATATCAATGAATTGAAACTACCCCCATTTATCACTGGCTATGCAGGAATTCTACAAAGCATTAACTGAAAAAACAGAGCCACAACTTCCAGAAAGATAGTATTCAATGCAACACAAATAAATAAATTTAAATGCTGTATTTTTTGAAAAAAGTGCAGATAAAGATTTACTTAAATTCCCTTACATGTCCAGTTGATTGCAGGTAGGTCTTAGACGGCCAAAGTTCAGATTTTAAGCAGAAAATAACCCAAAATGTCCACTTATGTAAGACAGAAACTGAATATCAATGAATTAAAACTACCTCCACTTATCACTGGCTATGCAGGAATTCTAACAAGCATTAACTGAAATAACAGAGCCACAACTTCCAGCTACATAGTATTCAATGCAACACAAATAAATCAATTTAAATGCTGTCGTTTTTGAAAAAAGTGCAGATAAAGATTTAATTAAATTCACGTATACGTCCAGTTGACTGCAGGTAGGTGATAGCTGGCCAAAGCTCAGAGATTAAGCAGAAAATAATCCAAAATGTACCACTTATACAAAGCAGAAACCGAATATCCGTGAATTGAAACAACCCCCACTTATCACTGTTTATGCAGGAATTCTAACAAGCATTAACTGAAAAAACAGAGCCACAACTTCCAGCTAGATAGTATTCAATGCAGCACAAATAAATCAATTTAAATGCTGTATTATTTGAAAAAAGTGCAGAAAAAGATTTACTTAAATTTGCTAATACATCCAGTTGATTGCAGGTAAGTCATAGCCGGTCAAAGGTCAGAGCTTAAGCAGAAAATAATCCAAAATGTATGACTTTTATAAGGCAGAAACTGAATATAAATGAACTGAAACCACCCCCACATAACAATGATATGCAGGATTTCTAACAAGCATTAACTAAACAAACAGAGCCACAACTTCCAGCTAGACAGTATTCAATGCAACACAATTAAATCCTTTTAAATGCTGTATTATTTTCAAAAAGTGCAGATAAAGATTTACTTAAATTCACTGACACATCAAGTTGACTGTAGGTAGGTCTTAGCCCTTCAAAGCTCAGAGTTTAAGCCGAAAATAATCCAAAATGTATCACTTATATAAGGCAAAAACCGAATACCACTGAATTGAAACTAAACTAACCCCATTTATCACTGGCTATGCAAAAATTCTAAAAAGCATTAACTGAAAAAAAAAACAGAGCCAAAACATCCAGCTAGATAGTATTCAATGCAACACAAATAAATCAATGTAAATGTGGTATTATTTGAAAAAAGTGCAGGTAAAAATTGACTTAAATTCACGTCAATGTCCAGATGATTGCAGGTAGGTCTTAGCTGGACAATGCTCAGAGTTTAAGCAGAAAATAATAAAAAAGTACCACTTATATAAGGCAGAAACCGAATATCAATGAATTGAAACTATCCCCACTTATCACTGGCTGAGCAGGAAGTCTAACAAGCATTAACTGAAAAAACAGGGCCACAACTTCCAGCTAGATAGTATTCAATGCAACACAAATAAATCAATTTAAATGCTGTATTATTTGAAAAGAAGTGCGGATAAAGATTTACTTAAATTCACTTATACGTCCAGTTGATTGCAGGTAGGTGTTAGCCGGCCAAAGCTTAGAGTTTAAGCAGAAAATAATCCTAAATGTACCACTTATATAAGGCAGAAACCGAACATCAGTGACCTGAAACTACCCATAGTTATCACTGGCTATGCAGGAATTCTAACAAGCATTAACTGAAAAAAACAGAGCCACAACTTCTAGTTAGATAGTATTCAATGCAGCCCAAATAAATCAATTTAAATGCTGTATTATTTGAAAAAAAGTGCAGAAAAAGATTTACTTAAATTCACTTATACATCCAGTTGATTGCAGGTAAGTCATAGCTGGCCAAAGCTCAGAGTTTAAGCGGAAAATAATCCAAAATGTACCACTTTTATAAGGCAGAAACCGAATATAAATGAACTGAAACCACCCCGATATAACACTGATATGCAGGATTTCTAACAAACATTAACTAAACAAACAGAGCCACAACTTCCAGCTTGATAGTATTCAATGCAACACAATTAAATCATTTTAAATGCTGTATTATTTTCAAAAAAGTGCAGATAAAGATTTACTTAAATTCACTGATATATCCAGTTGATTGCAGGTAGGTCTTAGCCCTTCAAAGCTCAGAGTTTAAACCGAAAATAATCCAAAATGCATCACTTATATAAGACAAAAACCGAATACCACTGAATTGAAACTAAACTAACCCCACCTATCACTGGCTATGCAGAAATTCTAAAAAGCATTAACTGAAAAAAAAACAGAGCAAAAATGTCCAGCTAGATGGTATTCCATGCAACACAAATAAATCAATTTAAATGCTGTATTATTTGAAAAAAGTGCGCATAAAGATTTACTTAAATTCACTTATACGTCCAGTTGATTGCAGGTAGGTATTAGCCAGCCAAAGCTCAGAGTTTAAGCAGAAAATAATTCAATATGTACCACTTATGTAAGGCAAAAACTGAATATCAGTAAATTGAAACTACCTCCACTTCTCACTGGCTATGCAGGAATTCTAACAAGCATTAACTGAAATAACAGAGCCACAACTTCCAGCTAGATAGTATTCAATACAACATAAATAAATCAATTTAAATGCTGTATTATTTGAAAAAAAGTGCACATAAAGATTTACTTAAATTCACTTCTACATCCAGTTGATTGCTGGTAGGTATTAGCCAGACAAAGCTCAGAGTTTAAGCAGAAAATAATCCTAAATGTACCACTTATATAAGGCAGAAACCGAGTATCACTGAATTAAAACTACCCCCACTTATCACTGGCTATGCAGGAATTCTGACAAGCATTAACTGAAAAAACCGAGCCATAACCTCCGGCTAGATAGTATTCAATGCAACACAAATAAATCAGTTTAAATGCTGTATTATTTGAAAAAAGTGCAGATAAAGATTTACTTAAATTCACTTATATGTCCAATTGATTGCAGGTAGGTCTAAGCTGGCCAAATCTCAGAGTTTAAGCAGAAAATAATCAAAAAATGTACCACTTATATACAAAGAATGTACCACTTATATAAGGCAGAAACAGAATATCAATGAATTGAAACTACCCCCACTTTTCACTGGCTATGAGGGAATTTTAACTATCATTAAATGAAAAACACAGCCACAACTTTCAGCTAGATAGTATTCAAGTCAATACAAATAAATCAATTTAAATGCTGTATTATTTGAAAAAAGTGCAGATAAAGATATAGTTAAATTCACTTATACATCCAATAGATTGCAGGAAGGCCTTAGTCTGCCAAAGCTCAGAGTTTAAGCAGAAAATAATCCAAAATGTACCACTTATATATGGCATAAACCGAATATCACTGAATTTAAAATACTACCACTTATCACTGGCTATGCAGGAATTCTAACAAGTATTAACTGAAAAAAACAGAGAAACAACCTCCAGCTAGATAGTATTCAATGCAACACAAATAAATCAATTTAAATACTGTATTATTTAAAAAAGGTACAGATAAGGATTTACTTAAATTCGCTTATACATCCAGTTAATTGCAGATATTCATAGCCGGGCAAAGCTCAGAGTTTAAGCAGAAAATAATCCAAGATGTACCACTTTTATAGGGCAGAAACTGAATATAAATGAACTGAAACTGCCCCCACTTATCACTGCTATGCAGGAATTCTAACAAGCATCAACTAAACAAAGAGAGCCACAACGTCCAGCTAGATAGTACTCAATGCAACACAAATAAATCAATTTAAATGCAGTATTATTTGAAAAAAGTACAGATAAAGATTTACTTAAATTCACTTCTACGTCCAGTTGATTGCAGGTAGGTCATAGCTAGCCACAGCTCAGCGTTTAAGCAGAAAACAATCAAAAATGTATCACTTATATAAGGAAGAAACTGAATATCAATGAATTGAAACTACCCCAACTTATCACTGGCTCTGCAGGAACTCTAACAAGCATTAACTGAAAAAACAAAGCCACAACTTACAGATGGATAGTATTCAATGCAACATAATTAAATCAATTTAAATGCTGTATTATTTTCAAAAAAGTGCAGATAAAGATTTACTTAAATTCACTGATACATCCAGTTTATTGCAGGTAGGTCTTAGCCCGCCAAAGCTCAGAGTTTAAGCCAAAAATAATCCAAAATGTATCACTTATATAAGGCAAAAAACGAATACCACTGAATTGAAACTAAACTAACCCCACCTATCACTGGCTATGCAGACATTCTAAAAAGCATTAACTAAAAAAAAAACAGAGCAAAAATGTCCAGCTAGACAGTATTCAATGCAACACAAATAAATCAATGTAAATGTGGTATTATTTGAAAAAAGTGCAGGTAAAGATTGACTTAAATTCACATCAACGTCCAGATGATTGCAGGTAGGTCTTAGCTGGCCAAAGCTCAGAGTTTCAGCAGAAAATAACCCAATATGTACCACTTATGTAAGGCAAAAACTGAATATCAATAAATTGAAACTACCACCACTTATCACAGGCTATGCAGGAATTCTAACAAGCATTAACTGAAATAACAGAGCCACAACTCCAGCTAGATAGTATTCGATACAACATAAATAAATCAATTTAAATGCTGTATTATTTGAAAAAAGTGCACATAAAGATTTACTTAAATTCACTTCTACGTCCAGTTGATTGCAGGTAGGTATTAGCCAGCCAAAGCTCAGAGTTTAAGCAGAAAATAACCCAATATGTACCACTTATGTAAGGCAAAAACTGAATATCAATAAATTGAAACTACCTCCACTTCTCACTGGCTATGCAGGAATTCTAACAAGCATTAACTGAAATAACAGAGCCACAACTTCCAGCTAGATAGTATTCAATACAACATAAATAAATCAATTTAAATGCTGTATTATTTGAAAAAAAGTGCACATAAAGATTTACTTAAATTCACTTCTACGTCCAGTTGATTGCAGGTAGGTATTAGCCAGCCAAAGCTTAGAGTTTAAGCAGAAAATAATCCTAAATGTACCACTTATATAAGGCAGAAACTGAGTATCACTGAATTAAAACTACCCCCACTTATCACTGGCTATGCAGGAATTCTGACAAGCATTAACTGAAAAAAACGAGCCATAACCACCGGCTAGATAGTATTCAATGCAACACAAATAAATCAGTTTAAATGCTGTATTATTTGAAAAAAGTGCAGATAAAGATTTACTTAAATTCACTTATATATCCAATTGATTGCAGGTAGGTCTAAGCTGGCCAAATCTCAGAGTTTAAGCAGAAAATAATCAAAAAATGTGCCACTTATATACAAAGAATGTACCACTTATATAAGGCAGAAACAGAATATCAATGAATTGAAACTACCCCCACTTTTCACTGGCTATGAGGGAATTTTAACAATCATTAACTGAAAAACACAGCCACAACTTTCAGCTAGATAGTATTCAAGTCAATACAAATAAATCAATTTAAATGCTATATTATTTGAAAAAAGTGCAGATAAAGATATAGTTAAATTCACTTATACATCCAATAGATTGCAGGAAGGCCTTATTCTGCCAAAGCTGAGAGTTTAAGCAGAAAATAATCCAAAATGTAGGACTTATATATGGCATAAACCGAATATCACTGATTTTAAAATACTACCACTTATCACTGGCTATGCAGGAATTCTAACAAGTATTAACTGAAAAAAAACAGAGCCACAACCTCCAGCTAGATAGTATTCAATGCAACACAAATAAATCAATTTAAATACTGTATTATTTAAAAAAGGTGCAGATAAGGATTTACTTAAATTCGCTTATACATCCAGTTAATTGCAGATATTCATAGCCAGCCAAAGCTCAGAGTTTAAGCAGAAAATAATCCAAAATGTACCACTTTTATAGGGCAGAAACTGAATATAAATGAACTGAAACTGCCCCCACTTATCACTGCTATGCAGGAATTCTAACAAGCATTAACTAAACAAACAGAGCCACAACTGCCAGCTAGATAGTACTCAATGCAACACAAATAAATCAATTTAAATGCAGTATTATTTGAAAAAAGTGCAGATAAAGATTTATTTAAATTCACTTCTACGTCCAGTTGATTGCAGGTAGGTCATAGCTAGCCACAGCTCAGCGTTTAAGCAGAAAACAATCCAAAATGTATCACTTATATAAGGAAGAAACTGAATATCAATGAATTGAAACTACCCCCACTTATCACTGGCTCTGCAGGAACTCTAACAAGCATTAACTGAAAAAACAAAGCCACAACTTACAGATGGATAGTATTCAATGCAACATAATTAAATCAATTTAAATGCTGTATTATTTCTTTAAAAAAGTGCAGATAAAGATTTACTTAAATTCACTGATATGTCCATTTGATTGCAGATAGGTCTTAGCCAGCCAAATCTCAGAGTTTAAGCAGAAAATTATCCAAAATGTATCACCTATATATGGCAGAAGCTGAATATCAATGAATTGAAAATTTCCACACATCACTGGCTATGCAGGAATTCTAACAAACATTAACTGAAAAACAGAGCCACAACTTCCAGCTAGATAGTATTCAATGCAACACAAATAAATCAATTTAAATGCTGTATTCGTTGAAAAAAGTGCAGATAATGATTTACTTAAATTCACTTATATGTCCAGGTAGGTCTTTGCCTCCCAAAGCTCAGAGTTTAAGCAGAAAATAATCCAAAATGTATGACTTATGCAAGACAGAAACTAAATATCAATGAATTGAAACTTCCCCCACTTATCACTACCTATGCAGGAATACTAACAAGCATTAAATGAAAAAACAGAGCCACAACTTCCAGCTACATAGTATTCAATGAAACACAAATAAATCAATTTAAATGCTGTATTGTTTGAAAAAGTGCAGATAAAAATTTACTTAAATTCCCTTATACATCCAGTAGATTGCAGGTAGGTCTTAGCCTGCCAACACTCAGAGTTTAAGCAGAAAATAATCCAAAATTTACCACTTATATAAGGCATAAACTGAATATCACTGAATTGAAACTACTACCACTTACACTGGCTATGAAGGAATTCTAACAAGCATTAACTGATAAAAAACAGAGCCACAACTTCCAGTTAGATAGTATTCAATGCAGCACAAATAAATCAATTTAAATGCTGTATTATTTGAAAAAAGTGCAGAAAAAGATTTACTTAAATTCACTTATACATCCAGTTAATTGCAGATATTCATAGCCGTCCAAAGCTCAGAGTTTAAGCAGAAAATAATCCAAAATGTACCACTTTTATAGGGCAGAAACTGAATATAAATGAACTGAAACTGCCCCCACTTATCACTGCTATGCAGGAATTCTAACAAGCATCAACTAAACAAACAGAGCCACAACTTCCAGCTAGATAGTACTCAATGCAACACAAATAAATCAATTTAAATGCAGTATTATTTGAAAAAAGTGCAGATAAAGATTTTCTTAAATTCACTTCTACGTCCAGTTGATTGCAGGCAGGTTATAGCTAGCCACAGCTCAGCGTTTAAGCAGAAAACAATCCAAAATGTATCACTTATATAAGGAAGAAACTGAATATCAATGAATTGAAACTACCCCCACTTATCACTGGCTCTGCAGGAACTCTAACAAGCATTAACTGAAAAAACAAAGCCACAACTTACAGATGGATAGTATTCAATGCAACATAATTAAATCAAATTAAATGCTGTATTATTTCTTTAAAAAAGTGCAGATAAAGATTTACTTAAATTCACTGATATGTCCATTTGATTGCAGATAGGTCTTAGCCAACCAAATCTCAGAGTTTAAGCAGAAAATTATCCAAAATGTATCACCTATATATGGCAGAAGCTGAATATAAATGAATTGAAAAATTCCACACAACCCCGGCTATGCAGGAATTCTAACAAACATTAACTGAAAAACAGAGCCACAACTTCCAGCTAGATAGTATTCAATGCAACACAAATAAATAAATTTAAATGCTGTATTAGTTGAAAAAAGTGCAGATAATGATTTACTTAAATTCACTTATATGTCCAGTTGATTGCAGGTAGGTCTTTGCCTCCCAAAGCTCAGAGTTTAAGCAGAAAATAATCCAAAATGTATGACTTATGCAAGGCAGAAACCAAATATCATTGAATTGAAACTACCCCCACTTATCACTGCCTATGCAGGAATACTAACAAGCGTTAAATGAAAAAACAGAGCCACAACTTCCAGCTACATAGTATTCAATGCAACACAAATAAATCAATTTAAATGCTGTATTGTTTGAAAAAAGTGCAGATAAAAATTTACTTAAATTCCCTTATACATCCAGTAGATTGCAGGTAGGTCTTAGCCTGCCAAAGCTCAGAGTTTAAGCAGACAATAATCCAAAATTTACCACTTATATAAGGCATAAACTGAATATCACTGAATTGAAACTACCACCACTTACACTGGCTATGAAGGAATTCTAACAAGCATTAACTGAAAAAAACAGAGCCACAACTTCCAGTTAGATAGTATTCAATGCAGCACAAATAAATCAATTTAAATGCTGTATTATTTGAAAAAAGTGCAGAAAAAGATTTACTTAAATTCGCTTATACATCCAGTTGATTGCAGGGAAGTCATAGCTGGCCAAAGCTCAGAGTTTAAGTGGAAAATAATCCAAAATGTACCACTTTTACAAGGCAGAAACTGAATATAAATGAACTGAAACCACCCCCAAATAACACTGATATGCAGGATTTCTAACAACCATTAACTAAACAAACAGAGCCACAACTTCCAGCTTGATAGTATTCAATGCAACACAATTAAATCATTTTAAATGCTGTATTATTTTCAAAAAAGTGCAGATAAAGATTTACTTAAATTCACTGATACATCCAGTTGATTGCAGGTAGGTCTTAGCCTGCCAAAGCTCAGAGTTTAAGCCGAAAATAATTCAAAATGTATCACTTATATAAGGCAAAAAATGAATACCACTGAATTGAAACTAAACTAACCCCACCTATCACTGGCTATGCAGAAATTCTAAAAAGCATTAACTGAAAAAAAAAACAGAGCCAAAACGTGCAGCTTGATAGTATTCAATGCAACACAAATAAATCAATGTAAATGTGGTCTTATTTGAAAAAAGGTTCAGGTAAAGATTGACTTAAATTCACATCAGCGTCCAGTTGAATGCAGATAGGTCTTAGCCGGCCAAAGCTCAGAGTATAAGCAGAAAATAATCCAAAATGTACCACTTATACAATGCAAAAACCGAATGTCAATGAATTGAAACTACCCCCACTTATCACTGGTTATCCAGGAAGTCTAACAAGCATTAACTGAAAAACCAGAGCCACAACTTCCAGCTAGATAGTATTCAAAACAACACAAACAAATCAATTTAAATGTCTTGTTATTCGAAAAAAGTGCAGACAAAGATTTACTTAAATTCACTTATACGTGCAGTTGCTTGCAGGTAGATCTTAGACGGCCAAATCTCAGAGTTTAAGCAAAAAATAATCCAAAATGTACCACTTATATAAGGCAAATATCAATGAATTGAAACTACCTCCACTTATCACTGGCTATGCAGGAATTCAAACAAGCATTAACTGAGAAAACATAGCCACAACATCCAGCTAGATAGAATTCAATACAACACAAATAAATCAATTTAAATGCTGCATTATTTCAAAAAAAAGTGCACATAAAGATTTACTTAAATTCACTTATACATCCAGTTTATTGCAGGTAGATCTTAGTCAGCCTGAGCTCAGAGTTTAATCAGAAAATAATCCAAAATCTACCACTTATATAAGCAGAAACCGAATATCAATGAAATGAAACTACCACAGCTTATCACTAGTTATGCAGGAATTTTAACAAGCTTTAACTGGAAAAACAGAACCACAACTTCCACTTGATAGTATATAATGCAACACAAATAAATCAACTTAAATCATGTATTATTTGAAAAAAAGAAAAAGATTTACTTACATTCACCTATACATCCAGCTGATTCCAGGTAGGTCTTAGCCAGCCAAAGTTCAGAGTTTAAGCAAAAAATAATTCAAAATGTACAACTTACATAAGGCAGAAACCGAATATCAGTGAATTGAAACTACCCCTATTTATCACTGGCAATGCAGGAATTTTAACAAGCATTAACTGAAAATACAGAGCCACAACTTAAAGGCTAGATAGTATTCAATGCAACACAAATAAATCAATTTAAATTCCATATTATTTGAAACAAAAGTGCAGATAAAGATTTACTTAAATTCACTTATACATCCAGTTGATTGCAGGTAGGTCTTAGCCTGCCAAAGCTCAGAGTTTAAGCTGAAAATAATCCAAAATGTACCACTTATATAAGACAGAAACCGAGTATCACTGAATTAAAACTACCCCCACTTATTACTGGCTATGCAGGAATTCTAACAAGTATTAACTAAAAAAAAACGAGCCACAACTTCCAGCAAGATAGTATTCAATGCAACACAAATAAATCAATTTAAATGCTGTATTATTTGAAAAATGTGCAGATAAAGATTTACTTACATTCACTTATATGTCCAGTTGATTGCAGGTAGGTCTAAGCTGGCCAAATATCAGAGTTTAAGCAGAAAATAATCAAAAAATGTAAAACTTATGCAAGGCAGAGAGAGAATATCAATGAATTGAAACTACCTCACATTTCACTGGCTAGGAGGGAATTTTAACAATCATTAACTGAAAAACAGAGCCACAACTTTCAGCTAGATAGTATTCAATTCAATACAAATAAATCAATTTAAATGCTGAATTATTTGAAAAAAGTGCAGATAAAGATATAGTTAAATTCACTTATACGCCCAATAGATTGCAGGTAGGACTTAGCTTGCCAAAGCTCAGAGTTTAAGCAGAAAATAATCCAAAATGTACCACTTATATAAGGCATAAACCGAATATCACTGAATTTAAAATACCACCACTTATCACTGGAAATGCAGGAATTCTAACAAGCTTTAACTGAAAAAACAGAGCCACAACTTCCAGCTAGATAGTATTCAATGCAACACAAATAAATCAATTTAAATGCTGTATTATTTGAAAAAAGTGCAGATAAAGATTTACTTAAATTCAATAATATGTACATTTGATTGCAGGTTGGTCTTAGCTGGCCAAAGCTCAGAGTTTAAGCAGAAAATAATACAAAAATGCACCACTTCTATAAGGCAAAAACCGAATATCAATGAATTGAATCTACCCGCACTTATCACTGGCTATGCAGGAATGCTAAAAAACGTAGAAAACAACTGGATAATCCGTATATGAGACAACACGCAGTCTCTAGCTATGTTTACAGTACAAGTGAACCAGACCCGGGCAAGAGAAGAGAAATATTTTATTCCATACATATACGACACATAGAACAAGATAAACGGTTTAGCGCTTTCATCTGTGAATACAGACTTCCTCAGAACTTCCAGCTAGATAGTATTCAATACAACACAAATAAATCAATTTAAATGCTGTATTATTTGAAAAAAGTGCACATAAAGATTTACTTAAATTCATGTATACGTCCAGTTGATTGCAGGTAGCTCTTAACAAGACAAAGCTCAGAGTTTAAGCAGAAAATAATCCAAAATGCACTATGTATATAAGGCAGAAATCGAAAATCAATGAATTGGAACTACCCCCACTGATCACTGGCTTTGCTGGAATCCTAACAAGCATTAACTGAAAAAACATAGCCACAACTTCCAGCTAGATAGAATTCAATGCAACAGAAATAAATCAATTTAAATGCTGTATTATTTGAAAAAAATGCAGACAAAGATTTACTTAAATTCCCTTATACATCCAGTTGATTGCAGGTAGGTCTTACTGGCCAAAGCTCAGAATTTAAGCAGAAAATAATCCAAAATGTACCACTTATGTAAGGCAGAAACCGAATATCAATAAACTGAAACTACCCCAACTTTTCACTGGCTATGCAGGAATTCTAACAAGCATTAACTTAAAAAACAGGGCCACAACTTCAAGCTAGATAGTATTCAATGCAACATGAATAAATCAATTTAAATGCTGTATTATTTGAAAAAAGTGGAGATAAAGATTTACTTAAATTCACTTATACATCCAGTTGATTGCAGGTAGGCTTTAGCCGGCCAAAGCTCAGAGTTTAAGCAGAAAATATTCCAAATTGTACCACTTACATAAAGCTGAAATTGTACTGTTGTCTGCATATATGATTTGGCAAAATTTTATGCCAGATGCCCCTCCTGACTCAACTCTCCCCATTTACCTGGGCTTTGGACCGGCACAAAGAAATGCACTGGCTTGTGCATCCCCAGTGGCTGGAAACTGATGGTGTAATGATGAATGTTGTTAGTGCATATGCTCCACAAGATGGGTGTGCGCTGGATGAGAAAGAAAAATTTTGGAGTGAGTTGGATGAAGTGGTGATGACTGTACCCAAGAGTGAGAGACTGGTGGGAGGTTGGCGTAATGGTTAAGGTGCTTACCTTAGAAACACAAGGTGCAGGGTTTGATTCTGACATGGGGTAATTGGCTAGGCTTAAAATGGCCCATACGGGTAGTTAGCCTAGTAGTAACCTATAAGGTGGGAGGTTGGCATAATGTTTAAGTTGTTTACCTTGCAGATACAAGGTGCAAGGTTTGATTATCACATAGGGTAACTGGCTAGGCTTAAAATGGCCCACAAGGGCAATTAGCCTAGTACTAATCTATTAACCTATGGTGATTGGAGTAGATTTCAATGGGCATGTTGCTGAAGGGAACAGAGGGGATGAGGAAGTGATGGGTAGGTATGGTGTTAAGCAAAGGAATGCAGAAGGTCATATGGTAGTGGATTTTGCCAAAAGGATGGACATGGCTGTGATGAATATGTATTTTAACAAGAGGGAGGAGCATAGGGTGACATACAAGAGTGGAGGAAGATGCACACAGGTGGATTATACCTTATGTAGAAGGGCCAGTCTGAAGGAGATTGGAGACTGTAAAGTGGTGGCAGGGGAAAGTGTAGTTAGGCAGCATAGGATGGTGGTTTGTAGGATGACATTGGTGATCAAGAAGAGAAGGATGAATGTGAGGGCAGCACCAAGGATCAAATATTGGAAATTGAAAAAGGGTAATTGTGAGGTGACGTTAACTCAAGAGTTAAGACAGGCACTGGTTGGCAGTGAAGAGTTACCGAATAGCTGGTCAACTACAGCAGAGCTAGTAAGAGAGATGGCTAGAAAGGTGCTTGGTGTGACATCTGGAAAGAGGAAGGAGGACAAGGAGACCTGGTGGTGGAATGAAGAAGTACAGGAAAGTATACAGAGAAAGAGGTGGCGAAGAAGTGGGATTGTCAAAGAGATGAAGAAAGTAGACAAGAGTATAAGGAGACTAGGTGCATGGCAAAGAGAGAGGTGGCGAAGGCTAAGGATAAGGTGTATGAAGAGTTGTATAAAAGATTGGACACTAAGAAGGGGGAAAAGGACCTGTACCGATTGGCTAGACAGAGGGACCGAGCTAGTAAAGATGTGCAGCAGGTAAGGGTGATAAAGGATAATGAGGGAAACGTACTCACAAGTGAGGAGAGTGTGTTGAGCAGATGGAAAGAGTACTTTGAGGGGTTGATGAATGAAGAGAATGAGAGGAAAAAAAGGTTTGATGATGTGCGGATAGTGAATTATGACATGCAGTGGATTAGCAAGGAGGAATTAAGGATAGCTATGAAGAGAATGAAGAACGGAAAGGCTGTTGGTCCAGATGACATACCTGTGGAAGCATGGCGGTGTTTAGGTGAAATGGCAGTGGAGTTTTTAACTAGATTGTTTAATGAAATCTTGGAAAGTGAGAGGATGCCTGAGGAATGGAGAAAAAGTGTTTTGATACCAATTTTTAAGAATAAGGATGATGTGCAGAGCTGTAGTAACTACAGAGAGATTAAACTGATCAGTCACAGCATGAGGTTATGGGAAACAGTAGTGGAAGCTAGGTTAAGAAGGGAGGTGATGATTAGTGATCAGCATTATGGTTTCATGCCAGGAAAGAGCACTACAGATGCAATGTTTGCTCTGAGAGTGTTGATGGAGAAGTACAGAGAAGGTCAGAAGGAGTTGCATTGTGTCTTTGTGGATTTAGACAAATGAATCAATTTTAATGCTGTATTATTTGAAAAAAAGTGCTGATAAAGATTTACTTAAATTCACTTATACATCCAGTTGATTGCAGGCAAGTCTTAGCCAGCCAAAGCTCAGAGTTTAAGTGATATACTACTGCAAACGTCATCCCACCTAGAAGGCAGGATGAAGCAATTTCTGTTGCTACCCCCCACCCCCATTCATATTTACACATTATGTGCTGGTTTGTGTGGTATATGCCAATGGCTGGTGATATACCAGTGCAATCTTCATCCCACCCTGAAGGCAGGATGAAGAGATTTCCATTGCCCTGGGCAGACCTCAAGTGACCCAGTGTGTGCTGTTACCCAGATTTCAGGCTTGCACAGGGTACACATAATATTACTGCTGCAAATGTTTATGTTGTTGCATCACAGACCAATTAATAAGAATCACACCCAATGTGCAATCTCAGCAATGTCAGCATCCATGTCATTTAACAGTGCTCGAAAGGCACTTCTCATGTGATTATTGCTCTGAGGTCCTGCTCTGTTATCTGCAATCGTTTTCAAGTCAGGAGTGACATTGTGATGTTTCGACGGTGATCACAATCTTACATTTTGGGAACATTTTGATTATTGAGTAACTTTACAGAATCTCAGAATCTTCTGTTGAGTCTAAGAAACCATCTTTGGGTCTTAGCAGTAGTAAAGACCTTGGAGTTGTGAGCTAACAGAACAGGAAGTCAAATTATCATGGTTAGTCATGTTGCAATGCATGGAAGATCTGTTTCACCAAACTGCTAATAGCTTCATCGCATGAGGAAAGTCATAAACCTGTAATCTAAGAAGTTACTTTTTGCAACAAAAGAAACAAATGCTGCAGTCAAAAAACTTACTTTATATCACACAAGGCAGTGAGGGTCCAAACTGACCAATCTTTCTTAAGGAATGGGTTCCTGATGACATTCACTTATCTGCACATTTGAAATTTACTTTCAAATAAGCAAGTGCAGTTCATGTTGGAATTGTTGCTGGGTCTGATGACCAAGGGTGCACAACTACCTGTGTTAAAATGCTAGAAATGTCCAGCATTGAATCTTTAGGTTACTACAGCAGGGGTTCTTCTACTCCTTTTTTAATACCTTCCATCATTTGAAGCAGCTTAACATCATAGATGCTTAAACGTTTTGGGCTGTTGCATACTTTCTTATTACTAGACGACATAATTCAAGGAACATGAAGCAAATTCCAGGCAGATGGCAGTTTAGTTTATACTAAATAAGACATTGCATCAGAGGCTATTTCAATGAGATTTTATATTTGGATTGCCAATTTGGCTGTCTGTTTTTGCTGTTTACAGTACTGGGCAGTACACTGTTCTGTCTTAAAAATACATAGCATTTACTTCAACTTCATTAAAATATATTTAGATGTATTTACATTTGAGGTGATTGCATGTGGGCTGAACACAACAGATAGGCATATAAACTAACCACATTCAAGATTAGTAACATCAGTTCTGATTCACTCATTCTCTATGCTAGTGGTGCTCTGCTGGTGCATCTCAACGATGACCCCTAAAATGTTTACATTAAAAGATATCTCATTCCCCCACCCCATATTTGTAAAAGGTAGGAACAAACTTGCAGAACTCATGGTGCAAGGAAATGCATTCCATACCTTACAGCACTGATTGAAAATGCTTCAGTACTGCTGTTGCATGTGAGTGGGGATAAAAAGATGGGAGAAGGAAAAGATGTCCTCTCTGACTTGCTCCTAAGTCTGTTTAACCTATGCCTCTCAAATGGCTATGAGCCAGAGGTGCAGAGAACAAATGTGGCCATCCCACAACACATGAGCAGACACTCCACTGAGCCTGGCAAGTATAGAATACGTCTAACAAGCTTTGTTTACATAGTAATGCACCACATAACTATTAAATTTATAAACAATGTAATTGTCAGCCTGCAATCCCAGGACCAAAGCCATTTTGGGTTTGTAAAAGGTAGATCCTTCCTACTAAATTTAGATTTTTTGAAAAAGATAAAGGCAAATTGGTGCACACCACTCATCTCGGCCTAGTGAAGGTCTTTGATATCATCCTTCCTGGTATTATTGACAGATTAATCAATCTAAATGTAAACCCCTATGTAACCTGCTGGATAGCAAACTGTCTCACTAACAGAATGCAGGCTATCAGAAGAGGAGTCACATTCTCATCTAAAAGGCTCAGAACTATCCCTCAAGGATGTGTTTTGGGGCTGCTTCTGTTTATTTACTTTTCTTATGTCAAAGCCGACATCATGGGGTCAGTGGCTGACCAAGTATATAGATGATTGCAAACTTAGAACTATCATAAATTCTGATGAACTCCTAGATCTTTCAAGACCTAATATTTAAAAGAAACAGGGCCAGAACCTTGGCCTAAAGCTAAAGGTCAAGAAATGTAGCAATGTAACCTTTAAGAAGCATGAACACCCACGCACCTATCATATACTTAGCACCCTCTTAAAACTGAAAGTCATTAAGGACCTGGGAACTTTTGTAGGCAATAAACTATCCTTTAACCGTCTACTGTTGTCAGGAAGCCCTTCTACCTAGACCAGTTGATTGCCAGTGGTATATTTTGTAAGCTAAAGAAAGTTATTATCCGCCTCTACTCTTTTCTTACCAGACTCCCAACAGAATATAATGTTCCTCTTGACTCCTATGTCTAGGCAGAAATATCCCATCTTGAAAAAGCCCACTGATTCCTCAGAAAAAAAGATCAAGGGCATGATATCCAGGTGCTATGCATAGCACCTTAAGGCACTATCTCACTTCTTGCTTTTACACTTTTTAGGGGTGACTTCTGCCAAGCTGCCCCATTCCTGCATGACCTCCTACCCACTCACAAAATAAGTAACACGATGAAAACATGCTTTAAAAAATAACTCTCTACTGCAACATGAACAGAACCTATTGATGAGCTAGGTACCTCTCTCAAGGAATCCCTCTCCTCCTGAGCAGACTTCCCTTTACATTAACCCTCTACAAACACAACCTAGATGAGTGGATGGGAAACCATAAATCAACCCCTGGTCTACCCCCTATCTCCCACATAGAAATGGGGAATACATGATGTAATTTGCTCTTAATAAAGGGTAAGCAATTACTGGGACATTAGTGGCTAGGCCCTGATCAGTAGCCCATTATGAACATATGTCAGGCCACAAAAGAAACATGCTCGATACGTACTAGAGCAGAAGAAATTAAAACATTGTATGCATAAACCTTAATGCCAGAATCAACTATTTATGGCTTCCACTGAGCAGTTGGCATTGAAACAAGAAGCCTCAGAGGTGGAAGGAAGAAGCTCTTGGCTCATTTGTTAGGTATCCCTTACCTTTTTTTGATCCTTAATGGTGGACAGCTTAAAGGCACAAATAGAACAGTCCTCTGAAAAATGGACCTAAGTCACCTAAAACATTTTCAGAGTTTATCCTAGGGTGCAATCTTTGCTCCACAAGGGTACTCCAATCTCTCAAGAAAACTAGACCTTTTTTATAATTAGTACAAATCCAGAAGTATTCAATGGCATGCGTAACCAGCGTAAATATCATCTTTTTACTTATCCTTTTCACTGTGAGATCCTACTGCTCACACAATCATATTACACCAGTTAGCACTCATATAATTCTCTTCCATCCTTTCTTTCGAATATGCCTACTACTCCAAAACCTAGGGCATTCTGAACACACAATCCTTTCATAACTACTACCCTCCCAAGTTGACCTAGTTGTTTTGGATTTAGGAACTTATGTGGACAGTGACCTAACTTTTGGTCAACATGTGTCCATTGTTGTAAATTCCTTCTAAATTGCACAGCTTGTAAACAATGAGATTGTATTTAGATCTAGGAATGTCATTGCCCCCCTCTGCTCAGTCCTCATTAGACCAGTCATTGAACATAATGCCTGCTTTGGCATGCATCTGTCCAGACACATGCAATAACTGTAACGCTCAGAGATACCTCATTAAAGGATACAAGACCAAAGCAGCATGTCCTACATGGACTGACTCAAAGCCCTGTCACAACACTTGGCATCCTACAGACTGCTAAGAGGTGAGCTGCGTCTGGCATACAAGGCATCCTCGGACTCAACACTGATGGATTTACTGCACATCAGCAAGTCAAATGTCATCAGAAATACTTGGTCTAAGCCTCTAAAACTCTTCTGTAACATCAACAGTTTGTTTTTTAGAGACAGGCACATCCTGTAGAAGATACCGCTGCTGTGAAACAGACTCCCCCTCTACATACAGCAAAGTTCATCCTTTTCCATATTCAAGTGCAACAGAAAATTTACCCCAGAACTGCCCCTGTACTAGTAATGGACAGAGGCAGTTCTTAAATGCTTTATCCTATGCATGGGTCCCCTCAAATGATCTATGGTATGATCCCATTTATACTAATTAGGGGTAATATATAATTATCAACCATGGGATTGGTAAGGCCAGTCTATAACCAAATGAGCACAAAAAGGGAAACTGGATAGGTGTAAATTGGCTTGCAAGGGCAGCTAGCCTTGTACTTACCTATGAAACACTCCTTTAACAGGCGTACAGCAAACTTAATAAAATATCTTCTGTTGTAACTCTTCATTTATGCACATAAATGTATGTGCCTCATTATACTCGTGTTACACAAAAATATATTATTTGTCTGCTACACTTCTGCGCTACAATATATTGTATTAAACAACCGCATGCTGAGTGGTTTATTGTTGATTATTTTATTTTTATTGTTGTTCTCTGTCTTTTTGTAAACAAGTAGGGGTGTTTTTTTCCCAGGACCTCTGTTGAAAAGGGGTTACTGTGCAGAGTCAGACTTCCCCAATAAACAAAATAAGCAAATAACTGAAAAATATCTACCTGCTTACTTCCTAAAGTGGGGCACTGATTTGGTCTTCACATAACTTAATCTTCTTCTTTTGGCTTTTTCCCAGTTAGGGGTCGCCACAGCAGATCAGCTGTCTGCTCATGATTGGCAGCGGAGTTTTACAGTGTCAAGTTGCCAGCCCAGCACCCAACCTTCCACAGAAGGGGCACACACACGCATGCACTCACACCTAGGGCCAATTTAGAGTGTCCGATCCACCTACAGCATGTCTTTGGGATGTGGGAGGAAACTGGAGCACCCGGAGGAAACCCACGTGACCACAGGGAGGACAAGCAGACTCCACACAGAAGGCACCCCAGCCGAGGATCGAACCAGAGAACCTCTTGCTGTGAGGCGGCAACACTAACCGCTGCACCACCATGGCCGCCCCTTCACATAACTTAATAAACTAGGAAAAGTCTGAAATCATATTGAAGCATCATTTTGAATTTTATCATGAGGGTTTCAATTGATATTCTCCTTACAGAAGGAAAGTAGAAAGATGAAATGAAAGGAAAAGAGAGTGGCTGTTGGAAGTGTGTTGTACTAATGTTTGGATAATGTAGGAGATTGTGAGAAGACATTTATCATGGTAATAACTGATATTGGACCATTACTGAAATATGGATAAGATCTGTGAATATAGAATTTATTGTGTATGAATACTCAAATAAATAAAAATTAACCCCTCTCCAGAAGGATTTTTGCTAAGAGTGGAGAACAAACTGCATGGTCTGGGAAAAGCAGACATTGTGCCATCAAATTGTTCATTAAATGAACTGGGGATTGTTTCCATGTTGTACAATTTTGGTCTCAGAGTATCATGATTTAAGTTTTTGGCTTCACTACCATGGCGGCTATGATATACCTGAACCAACTTTCTGGTCTGACATAAGACTTGACTTTTTGTCTTTTCCTCCAGGCTTGCCTCTATTGTAGTCTATGCATAAACCTGAAATTCCCTCCCCCCAAAATTTACTGCTATCATTCTTTTGCTTTTCAAATGAACAGAATGTATTTTTCTGTCAGTGGGGAGCAAATAACAAGGATGTACATACGAGAGGAAGGAAGAAATAATTCATGCGTACCCTCCCCACACCTTATTTCCCAAGGATGAAAAAGATTCATATAAATTCTACAGCTGTGATGCTTCGCAACTCCATCTGTCCTGCTGTTTAATAAACTGCACAACAGCCAACCTTTGTAGAATCTCCAGCTACAGTTACAGAACCCATTAATTCAGGGTAATCACTGCACAATATTCCTATCCAGCCTTGGTTGGGCCAAGAAAAATGGAAAAATCCAAATCCTGCATACCAGAGTTTTAAACTGAAACTCAACCTATATAACATAAAGACAAGATATACTCTGACTTCTTCCCCAGGAATCACCAGATTATAAAGCCTCTCTACCTCAGCAAAATGTCAAACATTCAGTTTTCAGAAACTCTGTTGCTTATTGTTATTTTATTTGTTAACTTGATAAACCCACTAAGCACAAGCCACGTTTTAGGAGCAACCTCAGAGCACTGCCTGATTTAGTGAGCTGATCAAAGTAATGGTATGCCAATGGAAACTGAGAGAATCAGACTCTAGATACAGGATGAAATGAATTACCAGCCCATAGAAATAGCCCACATCCAATCTCCTCCTTTCTTCAAGCCACATTTCCACAAGACCACATTTCCAAAGCAACACTGACATCTTTGTTAAACAAGTGTCTCACAAAGTGTATGCAAATACTCATTACCTGCACCAGTTATTCATGCGACTGATGCTGTTAGTTTTACATGCAATTTAGCCCTTGTAAACAGACTCCTGGGAACTCCCACTCTTCAGTGTTACTATTGAATAGAGCACTAACAAACAGCACAGCTTTGATGAGCCTAAACACTTCTGTTTCCAGTGTAAGCCTTGAAAGGGAGCCAAAATCTCCATTCCATCCTCTTTTGGAAGCTCTCAGACGATGACCATATGCTGGAGCTAAATGCATACATTATATACAAACAAAAAACAGACACCATCACCACTAATTAGTGCATCTCCAGAAGCACATAATGTGAGAAAAGACAATATGTTGTCTAACTAGTGGAAATGTGAGATTGCTTTTATGGATCCCAACAAAACAATCTGCAATTCAAATACACAGCAGTGAGCTTTACAACCCACTACTACACTGCTAAAATGTTTTTTTTCCTCCCCAAGACTTATAACATTCTATTTCTGATACAGCTGTATCTTAGATGGATTATTCCTAGCAACCACAACCTCTGACTCTGTATGCACTTTCCCCATTTATGCTTTCACTTCCACTACTTTTACGAACACAGTCATTTCCTTTGGAATTTCAAAAAGCATTCAGATTGGCTGTGTGGTTTCCGAGACAGCAATGTAAATGTAAATAAAACTATTACTGACATCTAAAACTTACCAAAGCTGTTCATATCTATTTTTGTTGTTGTTTAAGCTCTAGGTGGCATGCTTTGTGTGCTACAATCTGTATTTTAAAAGGTCCTGTTGAGCCCCATCTTGCCCATAATGCCAGCTATGCTAACAGCTGGCTCATCTTAGCATGTGTTTGCACAGACTGATACCATGCAAACGCTCTCGAGTTTCAACAGCTGACGTCCTCATGAAGCTCTGAAGTTCTCTCTGTCAATAACTTTAAAGCAAAATAATCCTATCCCAGTTCTGTAAATGAAATATTCACATTGTATTCAAATTCTGTCCTTATCCAATGAATGATCAACTTCCACACATTCAGATTGCAATTATTTGACCACAAACAGTGATGACGATGACAACGCTATTCCATGAAATACTACACAACAAAGCAGTGAAGTGATGTTTTTAAGGGGGCGGGGGGCAGGCCCTACTACACCATCCTCTTTACCTACTTTATACTCTCACAGCTGAGCAAAACACACCCAACTGTATCCCCCCTGCTGGAATTCTACCCCCCTGAATCCTCAGAATATTTACAATCTCTTGTAGGTTGCTGAATCTCATGAAGGAAGTTGTCACTTTACAAGTGACTAAGGATAATGAATGCACATTTTGTAAAGCTTGGCCTCAACATATTGCCATACTCACTCCCACACTGCCATCACAGGAGCATCATCTGCCATACTCACTCCCGCACTGCCATCACAGGGGCATCATTTGCCATACTCAATCCAAATTACCATCACAGGGGCATCATTTGCCATACTAGCTCTCCGATTGCCATTATTGTGGCATCAGTATCCTCTTTCTCTGCTCTTATGTCTCTTATCCTTTAACAAATTCTGTATCTTCCTCACCTTCACACACCACACTGGATTTTTTTCCCTTAACTCTTCTTCAAATAAAGTTCCCACTTCTTTAAATTCAGGAAGCCACATGTCTCTCATTTTATGCATCTATCATTACACATTGACCTATCCTCCAGACATGATAACCGTATTACATCCCTCGCCCATCTACTACCTCATCATTACAGCTGGTCTGTGCATACACTCTTTCAGACACTGGCTATGGGCTACAAACTACATGCCTAGCTAGTTTTAGGCACCAATGAACTTTGTAGTCATAACCCTCATAAGTGATATGGTATGATAAAACATAAAATAATAAAAAAAAAAAATATATATATATATATATATATATATATATATATATATATATATATAAAGAGAGAGAGAAAACGCACCATATATTTTTTGTTTTGATCATGTTTATTAAATTACTTAAGATACAGCACACAAGCCATATTAACATTTGTCATACTTGTGCAATTATATTACATTTACTTACAATTATTCACTCCAAAATAACACATTTCAGACTTACCTTAAGCATCACTCCTCCTTCTGAACATTATTCTGCATGCCTTTGTCCCATAATTTAATTTATTTCTATGTAATTTGTTCCTTCCAATAGCCAAGGATCTCACCTCTAGGCTCACAGGAGAAAACTAGGCTAACTGCCCTGAAGGACCATTTTAAACCTAGCCAACAAACCTAGATCAGAATAAATCCTGTACTTTGTGCCTGTGAGGTGAATACCTTAAGCATGATGCCAAACCCTCATTTCCTTTATAATATTCAGTATTTCAAGTACAGGTTTGTCATTTGTCCAGTCAGGATGTAATAGATGAACATGAGTGGGTTTTGTTCAACCAGCTTTATTGTGTACAAACACAACTGGATTTAGGCAAATAACTTTAACTTAGATAAACTTATAAACAGACTGACTATTTCTATCACACATGTTCACTCTCTGGCTGCACTCTCAAAATGGCACTGAAGCTAGCACATGCTGGCTATTTATATGCACATGCTGACCTTGGAAATGCCTCTTAAAAGGTACAACACACACACACATATTCTACATCCTCCCTCTGAGAAATGAGTCATACTTCATTGATGACACTGACTGACATGCAGTAAATACAAGATACTTCTCTGACATGCAATTATACAGAACTAGATACATATAGACAATTACGTCCAGGATGCAGTGTATTTCATGATGGGTCTGGAGATGTGACCAAATTGTGTGACATACAATTGAGAATTAGGTTTAGCAACTGGGACTGTCTCTGCTGAATTTTCAACCTTGGAGACATCAGGAACATCATCAGAAATGGAAGCAGAAGTTATGACACGTTCTGTAACAGGAACACTGGCTGGATTGCTCTGAGCTCTAGAGTCTGTATCACAGGAACAATGCTGCAATATCGATTCTAGTACAGGAAGAAGATGTCTGCGATTTCTCCTGTAACTCCACACCCTCCCATTCCACCAAATAGACCTCGGCTTGACACACATGCCTGTTACTTGATCAATCCGGTCAAAACAGTTTTGCCATCTCCTCCTTTCAATAAATGAAGAAATCTGCTCATTTTATCATAACTGGACTTGCGGAAAGAATGCTTTCTATTGTTCACTTTAGGCCTCAAACTGCAACTGATAGGCAAGGTTGTTCTGGTTTCCCTAGATAGAAGTCTTTGTGCAGGTGAGCCAATTATATCGTCACGGGGTATGTTTCTGAGATTAAGTAAATTCAAAAAGACATTAGTATTGTCATACTTTGACTTTTCAAGTAATTGCTTTGCACTATGTGCGGCATGTTCAGCTAGTCCATCTGACTGAGTATTCAAGACTACCAGTAAAATGCACAAAATACCATTCTTTTGCAAATTTCTAAAACAATTGACTAGTAAATTGAGTACCATTATCAGAGATAAGCTTATGTGGACTGCCATGGACTGAGAAATGATGTTTTAACTTAGTAATAACAGTAGTAGATGTTAGGTTAGGCAACATATCAATCTCAAACCAGTTCAAATAAGAGTTGACCAAGACTAAGTAATATTCAAGTGGGACAATTGACCAAGGTAGTTCAGGAACTTGTCTTAGCTGAAGTGGCTCTTTTTGTAGATGTGGTGATGTTAAGATTTGCACTGGGTGTGACGAGGATGGGCAAGATTAGGAATAAGTATATTAGAGGGTCAGCCCAGGTTGGAAGGTTTGGAGACAAAGCCAGAGAGGCAAGATTTCGTTGGTTTGGACACGTGCGGAGGAGGGATGCAGAGTATATTGGGAAAAAGATGCTAAGGATGAAGCTGCCAGGTAACAGGAAAAGAGGAAGGCCTAAGATAAGGTTTATGGATGTGGTGAGAGAGGACATGCAGGTGGTTGGTGTGACAGAGCAAGATGCAGAGGACAGGAGGAAAAATGGAAACAGTTGATCTGCTGTGGCGACACCTAACAGGAAAGGCCGAAAGAAGAAGAGGAGGTGTAGTACTATTGCATACTGAACAAGATGAAAGCACTTTGTCAATGTCTTGTGCTAGAGAAGGCCAAAATACTAGTCCTCTCACCCTTCTTTTGGTAGATTTGGACCCTTGATGACCACAATGCAAAATCTGTATATATTTATGTTGTAAGGAAGCAGGAACAACTTTAGGACCTTTGAAAATGCCATCTTCCATCAACATGTCATCTCTGTAAGGAGAATAAGGTTGTACTTCAGCCAGTACACTGGATTGCTTTGACAGCCATCCTACCTGGATGTAGTGGTTGACCTTTTGCAAAACAGGATCAGTCTTTGATGATCTCTCTGCTCATCAAGTCTCGTGGTCGAAAAATTACACACTTCCATGACATTGAAGTAAAAATTCTCTGTATCAAGCTGTTCTGTTCTATTTCTGGGTGATCTGGATATGGTATTAGCCAGATAAAACAGTGCAAGAAACTTCTCTGTGTGGAAGATTTTCAGTCCATATATTTCTAGTTAATCACTGTATATTAATCAGATCAGACAATAGTAGTAGAAGTAGCGAACGTAAACTCGTCAAGTCAAAAAGTAATAATAGAAAATATATAATTCTACAGCATTGCTAAGTATTCGAAAGTAATCCAAGCAAGGCAGGCAGTCTGTTTCCAGTCGAAAATCCTTTATTAATTACACAGACAAGCGATCCAAGTAAAACAAAAATAGAGTAATAATTTCCTCACAAGCTTTCTAAATATATATATACTTTTTATCAGGCATGGGAGTGGTTTATTGTGCTGTAAAACAAAGTGTTATTGGTACACACGTTAAATTCACATCCCTTCCCCCATCAGTGTGACATTCGAGCTGGTCCTGCCCTGCCTAGTAGCTGTCATAATAATATATAGCCCTAATGTACTTTAATGGTACATCTTATTTAACCAAATTATTAAGTAGATTATTAAGTCTGTGATTTTATACAAGGCAATATACTATATGGCTGGAAATATATCAACCTTAGTTCATTTTGCGATCAAAAATTATATATAAATATATGCATATACATTTTGCATGTAAAAATCAGTTTCTATTTTCATAACCTATTGTTAACAAAGATCGCTTTCGTCCTTCTAGACTTTTTCAGGTCTGTGTACAAGAACCCTAAAAACCTATATAATTGCATAATTAGTTAGTATTGTTATTACCATCGTTTTGAATAAAGTGGAAAAAAGAGAACCAGAAAAAAATAAAAATAAAAAATATATATGTATGATGATGGAAACAAAATATACACTTACATTTCAAATGATTTAAAATGGTATTTAAAACCAATTTGTAGAAAAAAATAAAATAAAATACAATTAGTCATGTAAACAATGTGGCAATTTTCTAAGTTCCAGTGCACTTTTAATTGAACAGTAGTAGTTTAGTCCAGGCTTTCTAAAAGAGTTCAGCTTTAATTGCCACATGAGTTCATGTTTCTCCAGAATATTCGGGATGTCTCCTTCAAGATCACCCATGTCTATGCGATCCAGGATCTGGAACTTAAAACCTGTGTGTCTTTTATGAAGAGAAAGGTGTTTTTCTAGTGCATTATTTTTACATCCAGAGCGGATTTCTGACAGATGACAAGAAATCCTTCGCTTGAGTTTATTTACAGTCTTGCCCACATAAAATACATCACATTCATTGCACTGTACCCTGTAAATTACTTTTTTAGTGTTACAGTTACCCCCTGCACTGGTTTTAATGATCTTCTTTAAATAAGGGCAATAAAAACTATCACCTTGCTGTATAAATATACAAAATGTACAATTAGTTTCACATCTTTTAGTGCTTTTCTCACATGGTCTAGGTTTAAATTCAACAAAACTTCTAATATTCCTGAAAAAGCGATCTTTGTTAACAATAGGTTATGAAAATAGAAACTGATTTTTACATGCAAAATGTATATGTATATATTTATATATAATTTTTGATCGCAAAATGAACTAAGATTGATATATTTCCAGCCATGTAGTATATTGCCTTGTATAAAATCACAGACTTAATAATCTACTTAATAATTTGGTTAAATAAGATGTACCATTAAAGTACATTAGGGCTATATATTACTATGACAACTACTAGGTAGGGCAGGAACAGCTCGAATGTCACACTGATGGGGGGAGGGATGTGAATTTAACATGTGTACCAATAACACTTTGTTTTACAGCACAATAAACCACTCCCATGCCTGATAAAAAGTATATATATATTTAGAAAGCTTGTGAGAAAATTATTACTTTATTTTTGTTTTACTTGGATCGCTTGTCTGTGTACTTAATAAAGGATTTCGACTGGAAACAGACTGCCTGCCTTGCTTGGATTACTTTTGAATACTTAGTAATGCTGTAGAATTATATATTTTCTATTATTACTTTTTGACTTGACGAGTTTACGTTCGCTACTTCTACTATTATTGTCTGATCTGATTAATATACAACTAGAAATATATGGACTGAAAATCTTCCACACAGAGAAGTTTCTTACACTGTTTTGTTTTTAGACCCACTACACTTTAGTGGGTTGTTTTGAGACTTCGGGGATACCATGGAGATTACTTGGTATTAGCCAGATAAAGATGTTTGCCTTTTGGATAGATCATTTTGAAGTTATACTTTTGTAATTTGAGCATCATTCTTTGCAATTTTGCTAGAGCAGAATGCATACGCTTCTTTAAAACAGTAACTAGAGATTGATGATCAGTCTCAATCTGGATATCTCGACCATAAATATAATCATGAAACTTTGAACATGTAAATACAATTGCCAAAAGTTCCTTCTCAATCTGAGCAGACTGCATTTCAGTTTGGGTAAGAGTTCTAGATGCACAGGCTACTGGTCTGCCCTCTTGAAGAAGAATTGCGCTAAGACCAAACTTTGATGCATCACAGGAAAGAGTGACTGGTTTTTTGACATCATAGTAGCCTAGTTTAGGTGGACTAGCAATTTTCTGCTTAAGATCATCAAATGCTCTCTGGTGCTGTTCTAGCCATGACCATGCAACATTTTTTGCACATCAGGTCTCTTAAAGGCACTGACAACTCACTGAAATGTGGTATAAACTTGCCCAAATAGTTAACCATACCAAGAAAATGCTCTAGAGCTTAAACATTATCAGGTGCTGGCATCTTATAAATAGCTGCTTGCTTGGACGGGTCTGGTCGTAACCCAGTACTAGCAAACAAATGACCTACATATGTGACTTCTGGTAGTCTGAATTTACACTTCAGAGGATTGAGCTTTAAGTTCACTTCACGTGCTCTGTCTAGAACATTCTTGAGGTTTCTGTCATGCTCTGCTTCACCATTGCCTCCAACTAATAAATCATCTACTATTATGGCGCAGGAATAACCTAAAAAGATCTGTTCCATTTCACGCTGGAAGATTTCACTTGCAGAATTCATTCCAAATAGCATCCTGAGGAAATCTATATCTTCCAAATGAGGTACTGAATGTAGGCAGTAGTAATGATTTGCAATCAAGCATCACTTGCCAAAATGAACTCTCTGCATCCAAGATGGAAAATACAGTGGCATTCGGTATTAGGGCTGAAACTTCCTTGATTGTTTGCATGGGATGAGGTCTTTTTAATGCCTTATTCATGTCTCTTGGGTCGATACATATTCTGATTTTGTCTGAGCCTTTTTAGTGAATTGCTACAATAGATGACACCCCTTCAGTTGGTTCTGTAACTGGATAAATCACACCTTACTGCACCATTTTATCTATCTGAGATTTAACTCTGCTCTGCATAGCTATTGGAACTCTTCTTGCCGGTATGACCACTGGACTGACCCCTGGGTATAATCATGGAATACACATCCAGAAGCTTGCCTAGCTTGTCATCGAAAACATCAACATAGTCTGAGAAAATAGTATCACTGAAGCTGGAACTGGGACGTGCTTATATGATGAACCTCTTTCATGAAGGAAAGCAAGTCCATTCTCAAAGTTTCTCTGACCCAACAATGACTGCACAGGTCACATAAATAATCATACATAAAACAACTTATAACTGTTCCCAGCCAAATTACAAGAAAGCACTACTGAACCTTCGGTTTGAATTTCTTCACCTCCATATGCAGCAAGTCTCACACAACTAGCCACATTAAATTGTTCACCAGCTCTTACTTTAGCAAATGTTTCTGTTGACTTAACATTACTCTTTGAACCAGTGTCTACTTTGAGCTCGATGGGTTTACCATGGATCAGGATAGTAAAAACCCTTCGCCCTTTGCTGATAAATCTACTTCATTAACCTTTTCACCAATTACTGATGCACCATCTATGTGGGAAATAGGACTGCAGCTCTCTACATGATCAACTTGCTTTTTTGAGTGACCTTTCAACTGAGTGAGGTTTACTTGACTTGCAAAACATTTGAAAATGATTCCATTTTTTACATTTGTGACATTGCTGGAAAATGATAGACACTTTTGTCTTTTAGACTCATGATTGGCACCACAATTATGACAGTTAAAAATGAAGCTTGACCTGGGTTTTGCTGACTCACACTTATGGTGTACTGAGCAACATTTGTTTTACACTGAGCATGCTCCTTTAACTGAACTAGTCTTAGAACCTGCTAGAAAACCACTTGGTCTCCCTGCCACATCTGCAGGGGCTGCAGCTGCCATGTGCTTAGGCACACACAAGCCTATCATTTATGAGCTCATCTTTTAAATCACCAAACATACAAGTTTTAGCTTTGCTTCTCAAGTCAGTGTTATAAGCTGCAAATGTTTCTCCTGGACTTTGGTCTCTTGTGTAAAACAAATGCCTTTCTAATGTAACATTGTTATGGGGGTTGCACATTTCTCTGAACTTATGCTTCAAGTACTCAGGATCTTCCTCTGATTCACCCTGAACAACAATATGATAATTTTCACATTCACCTTCATACACTGCTGGTGCAAATGCAAATTAATGCTCTCTAACAATGGCTGCTGTCCCAGCTAAGTTTAGCAAAATGAATGCCATGGTGCATGCATCTTTATCTGAGTAAGCTACTTGTATGAAAATATCATACTCTTGCTCAAATATACTCCAGTTCTCTGCAATATTCTGATCAAATACAAGTGGTGATGGTTTTCGAAATTATTCTGCTATGCCAACAAACTACAGCAAAACACAGTGCAATCCAAGCTCACTTGTAACTGCACGAACATACACATATGTGCCAGAAATTTATGCCAGTACTTGTAACTTTGCCCAATAGCACAATAAGCGTCTGAGTAAATGAACTCTGTGAAATACTTTGCAAAGCACTTTATAAAACAAGTCTCTGTCGCACAAGAGCAGTCTTGAAATTATTGCACTTCGAGAAACCACCTCTTATCAGTGTAACAAATATTTCAAAGTAACGGCAATGTGTGAATAAACTGGGAGGTAGAAGATGCTCAGAGTAAGAAACATTTTTAAAGTAACTGCACATTGTGAATAAACAGTATACAGCACACAAACACTTCCAAAATGGTTGTACTTAGCTAAATTACTCTTTACAGGGCAACATCCTGTAATGGTGGCTCTTCACAAGTAGGCTCAGCACAAGAAACTTTTTTTAAAATGGCTATATTTTGACTGCACTTTGTACACAAACTCTTCGGATTAAATGTGCAGTAATAACCACATACTGTAAGCACTTTTACACACTTTGTGATGCTTCGAATAACTCTAGGGAGGCTACTCAGAGCTTTAATCAATGCAAAATAACTCTGTGCCAAAACATAATTTGCCCAAAATATGCAGTCACCTTGCTTTATTTACACTTAATATGTCCTTTATTATATTTGTTTTGCCCATTTCATCTCTTTTCTTGTGCTTGTTTTACTCTAAACATGCTTGTTTTACAATTCCGAGGCAACTCTGAACCTCTTATGCACTTTTCTGATAATCGTTTTATCAAATATCTTAATTTTGGAACATTTCACAAACTTTTTATGCTTTTCATTTGCTTAGTAATGTGTTCTGTGCTCTTGTAATGCTCAGTTTTATCTTTTTTAATAAAACAATCATTTGTGCAAGTTTTCATTACGTTTAACTTGTTTCTGGCCTTTTTTTTGCTTGTTTCTTTTTTTTCTACCTTCACAGCAGATTTTGCACTTCATATCTCTGAAAAGCAGCCTCTGGAATCCCGGTTCTGACACCATGTCGTTCACCCAGCCAGGATGTAATAGACGAACATGCGTGGGTTTTGTTCAAGTAGCTTTATTACGCACACACATCAGGAATGAGGCAAATACCTTTAACTTAGATAAACTTATAAACAGACTGACTATTTCTCTCATACATGCTCACTCTTAAAATGACACTGAAGCTAGCATGTGCTGACTATTTATATGCACGTGCTAACCTTGGAAATGCTCCTTAAAGGTACAACACACATACATATTCTACACAGCTGGTTTAAATTTATATTTTATTATTTTTTTGGCAGAAAATAGCATGAAACATACTAAAGGCCTTACTATGTTAAGGCAATTCAGATGCTGTGTCCAGCTGAAAACAATCAGCTGCTTCTTTACAGCTATTTCCCCCCACCCCCTACTTCCGACAGAGAACTCGAATTGGCAGATTTTCTTTTTTTAAATCCCTACAATTACACTCCCAAACAGTATGCTCCCAAGTTACTTCTCTCTTTTTCATCTCACCTCCAGCATTTGCTACCCACCTATGCAAAAGCTTCCCATAAAAATCCTAATCGGGACTTGTTGCATACTTGGGAGACATACAGATGTCCTTCTACTGTTTTTTGTAAATTACCTTTCCAGTCTTCTTTTCCGATCTTGTCAGTCCTTCTCCAACTGAGTTTATACACACAACTATATATATATGTATATATATATTTTTTTTTTTGACAATATTTTATATGCCCTACCTTCAGTTCTAGAGTTGGCTAAAAACTCAACCAGATTTGGTGGGTCATATAGCACTCCCCTATGCCTTTCTTATTGCCTATACTTTTATAATTCCCTGCTAGGGAAGGCAAATCTTTAACCTACTGCCCAAGTTTCTGCTTGAGTTCTTTCTACTCCATTACCCTTCCCCCTCATGATTTACTCCTACTATCTTAGCTACTTTGCCAATTTTCTCCAGTAAACGCCAACCCCCTCTTGCCTATTGATTTTTTTCCTTTATGCATTCCTGTGTTAGCTTAGTTCTTATAAAGCTTCATGTAACTTTATAAATATAAAATTCTGCATGGTTCTTTCATTCTCTAAGGATCTGTATACCAAATCCTTGTCTCTCCTCCTTGTTTTATCATCCTTTTCCAATCTGAATTATAACCTTCTGCATGTATTATGCTTTATTATACTTTATTCTTTGGGGAAGACCAACTCTTCCACTCCCACATAAACTCATTCAGCTCTATTAATTATGGTCCACAACTTCTCCAGTTGATAAAATATGCTGATCTTTATATAACACTAAAAGAATTGTCACCTCTTGTATCTTGCTATCCATATCCATAAGCAAGAGCTTCCAGTTCCTCTCTTTTTGTATTATAAGTGCTTCTCACATATTCTTAATGTCATAACAGAATCATTATTTTACACACTTAAAAACTTCATTATATCATGATCCCATAAACTATGTTAATTTTATAGTCTTGAAGCTGTCTCAACATATTCCTCAACACTGAAATGTCTTTTTCTGGATTTATCAAGTGTAAAATAATATCATCTGCAAGTAAAGCTAATGTTTCTTGATTAACATACAAGTTATAGCCTTGAATTTGTAAGTCCCTTATTTTCTTAAGGACATAAAAGGGAAAGAGGATATCCCTGCCTGGTTCCTCTGTTCAAACACAGCTTGTCAGAAAGGAACCCTGCCACTTTAATTCTTGCCACCCAACATATACCATCCTAATTAATCCTATTATTCTATTACATAATGCAAATACTTCTATTGCCCTGCTCAAAATCCCAGTTTACTCTGTTAAATGCCTGGTCTGTATTAAGACCCACTGGCAACAGTGGTATTTTCTTACAGTCTGCTTCCCTTTGGCTCATCAGTGCTTTGTTTGAGTTGCCAAATGTTCGCTTCCCTCCACAAAACTGCATTGATCTAGGTCTAGTAAGTTTGGCATCACCTTTAGCATTCTCTTAGCTAATAAGGACACAAACACTTATATTCATGGTTCAAAATTGTAATGGGCCTATATGACCCTGGGTCTGCAGGGTTTTGGGTTCACAGGTACAAGGCTATTGTCCTTAACAGGACATTTTATGCCTAGCCATGCTTTCCATGCAGCACCCAGCTATACTACTCATGTCATAACTATATTTAGATAAATCTCATTCACAGCAGATTTATTTTGTTTGGACCCAGTGTATTCCAGAGAACTTCCACAGGTTATTACTAAGCTAACTGCCCTTGTGGGCCATTTTAAGCCTAGCTAAACACCCCATGTGAGAATCAAACCCTGCACCTTGTGTTTGTAAGGTAAACACCTTAACCATTAGGCTAACCCTATTAGGGGTCCCAAGTATAAGCAGTATGTTTAAGCACAGTCTCTGTCCATTGGGAGAATAGGGAGCTAGTCATTCCTATTTCACATGCACTGGTGTGAATTATGCTTAAATAAGGTCATGGAAGGGCTCTCTTTTACATACATTGGGGAGTCTTTCCATAGTAGAAGCATCATCATAGATAGGTTGGCATAATGATTAATGTGTTTACCTTTCAAACACAAGGTGCAGGGTTTGATTCTCACATGGGGTAATTGGCCATGCTTCAAATAACCCATGAGGGCAGTTAGCCTAGTACTAACCTATGAATCTGGGATATGTACCTGTCCAGACAATTTGTTTATGTTGTGCCCTCTTTAGGTAAATACAGTACTGAAAAAAGAAAATCAAAATTAAAGTACAGAGACAGGAATTGCATTCATAGGATCATAGAAGTTACTAGGCTATTAGTCCGGAGGACCTTACACATCTAGCCAAGAGTGTGGCCCATGTTCCAGCAAGTCAGCATCCTACGCCATTGTCCAGCAAGGACACAGGTGGACTCGCAGGGATGCATTTTCTGTTCCCCATCCAGTTATCCAGGTTGCGCTTAAAAAGGGTTAATGAGATACTCTGCTTGATGTGGAGAGGGAGTCTATTCCACAAAAGGGGGAAGTCTCTGGGACACAAATCTGTCCCACCAACAAGTCCTATTGATGTCATAGACCAGGTTAAGATCACGTGTGGGTTACTTGAGTGGAGCTTGACTTGTGCATATGCAGCAGTCCCACCATGGTGGGGTCTGAGATTGCTTTGTATACCAGAGGTCACCTCTGAGGAGTCTGTAGGAGAGTAGAGGGACAGGGCCTTTAGCTTGTGTAGGGTAGATGTTTGAGGCCCTGGATTCTCCTGGTGAGGAACCTCTGTGGTCTCTCCAGCTGCTGCATGTGCTTTATGAAGTACATGCCGAAAGGGGCACTGCACTCAATAATGGGTCTTATAAGGGAAGAATACAGGGGTGCTATGACCAACTTGTCCCTGGATGAGATACCCTTACTAATGAGGTGGGCCATGTAGAAAGCTTTCCATACAATGGAGGCAATATCACTTTGCTAATCAACCTGGGTGCCCAAATCCCTCACGACTGATTGATAAGGTCCTAAGCATGCAATGTGATAACTTGTGGGGCCCATCACTCTCCCCAAAGGGAATGATTATGCATTTTTTTGGCATTCAGTTTGAGGCCATGTTCTTGGCACCAGCCATTTGTTTGGGTGGGACCCTCTTGGAGGATTGTCCACATCATTAGGGGAATTGATGACAGTACCCAGCTTGCAGTCATTTGCAAACTTGGTCCGCCATATCCCACTGATTTTGGCCTGCACCTCAGAAAAGTATATCCCAAACAGCAGAGGCCCCAAGACCGATCCTTGGGGTACACCACTCATTAAGGGTCTACTGCTTGAGGTGGCTTCCCCTATTTTTACTAGGTAGATTCCATTAGTGAGCTAGCTTACTATCCATCTGGTGACATATGGATTGGTGCCTAGTTGACAGTGTTTATTATAACTGAGTGGAGAATAGGATTCAAGGTTTTGGCAAGGGCAAGGTATGTGGTGTGGACAGTCTTCCCCTCGTCCATGGCCTTGGTGACAGTCTCAAAGAAGTCAACCAAATTTAACAGGCATGACCTCCCCTTGATGAAACCAAACTGTGTGGAATCGAGTGTCTGGAGGCTGCCAATGTCCTTGTGAATGATGTCCATGATAATCTACTCCATGGCCTTGCAGATCAGACTAGTTAGTCTATAATTTCCTCGATTGGTGGACACTCCCATATTTGTGCAAAAGGATGACAGTGGCTATCCTCCACTCATCTGGGATGAAGTCGGTACTCAGGCTTTGATTGAATAGGGTGCCTAATGGTGCTGCAAGGTTCTGTGCGAGTCCACATAGGATGCAGCCTGGGATATTATCGGGTCCCATGCAGGATGTATTTTTTGCCTTTGAGAGGGCAGTGATGACTTACTCCCTAGAGATAAGGTGAAGGGGGCAGGTACTGGGGATGTCCTGTTTTACTGATGGGGGGACAAACAGGTGAAGTTTTCACTAAATCTGTCTGCCAGCAGGATGGCTATATCTACAGTGTTTGTGTATGTGGTGTCCTTGACCACCAGTTTTGAGCAGCTCTGGGTGCTGCCCTTGAGACTGCGGACATATGTGAAGAAAGCCTTATGATTGTCTTTAGCAGATGTGGCCAGTTTGGACTCAAAGTTTGCTTTGGAGGATTTTACTAATGCTTTCATTTGCTTGTTCAGGCTATTAGGCACCTGCTCTTTCTTCATCCTGGACAGCAATTTTGTCCCTTTTAATATAGAGTTTAACTTATTGCAGATGTCCAGCAGACAGGTTTACATAGATGTCCACCAGACAGGTTTACTCTTCCTTGAGGAAGATGATTTTGTTGTGTCGGGTATTCCTTATTCCATGCAGCTATATAAATGCTCATACAGTACTTTGGGGTAGGTTTGAACATATGTGCCAGTTCCTATCGAGGGTGAGGGGGCTGTGAAACTGTTTACACCTTCCCTCAAGGAGGATGCAATCAGCTTTGGAGAGTTTTTTTTGTTTGACCCTAGAGGGGGGTGGTCGGGGAGATGGTGACTTCAAAAGTGACCCTTTTGTGGTCAGATCCTACCAGGGATGACGACATTAAATGGATGCTGCAGTGGTTACTCATGTTGGTTAATACCAAGTCCAAGATACTTTCACCTCTTGTGGGGGTGTTGAACAACTGGTCCAAGGCATATGCATTGACGAAATCAAGGAATCTCTGGGCGTGTTTTGGCATGAGTCTTTCCTTAAAATCTATGGTTGAATAGTTAAAGTCACCCAGTATCAGGGTAAAGGGTTGAATCTTGATAGATTCAGAGTAGTCCAGATAGGTGGAGTGAGCATCTTGATTCAAAGCTGGAGGCCTACAGGTAGCTATGATTTGAATAGGGGGTCTTGTCAATTGTTAACTGCACCTGGAGTGTTTTCTGTGTCATACTGTTTGACCAGCTTGGAGGTGTGTATGTCTTCTATATACATTGCAACTCCACCTGCTTTTGCTTTGCTGCCCACGGTTTGGGGTCTGTGACTTCAGTACATTTTCTCCAACTATGGTGTTCACTGGCACCACCCCCTCCTTATACTGACAAAAATCTAAATCTGTTTACTGGAATGCAATATACTTAGAAAAAGAGTAGTTCTCAAAAGATGTAAGAGGTCATTCACCACAGAAGGAAATGGTGAGTAGAGATTATTCATTAAAAATCAACCTCTGGACCATTATCATCTTCTTCTTCTTTCGGCTTTTCCCAGTTAGGGGTCGCCACAGCGGATCACCTTGTCCACACCTTGAATGGCAGTGGAGTTTTACGGTGTCGAATTGCCAGCCCGGCGCCCAACCTTCCACAGAAGGCACACTCACACACACACCTAGGGCCAATTTAGAGTGTCCAATCCACCTGCAGCATGTCTTTGGGATGTGGGAGGAAACCGGAGCACCCGGAGGAAACCCACGCGACCACAGGGAGGACATGCAGACTCCGCACAGAAGGCACCCCAGCCGAGGATCGAACTGGAGAACCTCTTGCTGTGAGGCGGCAATGCTAACCACTGCACCACCGTGGCCGCCCAACCTCTGGACCATTATGATACACAATAAATGTAATGAGACCATTTTCAAGTAATCCAGTTGGAAAAGGAGTCAGATATCCAGAGTTCAGACCAATCCCACACATCTGGTTTAAACAAAATGCTTACAGCAGACACTTCCAGAAACCATGTGATGACACAATGTAATCCCAGAATCCCCTGCAGATAAAGATGGAGAGCTATAGATATGAAATTACTGGTAATTATCAGTTTACTTGCACTGCCCTCAAGCATTCCAGTCCCAAACCCCTGCTAATTCCATGTGTACCAGAGGCTAAAGGTGCTCCTCGCTAAATATTTTTTGCACAATGAGGATGGCCTACGAAACAAGGTGATGAGAGATCTAATGGAATCCATTGCAAGTTATGAGTAGAGAAGTGAAGTGTAGGCAGTACTGCTTAGGAGGGGGGACGGGGTAAAGCACTGGGCCCACATGGACTAACCTGTGAGATTTAAGACAATTATCTGGTGCATACATTTCACAACTAAAGTTTATCCTTTCTTATTGAGAGGAATATGGTTCATTGAGGTCCTCCATCTGCGATTCTGCTGCTTAAGATGGCATTACTACCATAACAGAAAAGATGTATGAGAGTACAGTCAGGAAAGTGATGAAAAATACATAAAAGTGGCCTACATAACAAAATGCCACAGAGCTTCAACATCAGGAAGTTCATACAAGTTCAAGCTGTCAGTGAAACTACATCATTTACTTAAATGCAGCAATGTTACCCCTAGAAGGCAGAAGCAGAAATAATGAGAAATTGAGAAGACCTGCCATGGCAGATGTGCAAGTATAACTCCAGATGCTGGAACTGAAATATCTAAAGCCACAAATATTAGGACTGCTCAGCATATAAATCTTTCTCAGGATGTCAACTCCATTCTCCATACATAATGCATTTTCCTTTTTCTTCTCCAGTTTCTGACCAATAGAAATTTGCAACATTAAGAAAACACTGAAGCCCAAAATGGGGGGACAATAGCTGCAGCCAGTTATTGTTGGCTGACGGAACTTGCTTCTGTACAGGCACACTGCCAAACAAGTCACCCAGGCACAAACAAGACCGAAAAAAAGTTATTCTAAAATTTCTTAAAAAAGGAGCAATCTACCCAATCCTAAAGGCATCATCATAAATAAGATGAGAGTTCTCATACTCAGCAAGTATTGCTTCTGACAACACATCAAAGATCAGAGACAGCAGCCTGGGGCCACCTAGTATGCCCAAAGAACTTAGGAATAACTTTTTTTTCTTTTTCTAGGAACATTTTGCAGGCATAGCATAGATTCTTGAAAATGCAGTAATTATTTTTGCTGACAAGGTTACTATGCTACTTATGGATTTTATTTATTTTCGTTTCATTCATTATTAGGGTACTACATGGATCACAACTGACCATTTGCAGGTACTGCTTGGGTGAAATAATGCACAAAAAAACAAAAAAAATGGGCAGAGAAGTAGTAAAGCTGTACATATCAAAAAACAGAAGGGAAAGTAACAGTACACAACAAAAACTGTACAGGAGCAATACATGTAGCAGCAGTTGTGCGGGAAATGTACATTTTACATTATTTGAAGTTACGTCACTGTAGAGATTTTATGGGGGTGATGAGAGTAAGGGCAGGGAAGGTGGACGAAGTGTTACTAGCCGATCAGTATCACTTACGGATAGGACGCCTCCAGGAAACAGCAAAAAACGAAAACTTAAGGGTAGCCTGATTTTAGAACAAAATGCACTTTTTAGTGGAAGGGGCAGGGGCAGACGGGGTCAAAGCAAGTGAGATCACACTTATGGTCATGAATAGACATAGGAAGAGAAGCACTACAAAGAATTTCACATGGCTATTGGCAAAAGTTACCAGAAAAAAACATGCTCTGTGACCAGAGTGAGAAGCTGTGAGGGTTAAAACTCACAAGTTAACTGGGAAAGAGCAACTATTGTGTTCAACAAACCTAACTTTCTACTAACTACACCAGCATAATCTCCCAATATTTCTTGGCAACTCCTTGCTACCAGTTGCTTTGCACCAATCACAACTCCTACTGTAGAACTTGGACAGAGTTCACAGCAATACTCCTTGCTTTCCTGTGAGGTTGGGGGAGGAGGTGCAGTTTCTCTGTCTAGTTCACAAGGCTTGATTCTTCCCAGCTACTTATGCTCATATACATATGGCTTTCCATGATTTCAAAGGTATCCAAGCACGGATGAAGATACCACCTCTGAGTTCCTCCATGCTTCAAAAGTAACGTACCTCTGCCACTAACTTCCTCTTTACTCCCCAAAGTCTCAGTAACCGGGTCACGTTTTTAATGAATACACTGTACTACAGCGTGGACAGTGATACCAGCAGATGCAGATTTTTTTTTTTCATGCCTGACAACCATCAACCCCCCCCCCCCTTTTTTGCCTGTCCACTTGCTCTCCATTGCATCTCTGTGGATGCTGGTGTGACAGCAGTATGGCAGAAGGGACTTACTCTGTGTAGAAGCAAAAGCTAGACTCTTCTTCCCTGGTCTAAGAGATCTCATACTGATAAAGCTCAACATATCTTTCCTGCAATGATAGCCACACATGACAGCACAAATCCCTAAAGATAGCCTCTACTGTTGCGCAGTGCATGTCACGGTGTCTGCGTGATGACCAAGTATGCTTCCATTCTGTCCCTCTTCTGCATCCCAAGCCTTCACTCAATAGTTTCATTTCAACAGATAAAGCTGCCATCTCTCCCCCAGAAAGGACAGTTTTGTGTTGGTCATTCATTTCCATACTTCCCTGCTGGGGTCTTCAGCGCTTGGACTTTGTTGCGCTGCAGTCAGGGCATTCTCTTTGCACCATGGAGTCAATTAGCTGATGCAGAAACTGGCCTTTGCCTGACCTGTTGTACCGATGAGTAGACCCACTTATAAATGCATCTCAACTTAGATAAAAAATGAACTGCAGGTTTAATCAGCAAATAAAGTACGAAAACATCATTAAGGACTGAACAAATTTGAAAAGAAACACCATAAGCATAATTAAAATTATTATATTTTTCTCCACCATCACTCCTCTGTCAAACTGACCAGCAGCTGAGGTAGACAGTAAAGTATAATCAGTCCTGTAGTTAAGAACAGCCATTTTATTTCTTTAGGTCAATAATAAAGACCAGCCCCGGGATTCATGAAGCTTGCGCCAGACGCAGGCATAGCGTAAGCGGAATAACACCAAATATGGCCGACGAGCGATTCAGGTACGATCCAATTCCACGTGCACTACCGGCGTACATCAGAACTGCGCAGCCCTCGGCAAAGGTATGCTAATCACCCCATGTGCAGTGTCGCACCATGCAAATGAAGGCAGATAGCGATTCATGAAGTGGTGCAGGCGTAGTGTAAGCCCAGGGAAATGTAAACCAAAAAACACGGTTTACATTTTCCCAAACAGAACATCGGAGCTATGGAAGCGGACCAGACTCATGTATTACAAAGTTAACATATGCCAATGGCTAAATACACAGCCAATGGCATAAGAAAAGATGCACAACACCAAAAAAACAATGTCCACAGTAACGCACAGTACAACTGCAGGGCATGTGTGCGCAAACAGGAACATAAAGAAAATATATAAAAATGTCATAAAATCACAATGTAATACAAATCAGGTTTTCACCATAATACGCAATGGTAGGCATGGAACACCACAACCAAGGTGCAAGGGTTGCTAAGGGCCTGTGACAGTGTTTGGCACGGTAACTATGAATTAGTAGTCAATGCCATGCAAATGAGGCAGGTAATACTGAATCACAAATTTCCCGCCGGATGAAATGGCGCAGCGCTATAACACCGAGGAGTGGCTCATAGGAGATACATGACATCAGCAGAGGGGGTGTGCCACCGTAGCAGTAAGCACATTGGAGAAATGCATATCTGGCCTGGCCGTTGCTAAGCAAAGCTGCAGGACAGGGGTGGGGAGGAAGGTATAGAATCGTTCAGCTGAGAGCACACATGGTGCCCGAAAGCACATGTGTATGGGGAGGAAAACGTACCTGAAATCCGGTAAGCGGATGCATGCACCGCGAACAATAGCACAAACAGGAAGATCAGAGGAAGAAAAGAAGGAAATGCCGAAGTAGGGTAATTGGAGTACTACTGAGCAATTAACACCAATCAACTCACGGCGGCCAATCAACGGCAGCTGACAAGTCTGCTCACAGAAACCTGCAAAACAGGATAGGGAAGGCATTGGATTGCAAAGAAAGGAGGGGAGGCATTGGATTGCAAAGATAGGAGATCTGTCATAGCAGAGCAAAGCAAACCGACAGTAGACCGGCAATAGCACACATTACGCAAAATAAGCCAGGTCTAGGAAAGTACAAATGAAAGCAGGCTGCTGGATGCATGCCAGAAAATGGTAGATGGAACGTGGAGAAATGTAAAGGGAAGGTTAAGAGGTAATCCACGGCAGGCAAATGTAATTCAACACCAAAGGCACCACAATAGTAGTTCCGGTAGTAAAACACATAAGATACCCTGTAGCTACGATCGTACATACACACCCTATGACATCATCGGTGTTCACAGCACAACAGTATAAAGTGTGAAAGCACCCTACACACACCTGTGTATTCCCAAACACTGCACCATAGGTGTAAACACACGGGGAACTTTTAAAATGTACATGTTGGGAGCTGCCATAGCTGTGATTCATCAGCATGTGTTAGAGACTGATAGTGTTGTGGAGGATGATGCCGACAACCACCGCAGGCCCCGGAGGAGGAGGAGAAGAGTGTTCAGACCAAGGGTAACCTACCAGGGGCTACATGATCTGGAGATAGTAGAGCATTACAGGGTGGACAGGGACATCTTACAGCAAATAGTGGAGCTGTGCCGGCCATGCCTGAGAAGCAGAAACAACAGAGGGGAACCCATCCCAGTGGACACGAAGGTATGTGTAAGCTTGCGAATACTAGCCACAGGTATCTTTCAGAGGCCAACTGGAGATATAATGGGGATCTCACAGGCATCAGCATCCAGGGTACTACACCAGTTCCTGGATGCCATGTTACCACATGCCAATGAGCATATATACTTCCCCTGAATTCAGGAGGAGTTGGCCAGCAATATACGTCACTTCCACCGTGTGGCATACTACCCGGAGGTACTGGGTGTGATAGACTGCATGCACATACAAATCAAGTCACCACCCGATGAGCATGGTAGGTGCTACATAAACCACAATGGATTCCACTCCATCAACTTCCAGGTTGTGTGCAATGCCCAGGGCATTATCATGGATGTGTGTGCTGGCAGCCCTGGAAGCTACCATGACTCCCATATCTGGCATGCCTCACAGCTGTATCAGGTATTTGTCAGGGGGGACATCCCACATGGCCACCTTGTGGGGGATGCTGGCTATGCACTGGAGCCATGGATGATGACTCCCATCAGAAATGCACACACACCCATGCAAGAACGCCATAATGAGGCACACGCACAAACCAGAATCATCATAGAGCGTGTGTTCAGGATGCTGAAATCACGGTTCCGGTGCTTGGACACATCTGGTGGAGCCTTGCAGTACTCTCCAGGCACGTGTGCCCACATCGTCATAGTATGTGCCATGCTACATAATATGATCCTGCGGAAACAGCTGCAGCAGGGACAACAAGGTGAAGGCCCTCATAGCCCACCGCAATTTCCAAGGCCATCACAGGCACAGAGGGATTCAGACCACGAACACACTGTGCCAGCCCCAGAAGGCAGACGGAGGTGTGCCCAATATGCCTACGCCTTAACAAAGAGGGAACGTATAGCACATACTCTGACAGTGTAGGCCCCTATGGACTGACACACCTCTCCACCTGCACACACAGTAAAATGGATGGCACACAAACATGACCACCTGTAAATTGTAATGTATAGGTGGCCCACTGTGTGAATCCCACATAGGCAGCCCTCAAACATTGTACACACAACAGCTATTGGAACACGGAATGTCAACACCTGAACAGCACATGCGCCTATCAGCATATGGTGGTGCTGTGTGTATAGGTTCCCAGGTACATTGGTAGGTACACGGCCGATTGTCAGAGGCCATACACCAAACGGGGCAAACAGTGTCCGCTGTCACCACAACATCGAGTAACCAACTGTCACTTAGGGGAGCAGAGGCAATCGCGGGAACACATGTGTGCAAGCACTGTTCTGCACACACTCAGCACGGAGTCCCTGCTGCATTAATGAGGGGCTCCACATAATGTAATCATGGATGTTGTGTCAAGGTATGTGGTGTACCCATGACAAGTATTCGTCACCCCAGCATGCTCCACCTATGGTCGTTTGAAGGTGTAGCACAGTATCATGTGTGGCTCACTGTGACATACATACCCAATGCCGGAGCACATTCAGTAAACATCACATGGACATATCATTAACTGGACTCATGCATATGTAAACTAACTGAGTTACCCATGTGAGTGCAGTATGGAGTAACAGCCGTAGTATACGCCACATACAAAACGACATAACACATGTACAAATCCCAGATGTCCAAGTGTCAGATGTCCAAGTGTTAAATGCAGTGACCGTCGTGCATGTTCCCGGTCACACGTCCTGCAAGGGATGTAACGTAATCCCAAAGGCACGAATAATGCATGTCAGATGCAGGTCATCAGCTCATGTTTAGCACACGTTAGCGGGAATATGCGTTGCCCACTGCTGGTAAGCAATGTTTAAATATGACTATACGGATATGCGCGAAACAGGGATAAGCTTCTCCGAATATCGCGCAGATCACGGTCAATGATGTCCAGCACAGGTGCAACCAGCATTATTCACCCCTGTACTAATAGTGCCTGCTCTGAAGGGTAAAACGACCACTGCCAGGTGTAGAACACGCAATCATGTATACAATCACCAAACAGTATTGCTAGCCAAGATGTACCTATGTTAGCGCTGCCACCTCTTTAAATGACCAATGTGGGATATATGTCAGATGTCTGCAGGCCGACACATACACCCAGCCAATACGAAAATCAGAACTTCACTGTTTTGCCTAGATAAAAGCTTATTCTAGTAATGTTTACTTACATATTCTGTTTCTATAACATATAGGTGGTTCAGCTACAGAATAACTGTTGTATGCAACTATTACATAAACTATAGGAAATAAGTATGTCCTAAACTCTCAGGACATTTGCCATGTTTACAGATATTTTGCAGGACACAACTGCCCAAAGAGGGACTGTCCCTCGCAAAGTGGGACAGCTGGTAACCCTAACCTAAGGCAGGTAGGTAATGTGACAGGTACAGACACAAACGTGCGGAGTCCAGGAAACAGTATACACCAAGTACACAATGAAAGGTGTAGCTTGCCTGTCACTTTCCTTGTCAGATATATATATATATATATATACACACACATATACACATATACACATATATATAATACAGATAGAAAGGGCGATAGAGTGATATATGTTGATATATGCGGATTCAACGATATCTGCAAATATATATAGATAGGTCAACGATATTCATAACACCTTGGAGGTACAAATAAATAGGATACTGCCAACTATGGAATGTATAACATGCCGACACGCGTAACCACGAGGCTGAAAGACCGAAAGAACACAGTACCAGAACAGTACAACCATGAGTAATAGTATGACGATATGAAGGGACATTTACTTACCATTGCCAGTGTTGCGGTCCACGTAGGTACTGTGTTCAACTGTGTTTGTGAGTGCCATAGTCTGTGTATGTGTGTGTTGAGGGTGCCGTGTGACTGTAATGTGTGTGTGTGTGTCCACATCGTGTGTCTGTTAGTGCCAACTCGGAGGTAGATCATTACGGTAGGTGTGGGTATATCTAGCCGTAGACATGTGGTTACCACCTGTCCCACATTAGGAGGGACAGCCCTGCCCTGGCCAGGTGTGTCCTGACATAAAACATTACAAAGGGCAACTGTCCAAGATTGTAGGACATTATTATGTCCCATATATTATGTAATAGTTGCATTAAATAGTTATGCCTGTATGTAAGAAACGTAAATGTTGCATGCAATATAAGTAGCCAAAATCCTACAATAAGTATGTATTGAGGATAAATGTATGTGCTATCCTGAGTACTGACCATGGGTATGTGTTGGCCTGTAAACAGCAATATGTGTCCCGCAAGTATCCCACAATGTCCATATGAAAAGGTGCCAACCCATGGCAAAGAGGTTCTGTCACCAACACAACTGCAATGACTGCAAATATCTGGGACAGAAATACACGGGATAGCTGTCATTTAGACATATCCCTTTACATATCGCTGCAATTCTGGGGGTATAGAAGTATTAACCTCACCTGCATACTATATAGAAACCAATTAACAACGGCCCAATGTAAAATCCCGTAACATAAGTCTACTAAGTGATAGCTCTTTAATTACGGACAGAGCCCACACACATATATATGGAATAAACCTGTATATGCTACGTACACCCACCAACATCCCCCACACTAGAAACTGTAGCAATACAGACTGTAATTACAGCACAAACAATCAGTCAATTACATCTGCAGAACCGTCAACATACCTTGTGAGAGACGCAATTAAAGGCGCCATGCAAAATTGTAGCTGTTGTATAATGGAAAACAGAAACCGGAACAACACACCAGACCTGGTCCCAAAGCAACACAAAACTGATGAAAGTCTTGAATGAAAAAGCAGTGAGAATCTGCAAACCAGCTGTAAACGATGTAGGCACTTAAACCATATAGAAAGTGGAGTTCCAGCTCAGAGATACAAAGTCCTTCCTTAAATGAACGATGGTAGGCACGGTAAATTCACCACAAAAGCTTTAATGAACAGATGCAAAACACCAAGCGCTTTCGCCTGGACACTTCCAGGCTTTTTCAAGGTTAAAAAACTGTTGTGGCCAGTCAGTATTTATACATTTGATAATCGGCCAATTAAGCTGTTAAGTTGTTAATTAGTTAAAAAGGAACAATCACCTCTTAAAGTGCAATAGTATTAAATTACTACTAGTATTTTACTTCATTATAGCAAAATGTGCTGACAAAATTACACATACAAAGATGTAAAATGCATAAATGCATAAGATCTCAGTCACGACAAGTTGCACATATAAAATCATGATTGATCTCTCTTGAATTCATTGTAATTCAACTGATGTGTTAAATGTTCATAAGTAAATAAATATATAAACATTTGTATAGTATCCAATGTTAAAAAGTATCCAATATTAAAAACGCATCAAATAAGAAATATTTAAAAATAAACCTGTATATGCTACGTACACCCACCAACATCCCCCACACTAGAAACTGTAGCAATACAGACTGTAATTACAGCACAAACAATCAGTCAATTACATCTGCAGAACCGTCAACATACCTTGTGAGAGACGCAATTAAAGGCGCCATGCAAAATTGTAGCTGTTGTATAATGGAACAAATGGCGATTTTACAGGTTTTGTTTGCAATAGTCCGTTATCAGACGGTTGGGATGACAGGTACACCCACATGTTGAACCACATACTCTAGCTGTCACACACAATCCACGGGGGACATGAATCCAAAGTATACTTGTCTCTACACATAGCAGTTGCAATTACACACAACAAAACACAATACAGGCCGTCTCCCTGAAGGTAGGGCAAATGAGCAACGCCCAAGTGGAGAAATCAATTATACCCCACTGTTGCCGTGTAATTGGCGAATGGAATAGCTGCACAGCTGATGTGCAAGTAATTAGTCACTCAGGAACACCAATTGGTGGCAGGAAACCCACGTTACAGGTATCGACGTATATAAGGATGACTTGCCAGACATTCAAACCGTATGCTCATACCATATACTTGTTTAAGCAGTGTAAGAGAGATAGAGATGAAAGTTCAGAACGAAAACAAGTATGTAGAACACTCGGTATGTACGTTTATGTATAGCATGTTTTGTATTAATTATTTAGTGCATGTATAGCCTGGTTTGCATGAATTAAAAGTGTCCGCAATGCATAAAGTGGGAAAAGGTATTTATGTAGTGATGTCTTGCTGAGCATACTAACGCTTGTAGAAACCATGTGTCCAGCAGTGGGCCACAAGGTACACATCACAGACATCACAAGGGATGCTACATGAGGGCTTTAAACAGAACAATTCCATACAACCCGCCGTCAGTGGTAGGGTATGTCCAACAAGTATGTGCCATAGCAGGGGATAATATATGTTGATATACTGTCACAGTAGGCATGTGTATGGGCATATAATGACAATGACATGTCTAAGGTGGTCCCGCTGTGCAAGTATGCTTTGCATTATGGGATACTATGTAAAATATGTGTAATGTATAGTATTGTAAGTAGATATGTCAGATACTGTACACAGCATAAAAGGCATATCATGCATACCAAAGGTATTGTCTACTGGCATGTACAATAACAGGATACATATGGCTTATAGGCACAGGACAGTGTAATAGCATGCTAGCTAATCTGAATGGAAGGGCTACCAAGTAACCATGCACAAAGGACATGTAATAGCTTCACAGGTTCATAGTGGGGTACTATGCAGTCTGGCAAGTCTGTGTGTAAGCACAACTACAGTGTTCACACCAGTGGCACCTCTCTGGGGTAGTGTCCTGTGAACAGCAGAGCCATGTGTTACCTGCACCTCTGCACAGTACAGTCACTGCAGTGATCCCTGGCGTACATGTGTCTCCCAACCACCAAGTGAAGTATCACATGAACAGTGCTACTGAGTGTCTCTGCGTGATGTACATAGGACTCATGTTCCAAAGCATGGTGAGTGTCGAGTTTGGGAATGTAACCCTTAAGCACATCCCACTCATTGTTGCATGTGTGCACATATCCATGAGCATGTTGCTCACGGTGGCTTTTGCTTATGTCGTGTATGTGGAGTATATCCATAAATATTGTTGTGGACATGGGCCCTGTCTGTCCAGCAAAGGTCACCCCTGAGTATGTAGTATGCAAATATGTACAGACGTGGTGTCCGTACGTCAGCCGCATACTTAACTGTCGGAGCTCAATAAACGTCATGGCGTGTTAATGTTGTGGTATGTAAAGCTGTAGCTGTTGTGTAAGGTACACCCTAAACGGGGTGGTGTACCCTTGAATGTGTGTAGATGTCTGGAGTTCTGAGGTACAATGGGTGCCTATGTACCAGCTACACACCCAGTACAGATAAGTGTGCCCACATAGAAGGATATCCACTCCACAGTGGCAATATGGTAACCACAGGAGTGGGTGCGACATACGTGTGTACTACGAACATGTACAATGAGACATGTATGTAGGGGACTACCACCTATGTGATAGTCAGTGGGTCAATGGTGTAATGCAAATGTGATGTTCATGCACCTTGTGTCATGCAGCTGGAGGCCATGATATTCATATCAGGTATCTGTCACAGTGACACCCGTATGGATGGAGCCAGTATCAGCTGGTGGAGCAATCATGGTGCTTTGTATGCAGGGGTTTGTAAAGCTAGGCAGGGAAAGTCCCTCTGTGCTAGCTTGTACCTCAGGGAAGCATATACTGAACATGAGGGGCCCTATGACTGAAAACTGTGGTATGCCAAGTGTAACTGAAATGCAGTAGATACTATGGTATGCTACCCTCATTGTATGTGTCCTATCCATGAGCCATGTTGCATAACATCCTGAGACATAGGATACGATATGCAGGTGGATGTGTATGCTGTCAATACCAGAATGGAGGACGGTGCTGAAAGGCACTGAGAGGACAATGTAGGATGTGTGGACCCCCCGTACAGTCATCAACTACCCTGGTAACTGTATGAAAGGAGCCCACCAGGTTTAGGGGCCATGTTCTGGCCCTAACAAGTCCAACCCGGGTGGCATCAAAGGACCGAAGCCCAACAATGTTTCTGTGAATGACGTCCATGATGATGTGCCCCATAGCCATGCAGAACAGTCCAGTCAGGTGAGTAGGACTATAGTCCCACTCGTGCATTGTGGAACCACCTGTGTGGAGTGTGATAAATGTTGCTGTGTGCCATTCAGGGGCCACAATGTCGGATACAAAGCTATTACTGAATATGGTGGCCGAGTGGGGAGACATGTCATTCAGAGGTTTGTGGACATCACAGCCTGGTACTTTGGAAGGTGACATGGGGCCAGTGTCCCAGGACATATAGAGTGCAGGTTAGTACTGTGTAGGTGTGACCGCAGGGACACCGCAATGTTCCTGCATGGATTGTGGCCCTGTAGTGAGTGAGAAGGTGTAATGTTAGCATTGAATCTATCCGCCAGCATGTTGTCAACATCACCTGGGTCTGTAATGTTCCTGAGTGACTGTTGTATGTGAGAGCAGATGTGGGTATTGCCATTGACTACTGACATACCACCATAATGCCTTGTGGTACACCCCGGAATGTGTCACACTAATGTTTACGTAGCTAGTCTTAGAGTATGTGATGAGGGATCCCGTGGCCCTACCGAGGCTGACCAGTGAGCTACCCCACCCATGGGATTGTACACCACTGTGCAACAGCCTCCACCTGTTGTTGTAAATTTTGTCCATGGAACATGACCACCAGAGTGGCGTCCGTTATCTGGTGTGTACCATCGTGGCTCTGTGTGGAATAGCATGGTCCATGCAGTCATGTATGTGCTAATGAAGTGCACTGTATGTTTCAGTGTTTGTATGTGCATTGTCCATCTGCACGGGTGTCATGACGTTAACTACCGCTGTCATAAGATGTCTGTAGTAGGTGTTGTAGTACTCATGTACTGTGTATGCCGTGAAGGGTGTGGTGCCGGGATGTGGCTAACTAGGGTGATTAGCATATGTTTGGAATCCACCAATGAGGGGATAACCCCAGGTGTGGAATACCAGTCACATGTTGGTAGTGTTCATGTCAAGGATAATGTTGGTCTTGAAGGTGGTGTGTATGGGTTGATCCAGCTGAGTGGAGGTTATGACTCACGGATGTGGCTGTACATGAGTGGCTATCCCAGTTAAGTGTGGGGTAGTGTCAGTCACACATCAGTAGTAGCTGTCTGAGCCCTACTGTCCAGTACACCAACAGATGAGGTGTAGTAACCATGGGTTATGTTGTTGAATCTGTAGCTTGTTACAATGTGTATAGCAGTTCCAGACACAGTTAGTTGCACGTGGAGCACCTCTGCTGCATTGTGCCAAGTAACTAGCCAGGATGTGTGTACAACATAGTGGGATATGGGAACACCTCAGCCGTGGGTGTGCCGGTCCAGGTATGTGCCTGAAAGGTATGGTCTGTCTATAACCTGTCATTGCAGGTGTGCTCTGCAGAGCCTAGAGGCAGGTCCCAGTCCCTGCAGAGATATTGAAGTGGTGCATTATAAGGTGTGCCTTGCCTGCGTGCGTCACAGAGGAAGATGCAAGCATTGTGTCACATGACCCCATGTCTTGCTTGACAGTTAATGTTCTGCCGGTGACTGTTAGTGGAAATTGTGCAAGACAGGCAGTATAGAAGCAGCATGAGCCTTACATGTGATCTGTACTCCCAGGGCTGACAGGTGCAGGTCATCTGTGCCAAAGCATTGTGTTTGACCAGGTCAGTCAAAGCGGACAGATACCAGATGCCTGTGGAATGACAGCAGAAGCATAGGCAACTGTTGAAGTGACACAGTCAGTCATTGTACAGTGATATTGGGTCCGGATGAATGCATAATGCTCCCCAGGGCTAGGCCCACACCTTCAGGGCTACAAGACTAGTGAGTTATTGCATGTCCCTGCACACGTAATCAGTGAAGTGGCATTTCAGGGCAGTCACACTAACATGGAGAATGACAGTCACATCGTACCTGGTGAGGTGTGGCATGGGTGCATAGGTTATGTTGCAGATGCAGTTACCCGACAGCAAGATGTAAGCAACTATCGCCTTGTGTAGCCTGCTGTGTGGAACTGCAGTGTGCCCACCTACAGAGTCACCTATGACTGGTGTGTTGTGTATGTTATAACACCCTATTGGCTGTATGTGATGGGCACTAATGAGTCTGTGGGCTATAAGTTAGTGATTTTGTGTTCCGTGATGGGGGCTGCCTCTGGTGCCTACACAGAGTATGGAGATGTACTGCACAAGTTGTCCCCGTATGTGTGGCCTGTGGTGGAGATCATGTGTGACTACATGATGAGTGGGGTGTGTTGCAAATGTTACACATCCCCACATGACTGTCAGGTGCAGTCAGGGTTGGTGACAGCATCACCCCCAGCAGGGCTGCATAAGTGTATCCCTCACAGGCTGTAGTGTCGTATGTTGGGAGGTGAGCATTGAATGTGTACGAGACAATTGCTCTATCAACATATCCATCATATAGACAGGCAATAGCACTGGTACGTGACAGTTGGACATGCCTGTATATACAATCATGTCTCACAGGATATGTGAGTTATGTGTGTACAACAGCTGTTGTACCGTAAGCAAGCTGGAAATATGAGGACAGCCAGTGTACCTGTGGGAAATGGAGTGGAATGGGTGCTATATTAATCAGTAGTTCATGACATGCCCACAAGTTAAAAAAAATGAGTAAAAAGAAACTGATCTCTCCACGATGTACCAAAGTATATAAGCAGTATTCAGCCAAATAATCCAGCAGAAATAGCAGCTTTACATTAAAATAAACTTTTATTTAACGAAACGAGTGGGTTGATAAGCGCTTTCGCGTGGATGCAGCCACGCTTCTTCAGATAATAATTTCTCCCACAGACTGAGTTTAAATAGCATAATAATTAACATAAAGCTTAATCTAATTAATCAGTTCAATTAACATTTAAAAGGGTAAAATTCAAAACAGGTTCAAAACACATTGGCTGTAACATAATCTGGTAGAGACACATATTCAGAAGCTTATAATAACTATGTGCCTCCACAATAATTTCCACTTATAAGTTAGATTATAATAAATGAATGAAAAATATTTATGCAAATATAAATGTGTATAATTAGATTAATAAGTTATTCAGCTTACAATGTAAATTTAGGACCAAAAATAAAACCAGAATAGTATTTCTTAAAGCTTAGAATTGAGCGTTTACTTAAATTGCGTATCAAAACTTTTTGACTGTGCAACAAAGCATCTAAAACAAAGGATATATAGCAGCATAGTATATTTGATGTTATTTAAATTTTCATCCAATTAAAAATAAAGTATAAAAGACTTAGTCACCAATAGATTTGTGTTGTTGTAAATGGTTAGAACATAGGTTTCAATAACTGTCACTAATAAGGATTACTATGCTAACTAAACACTGGTCTAGCGATCAAGAATTATAATAAATACAATAAATACTAAAGGGTATAAGGATACATATGAAAACTAATAGTTGAACTCTACAAAAAATAACTAATATGAGATATATAGGAGATATATAAATGCAAAAAGGTTATATTACGTATATTATAAAATTAACTTGATTTAGAGTAACACTATAGAACTATATCAAAACATTTAAATATTAGGATATTTGATTAACCAACTTTTAAAAAGTTACTGGTTTAAAGTTCTATAAAAATAGTGCATAGCATATAAGTAGTATAACAAGCTAATCAGTTACATAAAAAGTATAATAAGCTAATGTTCATATTTATGTTTAAATTTATGTTTATATACTCATGAAATAAGAATAGAGTATAGAATTAATCAACTATTAAATAATTTATGAAATGCCCACAAGTTCTGAGCAAGTGCTTAGCATGAACATACAATACAGATAGGGTGTTGGATAATATCAACCCACAAGTGGTGACGACAGTCATAATGGGTGGCACCGCACTATAACCCTGCGGAGTATGGTCTGTATGTCCCTGAACCATTATCAATGTAGATGTTAGCAGTACAGATGTACAAGACAGTACAGATGTTTGATTACAAATACCCTTGTATGTTACAGGAGTGTTCTACCAGTGGCCTGTTGACAGACTCACAACTACAAAAGGTGCCAGAGTGACGTGCATATCACACCAGTGCCAGCTACAGTAAAACAAGGTTAATGTGCTGTACTCCACCCTCATTGTAGCCCATACCACACAGACAAATGTTAGGCATCTGTGTATGTAAGGATGTGAATGGCCATGACCTATGAGCAATAGCTGTGTCAGTGTTCTGAACAACATACAGAATGGGCTGTGTGGGTGAGGTGTGTGACATATGTGCACATTCTGATGGATGATATCAGCATTGTCACTGCTAGGTGAACATCCCTGTACCCATTAACTACCACCTAGGCTGTGGTCAACATAATGGACACTGTGTAAGGGATGGTGCTGTGCAGTACACCTCCCTGACTTGGTGACGTCTCCAGGCCCCTTAGGTAGTCATACGAGGTACCCATGTCATGACAGGGTGCCATCCATGAGCACGGAGATCATTGGACAGGCATATACAGCAGTGGGGTGACCAATATTGGATCACATATCACCTTTAAGGGGTAATGGCCATGCGTGGATGGGCGATACCAGCCTTCACAATCCTCATCTCCACTATGCAGCATGCTGTCTACCTTGCATAAAGACATTTGCTACACCATGATGATGGACATGCTAAATGTCCATATCCTGATCTGAAAGACATACGTCATGGACAGCCACCATCCTAATACTAGGATCGCCACATGCTGGACAGATCCCTGTGCCATACATGTGACATACTCCCGCCATACCATGCAACCCTGTCCATCAAAGCTGCACATGTCATCCCAGTCATACATGGTGTGATGGCCGCATGGTAGGTGTAGTATCAACTGACTGGATCAGTAATGAGGCACTGAAGCACCTCACGGTGACATAATGGCTGTCGTTTACAGCTAGGAAACCTTGCCCGTACATGCTATGTTTAATAACCATACCTGCAAATGACGTCCGACTAGCCATTGTCCCATGTCTATCACATGTGCAACACAGGCGATCGATGGCAGGATGTTGAACAGCTGTACAGTGCTATGTAGATGTATATGGCAAACACATGCATGTACACGTTACCATGCGTATGTGTGCATTGTCACTGCTCAAGTCCATTAAGGCTGTGTCTGTGTTGATATGTGACATATACACAGCATCACAGTCAACAGCATTACCGTGGACACATCCAGGCATGTGCAGATAGGTAAGAACACCAGTGCAGGCAAACAGACATGCCCACATCCAAGACAGCATTAACATGGAGTATGAACACTATAATGAGGTGACACACATATATGCTGATGATATCCAATGCATAACGGGTGTTACATGTGTGTGACACAAACATGTCAGTCGTGTCAGTGTCATGATGATTTGCAAAGATAACTGTGCAGATCTACTAGATGTCATAGAAATGTATGTGCAGCAGTATCTCTGTACATCTCTGAAACTGTGACCTGTCACCATCATTATGGTCTTACAGATAATGCCTCGTACACACCTTCCAGCATACAGCCACCAGGAGGATGATGTCCTCATCCCGTACCTCCATGAGAACTACGACGTGTTGTTCAGCCATGTGCCACAGCATGCCCAGCAACGGGATGACCTGTGACAGGATCTGTGCAGGACGGTGAACGATGTGGGTGGCCATAACCACACCTACCAGCAGGTGCGCAGACACTACACGGACCTGATACGACATGCAAAACAGCGTGCCACTGCAATCACCAGGGAACAAGGTGGAACAGGTGGTGGGCCACCAACCCAGCCCCCACACACACTGAGGAGTTACTGACCAGTCTGGGGACACCCTCAGAACAGCATCCACAAACACTATCTGCCATCGTGGAGGTGGGTGTCTCCCAATCAATGAGCCTGGAGTTACCTGGTAAGTCAGTACTGCACATATGGCTACTATATCCCATTTACATGCATGTGTCACTGTACATTATGTAATGTAACAACATATGCATGGTATGTGGATACACATGCTACAGTATGCTACCCTGTGTATGCACACGTGCATACTATATGCTATTGTACAGGTGAATGTGTTAACATGCACAGTGTACCCTTTGGCTGTCATATAGTCATGGATAATGTTCATACTGCTGTGTCACCCCTATCCAGGTACATCTAGCGTGCCGCACAGACATGAGTCCGTTGCAGGTGAAACTGTCATCAGTATCAGGCATGTAAAAGCATAGATCTATTTGCCATGTGACCAGTTAACACTTGTACACTTGATGTTCATTCCATTCATGATATACAGGTCGCATCACCCATCATTCACACAGGCCACCCATGTGCAATATATACAAACTGACACACCGACATGGAACCAGAGTATTCGTCATCGCTACATGTGTGGTCAGCTGTGCATATAACGGTGGAGGTGTTCTGCAATGGAGGCTCCTCATGATGCCATGCAATGGCACACTGTCTGTACTTCACACTGTAGAGCGATGTAGATGGCTCACACTACCCTTCCATGCACATGAACATCTGCTAAACATGCATTCTATCTGTAGGGCATACAGACAACACTGCAATGTGATGGCCATTACGATGCTGTACATGTCAGGACACCATTGTGTCAGACATGTTAATGCACACGTCAGCAGATTACATGTCAAGGTCACGTCAGCCATGTGTACTGTTATCCTGTTCTGGTCCACATGATGTATCAAGGGATTGTGTAAACTGCATGGCTACTAATATGACACCTGCTTGCTGTATTGTGCACCCCAGGGGGTATGCTTACTAACAATAGTAATGTCAGAGCTGCATGCGTCTGCTGTATCACAGGCATGCTGCATGCCATCTGTCAAATCACATGCACGGTCTGTGTGTCTGTGCGTGTGTGTGTGTCTATTGTAATTTAGAGTATTTCTCTGCATTCACAGGTGATGTAGGTGCGTTATCCTCCTGTGGTCCATCTGATGTTAGTGTCCCCACAGATACTAGCAGTGATGAACATATGCATGAGGTACAGGCAGGGTTGTCAGGGGCCGAATCTGCCAACGGTTGCCATCCCAGCTATGTCCTCCTCTTCCCCATACACAGTTCTGCTGCCAACACATACCACATCACCGGTGGCCATAGAGGAAGGACAGTCAGCATCTGTTAGCGTGGAACAGGGACGTGTGGTGGCTACAGAAGGTGCGTCTCCACACCATGGTGTCAGTGTAATGTCTGCAGATGTGCCACACAGGCATGTGGCCAGTGCTGCTCGTAGGAGGACCTCTAGCAGACATGTACCTGCAGGACAGAGTGCAGCAGCTGGTATCACCAGACGCATGTTCCAGACTGTAATGGTGGCACAGGCACGTGCTGAACAGCAGAACAGAGAAGGACAGAGGCTGCAGAGGGCTGCTATCCATACCCTAAATGACAACATCCAGGCATTGGCAAATGCTCAACAGCAGATTGCTGATGTTCTGGACAGGCGGTTGGGTGACATGGTCGGAATCCTTGACCATGGCAATCCGTGAGCGTGAGCTATCTGTGCTGGAACATCTGGTAGGAGTGAGGCATAGGCCACATGGACATAGGCCAGCTACACCACCTAGTGCAGGTCAATGTGAGTGCCACCTCACATGCCCACTCCCATAGTGCTGGTAGCAGTAGCAGTGCAGCTGGTGCTGCGCTGTCCACACCAGGACACAGCAGGCCACATGGACGTGGCCCTGGACATTCCCAGCGGGGATACGGTTCCAGTGGACATGTGTCGTCGGACAGTAGCCAATCTGTACCTCCACCTGGTAGTGCCTGTGCAACCCCTGACAGGCACAGGTCACGTGGCCATGGCCGGACACAGTGAGGTGTACAACCTGGTCTGTACAATATGGAGCCATCAATAATACCCCTGTGTAGGCCTCACAAAAGGCAGAACTGTGTGCACACATAAATGCACACAGCAAACACATCTGCAGGACACAACACCCACATGCATACTGAACAGACATGTCACCGGCCCTTACCCACACACATGATGTCACCCATCGGTGCAGCCTATGCCCCTGGCACACATTATTACCATGTGCATATGATGAAGCCTGTGGCGCATCCCTGTCATCCACACCATCGGTGCAGGGACATGCTGAAATGGTCTGATGCACAGGGCGAACAGAATAGTGAGGTGTGTATATTACATTAGTTGTGTATGACTAGTGAGGGAAGTGTATATTACGTTAGTTGTGTAAGAATGGTGAGAGACATGTATATTACATTAGTTGTATACTGCTGACACGCACCAGACATACCATGTAGTACAGGTGTAGCATGCATTGTTATATGTTAACAACCATGTTGTACAGGTGTAGCATGCATTGTTACATGTTCACAGTATGTGTCTCGGTAACAACAGTAACAGCATGTTGGTAATGATGCCCTGGTTCCCTCCTTATGGTCCACTTGCATGTACCTACAGGTAGCAGTGTTTGCAGTCTCCCATGTGTAACTGTGGAGTACTCACAGGCACATATGGCAATCTCAGCATGCTATACGTAGCCTCAACCGGACAGCTGGAACGTCTAACATACCACAGATGTCCACACATATACTGATCCAGCAGCCTGTGTGCAGTTTAATAGGCTACAGTGGCTAGAGACGTGACATCCATACCAGGTCACATCAAAGGTATGTTGACATGGTGCAGGGGTTGTACACAGCGGTCTGGACAATGATAATGTTAGAGGCCACTTGATAGCATGAGGCCTCACTGTGTAGCAGTAATACCCTGTCACAGTACAGGAACGTGCCCACACTTATGTTGTCAACAACACTACAACGCACACCCCATAGTGTTGAGGTGAGGACACTTACCTATGTGGTCATCACCCTCACAGTACTGTGCACCCACACAATGTGACACAGAGAAGGAACATGTACAGGTAGCCAGTACGGCTGACACTAATGGCACCAACAGGGTAGTAAGACTGCATCACCATGAGGGGGTTGAGATCCTGTGTGTTCTGTATGGTAGCATACACCCTCACTCCATGCACCAGACAGCCATACATACATACACATATACACACACACAGAAACACACACTGTGGAGACCACAACTGTCATACACATACGGATAGCTGATGTGTGTGAAACACACACCACACCTGCCTACGTCATGCTTTCCACACTACAGTATGTACAGATGTCTACAACAGTGTACAGGGGTGTGTCACAATTGGGATGTATTCCCCATATGTGGCATATATGGTCACACATGGCAGTACTGTGAATGATACACCTGCTATATGACATGCAGCAGTATTGGCCGCATTATGTGTACCAACACTATGTCCAGCAATTGTGCTGCTATATGCACATGGGAGGATGTGTTACAGGTGTTGAGTGATGTACAGTTGGTAACACCTGACCGCTGTGTAGGTTTTATGTCTTCACCGTAAGGTAACAGTAACATAGCGTACTGTTTGCACATGTAATGGTATGATGGCGTGTGACACACCTGTGAGCCGTACCCGGCAAACATCCATCTACACAGGTGGATCACCACTGTACGTACACACATCCATCCATACCTGATGTGCATCCTACCGTACTGTCAGTATGTCACCATATACAGGTGTCAATGATGGGGCTGCATTGCTACTGCATGTTGTAGTTAGACACAGATGAGTTACTTACATCAGCTACTGCACATGCATGGCAGCTGCATGCACACTACAGTTTGTACATGTGTGTTGGTCCTACATGCCTGTCATGTAGCCATGTTTGTATGCATTGCAATCGGTGGACATGTGTGTTGACATACATAACACATGGACTGCTGTATGATATGATGGGTGTCATGGGTAACTAGTACAGAGGGAATGTGTCCTCGGTCAACATTGCTACCTCATGTACTGTTAACAGCCATGGACCCACCTTCCATTTGCGGTGTGTATCATTGCTGTAGCCACTTGTCTGCACCGAGGACAGCAAAACATATGCTATGTACATATGTGTTGTGTGTGTGTGTGGTCCATGCACATATCCACTGCAATTACATGTATGACACATCCAAACATGTGTGTTTATTGGTGTACAGCGACAGTCATCTGTCACAGCTGTGTAAGACCCAGGGCCCCTGTTATGTGTAGAGCTGACCTGGTTATGTACAGTGGTATCATTATAATGCATAACATATGCTGGTACCCTGTCAGTACATGTGTAGTCTGCACAGTTGCTGTACACCTATGTACAGTCCAATGGTCATGAGTCACACGGTGTTGTGTTGACGTATTGGTCCAACGACATGGTGATGTCCGAGGGCTACATTGTAGACTGTGGTGTGCACCTCTGCAATCTGCACCTGAGACATCTGTGATGGCTCCTGAGTGTGTACTGGTCAATAAATGTGAGTGGCCTTCATGTACGTGGGGACAGTAGTACCATACTGTGCCCTTCCATGTTTGGTATCCATGTGCATGCAAGACGGCCCTTTGCAACTAAGTGTGTGAGCATGCCCAGTACGCCGTTGTGTAGATGGACACACAGTACATTCCAAACTGCGCCCTTACGTGTTTAGAATCAGTGTGCATGCAAGACAGCTCTTTGCAACTGCTAAGTGTGTGAGCATGCCCAGTACGCTATTGTGTAGATGGGCACACAGTACATTCCAAACTGCGCCCTTACGTGTTTAGAATCAGTGTGCATGCAAGACCGCTCTTTGCAACTGCTAAGTGTGTGAGCATGCCCAGTACGCCATTGTGAAGAAGGACACACATTACATTCCAAACGTACGTGTGATACTAAATGCGTATGCATGGCCAGTGACACCTTGTGTCGGTGATGTGCCTCTGTATATGGGCATGGCCATTGACAGCCTGTATAGACGGACATTCTGGCAACAGATGTCCATTTTCAACATCACGATAGATGCCTACATCGAACACACCGACAGTCTTGCAGGGTGTACTGTCTGTGGCACGTCCCGTATCTATGCAGTGTTGTTGTAGTGCTCCATTGATATTTAGTTGCCCCGATCACACCACTGCCGTGTGTTTGTTTACATCTACCTTGGGACAGTAATATGCTTTCAGACTGCTCACTCTCTATACATTCCCTATCGGCGTCTTAGCCTTTGCGGATGATGTCACCCACCTTGAAGTATGCCTCTGGGAGTGCTGTGTTCAGTAATCTCGATAGCACATTCTGTAAATGCGTTATTGCTGTAGTGTGATAAGGTAGGTAGGTGTATGTTCGACTCCCAGCCCTGTCAAGTGTGTGTGTGTTTCCAGCTGCCTGGGGACACAGTAATGCTTTTAGATGCCTCACTCCACATACATTCCCTATCGGCGTCTTAGCCTTTGTGGATGATGTCATCCACCTAGAAGTATGCCTCTGTAATCTCGGTAGTACGTTCTGTAAATGCGTATTGCTGTAGTGTGATAAGGTAGTTAGGTCTGTGTTCTAATCCCAATCCTGCCGTGTGTGTGTGAGAGTTTCCCACTGCATGACAACAGTACATTGCTTTTACACTATTCACTCTCCGTAGAATCTGTACGGCATCTTTGCCTTTGATGCTGATGCCAGCAAGCTAGACATATGCCTGTGTGAATGCTGTGATCTAGTAATCACGGTAGCGCATTCTGTACATGCGTAATGCTGTAGTGTGATAAGGTAGGTAGGTAGGTCTGTGTTCTGCTCCCAACCCTGCTAAGTGTGTGTGTATCTATTTATATATATATGTGTAATGTAGATAGATATTGATATGTATGTGGATATCAGCACTATTGAATGTGCTGCATTATCTGTACATGAACACCTTTGATGTATGTAAATCTGCTATGGCTCGGTGATAGTGCACATACTGCGTGCTGTAGTGATCCTGGGTTATAATTGTGTAGTGACCAGTTATTTTGTTGCTGAGTATTACAAGGGACATTGACAAAAATGATAGTACAGCACCTTTAAACGGTCATGTGCACATCTCAGCAACAGTCAGCAGTGGTTATTACTTTGGAGGATGAGTATGGCTCATATCACTATGTATTAACTGACACTACTATGCAAATCAGGTTAACATCACTGACTCCCATTTATCCACAGGTTGTGATAGAGATCCCAGGAATGTATCTGTATACATTGACAGGTGCAGGACTGGAATATTGTTGAATGCATGGAGGGGTGTCCGTGGCCGGTAATGGTGATCTGTACAGCCTGGCAGGTACAGTCTGTGGCTGTCCCACAACCTCCTGTATGCTGAAACTGTGTACATGCAGACACGCACATGAAACAAACAGCTAGGGCTAACACATACACACACATTGCATCAACACTGGGCCATGCAAACACTGTTGTCCCTCACACACACACATACTTGCATGTTGATTGGATGGCTCAATGACAGGCTCTGGAAAAGAAACACCATACCCTGTGCATATGATGACACCTGTGCCACCACCTGTAATGTGCAACATTGATGCAGGAACAGACTAACATGGTACTGATGCACAGGGTGGCTTTATAGCACTGTATTAACGTTATACTGTTGTTAACACAAAGTGTGATATCCTTCTAGGTGTATGTAAGCAGGCATGATGCATTGCAGCTATGACCATCAATGTAGTATAGTTTACAGCACTGTTGATTCTGAAGATTTATTATCCATCCATGTGCCATTTGACTGACATGTGTAGTATTGGCAGCATGTGTTTCAGAGTGTGCAGTATGTGTGTGATGTGTGTAGTACAGATTTATGCATGCTTACAAATGCGTACACTAGCTTACATGACATTACACAGTCTTCAATATTCTTACACTAGCTTACTCGTTCCTCAACGTGTGCACACATGCTTACTCGGGCTTACAGGCGTGAACACACTGTCAGCAGGCTTGCAAGACACTTCAGTGATATCCATGGCGTAGACTGTCAGTTTCCTGACTGTACCTAGGATAAATCATAACACGCCTCTTCCACTGATGAGTAACTGACAGCAAATATGTGACACATTGCTCCGATAGGATTACAGTGTTTTATACATACACACTCATGATGTCACCTATCATCTACTCTGATAGTCCCCTTAACCTACTCTTCCACTGTAGTGGCTTGGCCCATATGGCATTACAAATTGTGATTCACTATCCTCAGCCTCAATTGCATTGGATTGCCTACTAATGCTTGGTTACATCTCTAACAGAGCGCTTCCACACATAGCAACCAGTACTCAGTAGCCATCTTGTCTTCAGCTTGCCATTTACCTGCATGGCGAACTAACTATTAACTAAAATAACAATTTCTGTGTCTATTTTAAATATTTTTCTTGTTTTAAAAGCGCAGCGAGTTTTCGCTACGCTTACACACCGGAGATCGGGGGAGGACAGATAGAGTTTTATTAATTTCCAATGGGAAAATATGCCACTGGCCTTATATTTGGCCATTGGCATGCTTTTTCAACTAATTCATCCTTTATTTGCAGCTGACATTGCTCAGTTTAGCTACTTACAGAACGTAACTCAGTTAACATCCGAGTACATTTCTGCACATAACTTTACTCTTGCATAGACAGCTTACTGTTTCACGTATCGTAGATTTATACCATTTGCATAGCTTTCACCTACAAATGGGGTTATTTGCATATCCTAACATTGTCCGTGCAACGTTCGTTTTAGGGGCTGTCTTACACGCCCCTACAGGATATTGCTGAATAGCTCGGCAGACATCTTGCCTTGCTCTACTCGTACACACCGCCCAAGGCTCCATGACTCCTGGCCAAAGCTTTGCTGTGTGCCAATATGTCTATTTGCAGAGTATGCATGGCTGTAGGTATGTTTTGACCTGCTACGTCTATCATTGCTACAAAGCAGCTCCCACTTTCATCATTTGTAACGATGACAGCCCTATAGGTACTATATATACAGCTGTGACATTTGACATGTCAACACATACCTGCGGTCAATACTAAATGGACTACTTCAGCGCTTTTCATACCTTCAGATTTTTCTTGTAGTAGTATAGTCGATAATACTATTTCCTATAACATGTATCTGTTTCTGATACAAGATATATAATTTTATTACACCACTACACACAAGAAGAAATCACAGGCCAGATGCCATTACATTCCTTTTGCAGGACACACCTGCCAAGAGTGTTGTGTTACTCACAAAAGCCAACAGGTGCTAATCAAAACATATTATGCTATCATCTACCTTATGTGTTCGCCGGTATTTCCACTTTCCGTCAGTGGCAGAACTCACATGCAAGTGTGGGAGACTGAACACTGTATCGGGGACACTGCATAACACCCTGAGGGACACTATTAACCTTCCACATTGATCACAGGGCATAAGCATTCATATTTATCGTGGTACATGCTTTTGACTTATACATGTTTTGTCATTTGTCATCCCGTCTTTCTTCACACCTGTCCACCTGATATCACTAGTTCTGTACATTTATTTAGGACAGGGTTACCTTCATTCCTCTCAACTGTACACATTTTGGGTAAATGTCCCGAACTTAGACTTATAATGTTGTTCCTTTTTCCATAATATTGTGCCTTTCTGGTAAATTAGTGGCAGGTCATTAAGGACTGTGAGGTTAGATAATAATGACAGACATTAGTAGTTTATAACTAATAACCCTCAAAACATTCATACTAATGAATTATCCATTATTCTATCAACGTTCTAACTTTGTCAGAGGAATATTTAACATAGTCCCTATTTGTACTTATTTAAATATGCCTTTGTCCAGAAGTCTTATTCTGAAAGGTTGAGAGGTATGGTTACCATCTTATTCGTACGCATGTATGTCCATGATAATCACTTACATGACACTGGTATGGTTACCATCTTATGCGTACGCATGTACGTCCATAATAATCACTTACATGACACTGATACAAGTCTTTACGTCTTCCCCCAATGGTTTACACAATATCCAGTAGATGGGTTCTTCATTTTTGGAAGGTATAGGCGTGTGCTATACCCACATAGAAATATTAATCACTCCCATGGGGCGGACCTAATAAATCTGTGCCAACCAACACCTGTGAACCTAGGCCCAAAATTGCATACCCATGATTCCCATACCTGACACCCCTCCACAGTAGTCATAAGACATATTTAATGTGAGCGATAATAAAGTATGAAGATACTTCTAAGCACTATCCACTCTCCACATACCAGGACATATGTCATACATTCTGTCAACCCATGTGTTATTACCCTTGCACAAGCTACCGTTGCCTGTACAGCTATATTGTAGCTGTGTATGCGACGTCCTTAGCTTCGATTATTACTGGCCGCTGCCTGTAAAAAACACTTTTTGGAGTTCTGTAAAGGCCACCTATATCCATGTTTAAAGAGTAGAACTTGCAGATTTGGCACACTGGTACTTTCTGGCCAATGGTTTTGAAAGCAGCGGTGTATTTACTTTTCTTGCATGTCTGTATGTCTATCCATAATAGCTATGATGTAACCTATTTATGTACATGTGTTATATCTACAAGGACAAATGTTTACATGTTTGTTATGTATATATCGATTAATGTAATTGTGTGTGTGTGTGTGTAGATATAGATATATATATATATATATATGTCTGTATAGTCTTTATTTCATATATTTATTTAGTTTAAGTCTGTGGATATATATCTATACACAAACATATATATCCATATATCTGATATATAAATAAATGTGTAGACAACAGCAGATTACACACGCGCATGCGCACTTGCATATCCTTATTGTGGGTTACATATGTTTACTAAGTCTTTGTGCTTACGTGGGCTTTCTTTATTGTAATAGTACCAGTACAATATCTGTAATCCAGTTAACAGACATATGCGAAACACACGTTCACCTTTACATATTTAAATACCTTTACAGCACACACGCATTCATTAACTCATATGTGCTGTAGTTGTAGTTGACCCGGGACTGGATGCTGCAACCACTATACTATTGGTCTTCTGACTCATTTATATGCATACCCATAATACATAGCTATATTAACATACGCCTCACCACTTCACTTACAACACAGGCATCCATTCTCCTGCTGGGAAAAATGCAGTACTACATATTACACATTCCCTATTCCCTACTGCTCTGGACCCAACTGCATATTTAATCTCTCCACGGATATGCAAAACCCCAAGGCTTATAGTCCTGGCACATAAAGTCTTTGATTGTCAGGGTGTTCATGTGGTTATCTGGGTTTAGGCTTGTCCGCCTGGTGAACGGAACTGCCCTGACCAAGTTCAAATGTCAGACGAAGCACATGGACAGAATTTGTCCATTTTATAGAGGTTTAACTGTGTTAACAGACACAGGTCTTTTGGCACCTGCTGGCAGCTTTTTATGTTGGCAATACATAATATGGGTGGGGGTGGTTACAATACATAATCCACAGTGAGGGGTGTTCCCATTCACATTTGACTATTTCCTGTATGCATTCATACGAGGATTATTATTTTGGATATGAATTAAGTACAGTAAACAAATGTGAAGGTTTGTTACTGTAAATATGTACGGACCTATGTAATACACTGTTGTTTTCTGGCACATCAGTAGCTAGTCATTAAAGACTGAAGTCAGAACATAATGACAGACAGTTGAGTTTCAGACTTCATACTCTTCAGGAAATTAATGCCAATGTACAAACTGTTATTCTATCAACTTTCTAAATTTCTAAGAGCAATCTTTACAAATTGTCCATACTTTTGGGTTTTTGTCCCACTTTTATTCACAGCTTTGTCCAGATATCTTGCTCTCAGAGGTTGACAGGTATACTTTTATTCACGGCTTTGTCCAGATATCTTGCTCTCAGAGGTTGACAGGTATACTTTTATTCACGGCTTTGTCCACATATCTTGCTCTCAGAGGTTGACAGGTATGGTCGACCTACACATTAAGTGTCCCTCACACAGTAGATCAGGGTTATCCTGTTTACATCAGTGCCTTCATCACCCTTATACCATTTGCCATTATGTGAATGTGTGCAATATATTTCCGCTTATTCGTGCCGGGACACGTGCGTCACAGGCAAGTGTTTGATCCTGGGTAGTAGGTTATGCATGACCACTTATGGCTGGACAGTGTTATGCACCTCTAATGCACATTCCAACGTCTGTCCAGATATCTACAGGACTGGACTTCGTGTCTTTGTCTTCCGTTCTAATGTTTACACAAGTTACATATCCCATGAGGGATATCCAAACATTGTACCGATCCACAACACGAGGAATACTGAACATCATTTTGGAGTTACGAAAATGTGCTGAGGTCATGTGCAATCCTGCAACCGCCTAGGCTGACACTACCTACTACATATGCATAGTGGTCACTATGTCTAGCTGTGGCTGCACCAAACCAGTAGGCCACGTACGGCTGGATTTGGTGGACGTTCAGGTACGGGAGCGGGTTGTGTGATGTGGAGGGGATGCTGGGTAGTCCATTATGCATCCAGGTGTGTTGCATTTGTTATAGCCAGTTCCATCCAGGTGTGTTGCATTTGTTATGGCCAGTTCCATCAGGGCCAATTTGTGGGTATGTGCCGGTGACATATCTATACATTTGTATCGCACATTTCAATATTACTCTTGTTTGTGGGAGTGTGTTCTACAGTATGGCCTGTCTGCTTGTTATTACAGCTATTTATACATGTGTTTGTGTTTCTTTCAACTTCACCCGCTGCTCCCTCATACACCTCCGGTTCACCTATTCTGCATACGACACAGTATTGCCATGGAGGATTGTACCATTACCCATCCACCCCACACATACAGATTCCTCACACCCCATACATCTTGCTTTGGTTGTTGACACATGACACATCCAGAGTAACACATTGAATACCCTACATGTGTCTGGTACCTGTATGGTTGTGTGGACTACCCTGCCATGTTTGCTTGCCACATGCTATACCTCATGCACATAGGTACATGCCCATACTTCACTTTCATTACATGTGTGGTATACCCGGGTACTACCCGTTCAACTTGTTACATATCCTGACAAGTTCGGCCTGTACCGCTGACTTCCGGAGTTTGGCGGCCTGTTGTACTCATTGGTAGGATGCCACCTTTTCCTATGTCCGGGATGGGATATATTCCGTCCACATGTCCAACTGTAGTGGACAATGCCTCCCCACAGTCAACGGTAGGGTTGCCACCTTTTCAACTGGCCAAAGTGGGACATTTTTGGTACACACCACATTTTACAGGCCGACATACCCACGGTCAGTATACAGGATAGAACTTAAGACTTCTTGCCTATATAACAGCTTATTCTTGCTGCAGTTCAGTTGCTTATTCTGTTTCTTATAACATTTATGCAAATTTAGATACAGGAAACCTGTTTAATGCAACTATTACATAACGTATAGGGAATAATTTTGTCCTATAATCTCAGGACATTTGCCATTGTTACATGTTTTTGTCAGGACCCAACTGCCCAAAGAGGGACTGTCGTTCGCAAAGTGGGACAGGTGGTAATCCTAGTCGACGGTATGGATAATACTGTTCCTTTCAGCCTACATGTGTCCTTATTGTTGTGGCTGTTTGTATGCGCCTTCTGTTTCATTTACATGCTTATTCTATTTCCCATCACATTTGGTATGTAACATATGGACATACCTTTTGTATGCGACTATTACATGCCTTGTGGGATATAATTCGGACCTACAGTCGCTAGATATCTACATTTTTCATGTATTTTGTTATGGACACATCTGCCCAGCTGTGTACCCTCCCTCATATTATGGGTCAGCTGGTGACCCTCACCATTGGGCTGGATGTACCTACTGGCAGATCGCTAACATATGATGTTTCACTTCCACTTGGTATGGCTATCTACACTGCGTTGGACTACTGCCACACGGTCTTCCATGTCACTTGTTCACGGGATAAGGCCCCGTTATTCCCTACCGTGCATTTGTGTTGGCTTCATCACTTTGTGTTTGCAGGTACTTTCTTGCATGCTTTGCATACGTTTCAGTATCCAGGGACACTGACGTGGCTATCTTGCAACTTGTTATATGCAAGCATTTAGGTTGCACATCGACAGCTGCCATTTCTACGCCTCTGTGTGGCACTTCGACACGCCCTATGCACTTGTGCTCCTTTCCTGTGCACGTGGTTGTGTCGGCAGCGCACCTTCATTACTATGCATTTGGCGCTACTGCGCCATCTTCCCGCCACACAGTCGGCGCAAGCCTATCGCCGGCCTTGCGCCGAGCTTCATGAATCCCAGGGCAGGTCTTCAGTTCTAGTCTGTTCATATTTGTCCACATTAAACAAGTCTTGGTCGTCAAATCAGATCAGATGAAAAGAAAAATGTACAGATACTGATCAGGCACTAACAAAAAAAAAAAAAGTCAATGAATGCTAAAGGGGTCAGGGTTAGCATAACAGTTAAGGCGTTTACCTCACAAACAAAATGTACAGGGCTTGATTCTCACCTTTGAGAGGAAAATTGGCTAGGCTAAAAATGTCCAGGCAGGGCTGCTAGCCTAATACTTTCCTATGAAAGTAAGTTGAATACAGTTTGAACCCATAACCCCTTTCTTACATTATCAACAATTTCTATGTGCTTCCAAGTCAACCCTGAGAAAAGGAGCCTCTGAGCCCTAGTGGATAATACAAAGATACTAAACTGAAATATGCAGAAAGGGCAGCAAACCAAGAATTTAGTCACTAAACGTTGGGTGGCAGGACTAAACTCAAAATAAATTCGGGGGGGATAAAAAAAAAAAAACAAACCTGGCTCTGTTTCAACATGTGGCTGAAAAATAATCACTATGCTAAGCTCAATCAACCCGTTAAAATGCAAAACAAAAATAGAACAATGGGCCTAAACGTAAAGTGTTACTAAAACAGACCTACCTACTCATTTTTGAGTCTGTTGGCAGACTATATTTAGGCAGCAAATACTTAAACAAGTCTAACCGATTTAGTCTGGGAAGAAAGCAAGTCAAGCAGTACCATGTGCAGCATATTACAGCGAACAACCCCCTGTCATTGCAGGCTGTGCGCTATAAAACACACCAACTACAGACTTGTTCAGAGGTAGGTTTTAAAATGGGACTCAACAGGGGACAGTAACAGAAGATACTGTGTTAACTGGTATCGGGGAAAAAAAACAGCACTAACCAGTAGCGGAGAATACAAAAGCTATAACATTCTAATATTCTGTACCTGAGCGACATACATTGTGAAGCTTTTTTTGTTGGGGGGGTTGATCTTTCTTATCCTCTGAGATGGGATGGTACATTTCCAGACGGATAAAAGGAAAAGCCAAGTGAATCAAACACTTAACAGGACAATAAGTACCATGGAAGGTGAAACAGTAGCTATCCACCCAATTACTCCACCAATCCTCTGGGATACATCCATTTTAGGAGGCCATGGCTTTCGGTTGGACCTGGACTAGAGAACAATTGAACATGCCATTTCCCTTAGTGCAGATATCCTGAAGCAACCTTCAAGGCCCAGTTCTACATGTAGTAGAAAAACTCAGGCATTTCAGGGTCCAATTCTAAATGCAGACAAAGGCCACTCATTAAGGTAAATTAACAGTAATCTTATTCTAGTATAAACCACATTTCTAAAACACAGGATACAAGGAAGGTGTTACTATAAATTAGGGAAAAACAGCACAGCAGTCAGATGCCAAAGAGGCAACTTCTGTAATACAAATCCTGCTTAGCTAATTTTGGAAGTATGAATGACTTACTCGTACTGTTGCAGCAAATCCCTTACACATGAATGTATGCATGCACAAGGAAACACAATGAAAATAAAGCATTGCAGGGGGCCCACATCTAATGTAACCCCCTCTCTTTTCTTACATGTCAGCTCTAGGTCACAAAATACATATAAAATGTTTATATACATCTGGGTATGTGCATGGAATTTGTCTGAGGTGGGGGATGAAACCCCCCCCCCCATTAGTGGGTGAACACAGAGTTCTTGCTCCCCCACCACAAAAAGACAAAATGCAAATTGAAACTATAGTTCATGATTGATAAATGCAAAACTAATCACTAATCCAGTGTGGCATCTGTTCTTAAACCACTAAAAATTCTGCAGAAAGAAATCAAAACACAGCTATATTTGAACTTGGTCAAAGACATGTGTCGGACCTGTTGCGAGTTATGTGCTCAGAGCAGATCTAGGAGAATGATACATGGGAAAATGCACTGAAGGGAGGAACAGTTTCTCCAAAAATTATTAGTATTACAAGGAGAGGCATCTACAATACATTACAGTTATCCTAAAAATGAGCTATTAGAAGACCTCTGATCTGTAGGACACTTTAATTTCATTACCATTTATATCAAATACTAAAATTACTACATACACATCTATGTCTGTATTTTCAAATGAATTACAAGCTGCATGTACATTGACTATTTGCGTAGCAGCACATTAAAGGCTTTCCGTAAGTGGAAAAGACATCCGACTGTATAACTGGGAGTGGCACATTTGGCATGTATTCGAGCCAAACATGGAGATAGGTTTCCTTTCAGCACAAGTGAATTAAAAATACAACCAAGAAAAAAGTAGGGGAAAGGTTTTCAGTAAATAAGAAGGCATTGAAAGAAAATTAGTGCAAGAAAATCAGGATATAAGAGGACGAGGGACTCATCCAGAATGATCAGAGTTACATATACAAGCCCACAGGATCCAATCCCATCATATACTAAACAAAAAAACAAAATGTTTCCTTAAAGTGCTTCAACAAAACTGTTTGAGTTTGTGTAATAAACTTACTGCATCCTAGCATGAAACGATTACTAAAAAATAAAGCCAAGTGTTTTGCAGTTTTCATTATTATTATAACACTATAAAAATGAACTGTAAAGAAAACATCTTTAAATACACTTCATCAAACATTACAAAACAGAGCCCTATTTTTTAAAGAACTGAGTAGGAATGCTGGACACAAACATACATCCCCCCCCCAGACTTGCCACATTACAAATTAGTAGTAGATGTGGCTTTAAGCATCAATGTGGCCCTTAAAATGTGCTTGTTGTACTCATAGGACTACTGTGGGTAATATGAGAAGTGTACAGTAAGAATCACACAAGAAATAAAAGCAGCAAAACAGAAAAATAAAGACTACAAAATAACACTTTTCTGCCAAATGCTCTCACACACACACACACACACACACACACACACATACACCAAAGTATACAACAGAGCATTAGGTCAACAGAAACGTGCCGTCACAAATTTTAAAAGCACAGAGCTGTAGAGAGAGAAGTGTTCACATCTCACTGATATGTAAATTTTGCTTCCATTACCAAGTTTAAAGCTGGCTTGCCAGGCCCAACTTAGTTACCACATTAGGTGAAGCTCTACTGACACTGTTGTCCAACCACACAAGGAACATAATATCGGACTGTAAACCCTCAATAAAGTGCATTTAATAGACTTGCCCCAAAAATCTCTCCGTGACTGTGAAAACCACAGCTTTAAACTGGTCTATGGATGTTATTAAACTGTGCAATTTAAATACAAAGCAGTAAATTTAATAAAAAATATTTTCTACTCCCATTACACCTGCACTCCTGCTGGGACACATTTTACAGCAAAAGCATATGGCTGGTGTGACCCGGTATAACTAAGCCCATGCATCTAAAAGCACAACTTGTGCTTAACCATTCTTCAGACAAAGCAGGATAACAGATTATTACTCTCTTTATACTATGGCACTTTTGAAAAAAGTATGTCACAGCACCTACTCCTCCCATAAAAAGGCAACCAACTAGCTAAATACTCACATTCTCACAAAGATATCATCTGGGTACACAAAATTGACCTCTACCGCCCATTGTAAATGCAATGCTGCAAACAAACTTAGTGCAAGCATTACTAACATCACTGCGACCATCAAGAAACTGCAACTTGCTCAAAGTTAGTGTCTAAAAGAAATGGTTAACAGTATTGGAGGGCATTATGAATGAAGTGAACTTCAGATCTGTGATAAGTGGCCTCAGCAGTACTACCCTTCAATCCAGGAAGGAAGAGGTCTGTCAGCAGCAAAGTTATCCTGCAGGAGATTCCACAACATATCAAATACTAATGAACATCCCAGAAACCTTATTCTCACACTAGAGTTCAATGTAGGAAGCGGACAAAAGATAGCAAGGACAGTTAGAGGAGGAGGAGAAGAAAGGCAGTCCACAGGGGGCATCACAGCCCCACAGCCATGAAATAAGAGTGCATCTCAGAAAGCACCCTGCACAGATTGTTTTACAATATACTGATATGAATGCAACTTACAGAAAAGCTAATCAATCTTGGCATAAATAAAGGGCTGTGCAATTGGATCCTCTATTTCCTGACTGGAAGGCCACAAAAAGACCTGTACTGGTAACACTTCTGGGAGTATTACAATCAACACTGGTATACCCCAGGGTTGTATGCAGAGTACTCTACTGTTCAAAATCCTTACATATGAATGCTCTGCAAAAGCTAGCAACAACCACATCATGAAATTTGCATAGGACACCAGAGTGGTGGGACTCATAAGTGGTGATGACGAGAGTGGGTATAGGAATGAGGTCAACTCCCTGACTGAATGGTGCAAAAACTATTTTGACCTGAATGTCAAAACCAAGGAAATCATTATTGACTTCAGAAAAAAAATCTGTCACGCACCTGCCTCTCAAGATAAACAGTGAAGAAGTGGAGAGAGCCCAAACTACAAAGTTCCTGGGGGTACACATATCAGGGGCTCTTTCTTGGAATATAAACACAGGTCAGCTAATTAAAAAAGCCCACCAGCGTCTACACTTCCTAAGAAGTTTAGAAAAGCAAAGCTGTCTATGAATGCTCTACATACCTTCTACATGGGAGCCATCGAGAGCATCACCACCAACAACTGCACTGCATGGCTCTGTAACAGCACAATGACTGAAAAGGAAGCTGCTGCAAATAACAGCAGCAGAAAAGATCATAGGCACTAGCCTTCCTACCTTACATGAGCTATTTAAATAGAGATGCAAAAAGAGGATCTGCAAAATACCGAATGACACGTCATCCAGTGCATGGTTGATTCACTAAACTTGCATCACTGCAGGACCTCCAGATTCATGAACAGTTTTTATCCAACTGCAATACGAGTCATTAATACAGATGTAAATCTGGATGTATCAAAACCACAATAGACATACAGTAATTCTATTTATTATTGTATACTAAAATTAATATATTCTCATCCAAGTGCAATTTCAATCACTTCCTTATGTGCGATATCACCCAATCTCACTTGTGTATAGTGCACTGTTCTTTTTATGTTTTAATCATCTAGTAGTCAATGTTGTCAAGTGTATATGAACAGTGTACAAGCAAGTGATATTTATTTTTGTACTATAGTTATTGCTTTTTCTAATATATACCATGTCTTGTCTTTTTATGTATATTTTCTCCTGTAAAAGAGCTAACACTCAATTTCATTAGGTAACACTTCCGTTTCCTAAATGACAAAGTTTCTTTAAGACCTTTGAATCTACTAAACCACGGTCTTTGGTGAAAATCTCTGGTTTCTGTTGTAAACGGGAGGAAGTTACAATCTTAAAAAAATATATATACCCCCCCCGATGTGGCTTAGCAAAGGCACAAACTGTTCCACACAAGCAATTTAAGTTTGTCTCGTGTGTCTGGCACGATAGAGGCAAAGAATCCGTGTGGAACACTAAGGACCTAGGCTTGAGACGAAACCCCAGACTGCTGGCCAAACTAGGGAGAAATGAAAGAGGACATTCTCTAGCCACTTCATTCTGGTGGTGCTCTAGAGGCAAGTTGTTAAGCTCAACAACTGCACAGGTGGACTTGTGTAACTATTTTGCACTGAAATTCTACTGCAGTCATGATCAGAAGACCAACAGAAAGTGAACCTGCACACAACCAACAGCACAAAAAAACATTTTCCCCCAGCTGCCTACTGCATAACTCATTACTTATTTAATTTCTGATACTAGAAATCCTCATTCCTTAAAGATGACCTGCTGTCAAAGAACTGGACAGTAAGTGTAAATTGTGAAGCTGGTGTCAGGCTGCAGGAGGTATACTGGAGGATGTCAGCCATGGACTGAAATCTGTGCTCACATCTAGGGACACACTAGATAATCTGATACAAGAACACCTTCTGAACTGGGGTATCACTTAAGAATTGCAACAAAGTAACTACTGCTTACACACATTTCTACAGTAGCAGCCTTCAACCAAATACGCTCTTAGATTTCAGAGAAAGACTGCCCAGGTTACACAGAACTGTAGTAAATGCAACATTCTAAGAGGGCAAGAGGTTAAATCCTTTGGTTTCACAAAGATGACTGCAGGGATGGGTTGCCAATGTCTTTCAAACCTGACACTGCTGAAGGGCTGCACGGCAAATATGATTCACTGAGGGGGTGCATAAATGTAGCATATGCTTAGTGCTTTGAAACCTATGGGGCAAGTTTGCTTGAGGACTACTGCCAGAGAAAAAAAATTGAAAATGTTCTCAAATATTAGTTATTTGTTACAGCACTCTGACGACAAATACACATTTTTGCTATCACTATCTGTCTTGAACACAGATCTCAGCCAAGTCTCTCTCTCACTAGACCACCATTAGTAGACTGAGAGACCAGCGGTAGTAGCAAACAGAATGCTGGAATTTACTTTCAGAGGACAGACTCCTGAAGCAAAGACATAATAAGGACACTGTATAGGGCCCTGGTCAAAATGCATCACGAGTACTGCTTGTATCTCTGAAAGCCAGGCATGGAAAGGAACAACAGGCTGCTAGGAGTACAGATGAAAGCTGCTAGAAAGACTCCTGGGATGAAGGAGGAGGAGGAGGATTATGACTGGAGACTAGAAGAACTAATGACAAATTATGAGCCAGTGCTTCATTTACTGAACAAGGACTCTTTAATGCTAGCAGTCAAGCATCGTATTTGCACAGCAGCTCAAAAGTGTGTGCGTGTGTGTGTGGGCAAATTTGCAGAGCAGAAGAAATGTGTGTTGGTGGGAGTAATGGTACTACAGCTTACAATTATACCAGGATGCTGTGAAGGGGTCATTCAGAGCAGGAAGGACACAGGTAGGAGGGGTGGCATAGACAGCAGATTCTAGAGACTAACTACTCCTCGGATGTCTGAAAAGTATTCACAGACAAGGCTGTAATCCCACAGAACAATTAAGAATGGGTGGACAGTGGAGTCAGATTGCACACAGACTTTAAGAGAGCATGAGACAGATGACATAAGGGTAGGCAGGAAGGAGGGATGGAATAGAGTTAGAGTTAGAAAGTCAAGTCATTAAAAAAAAAAAAAAAAAAAAATTAGATAGCTTGACAGCAGTAGACAATAGGCCTAAAGTAATCTAATGAACAGATGGGTGAAAGCAGTCGAAGTCTATACAAAGGAGGAAAAGAGATGCTGAAGGAAAATAGAAAAAGGCACTGGAAAGGGAGGTACTCCTCTAAGGCAACTTACAATTAAATTGCTTATATATTTTAGTTAGCTAGCTAAACAAAAATACGTATCTAGATCTAGAATGCAATCAGTATTTTACTGAATAGAATTTCCATTGCTTTTACATTGCATTTGACAGTCTATGTTGAAAAATAACTCCCTGTAGCAAAGTCCAACCACCCCTAAACATACTAAGAACAGTAATTGCTATATTAAGCACAGGCTCATGCCTCATATTAATAAATAAATAAATAAATAAATAAAAATGCAACCCCCCCCTTTTTTTTTTTTTTTTAAGGAGGGTACTTTGTGCTGCATCCATGCAATTTCTTTCATTTATATCCTAGCCTTGCCACTGGGGGTGACATCAGCATCTGAGCCTCTGCATGAGTCACCTGAACGCAAAGTCTGTGCATGCACGCTCTCCTACTTGCCAACAGAGGTTACTAGGATCAGATTTGCCAGCCACATCCAACAGCAGCTCCCTGCTTCATGACAAGCCTTCATGCTCTAGCCGAGGCCCTGTCACTGGAACGGCAGCACCAGGTGGGTGAGACTCAACATCTTCCACTAGAATGGGCATGCCCACCCTCTCTGCATCCGGCATCAAACACCTCAGCCACTAGTCATGCTTGGGTCACCCAGGCTGCAGCCAGGGATTCATCGCAGCAGACAGAATTTAGAAACTTCCCAAACTTTGGCTTCACACAACTACAGTGTGATTAAATTAACTGAACAGAATAGGACACCACTGTTCACGGGTAGGGTTGTCTCGGATGGCACAAAAAGATACAAAATCAAACAATTTCACATTCATGCTTTCACAGGTGTGCCCCTTTATCCTCTTCAGGGTCACAGGAGAACTAGAGAGTATCCCAACAAGTAATAGGGCACCAATCTTTCCCAGAGATTGATGCATATTACATACAAATAAAATAGACAAAGACAAACATACAGGTACAGCAATTGTGCCAACAGACAGCCGAATCACAAATCCACATAATTACGTCTTTGGGATGTGGAACAGAACCACAACACCTGTCACAAAAGCACCCCATTAAAGAGAATAACTCACAAAATCAAGAGGTATGAGGCAGCAATGTTAACCACCACACCACCGTGCCATCCAAACTGCCACGTTAATTCTGTTAAACTGATAAGAAAGCTTCTTGGGATTCACTGTAGAACTTTACCATTTGGTTCCAGGAAGCCATAAAAAGGTATTAACATTTGGAGGAAGGAGACATGCAAAACTGAATGGAATATATGGGGTAAGTGTAAAAGAAAGGACCATTATGTGAGCTATACCATTGCAAAAAGGAAAGGAGTGTGCCATGTTTAAGGTTTAGCAGAGGGTAGGTGGGGTTAAAACAGTGGAAAAAGGGAAACAGAATTTTATTTTTCAGTTTCACATGTGCAAAACAGTTACTATATATGCTGTCCATGAGACCATTAAGGACCATAGCCCAATTGTTCCAAAGCACTGGCTGGTTAAGTGGACTTGCCCAGGGTCATATTAGGCAGATAACAATGGAAAGAGTCAACTCTGTACCCTTGGGATGAAAGCAGCTCATTAACAAATCACAGCTTTAGTCCTCCACACTGCCAGACTTAAGAGTGCATAACCTATAGAAGGGACACTGCAGTGCTTTCAGCCAGTTAATGGTTAAGACGACTGCTTTTACAATATGGTCACTCATTATTAGAGATGTTGCAACACCCTCTCCATACCTATCAACTGTCCAGATTTTTACAGAATGTCTGGATTTTTGCCTCATATTTTTAGTCAATTTTCATTAAATTGTGGTTTTCTGACAAATCATTGGCAAGTCATTAAATATTAAAGTCAGAAAATAATGACAGACATTTAAGTTTCAGACTTCATATTTCGAAATTTCATGCCAATAAAAACCTGCTATTCTATCAACTGTCTTAAGTTTGTAAGAGCAATTTTTAAAAGGTATCCCTGTTTTGGGGCCTTTGTCCCCTATTATTCATGGATTTGTCCACACTTCTTGCTTTAACAGGTTGAGAGGTATGGTCCTCTTCCACAAACAAATCATGGTCAGGGAAAGGATTTATGCATTTTAAGATATTGACAACAGATTGGACCTTTTCCAAATCATTAAATAGTAAAAAGATTGCACAACACAGGAAATCAAGCTTCACACTACATATCTGTCGTATTGTTCTATAAAACCTGGTTGCAACAGGGAGCGGTCTACTGGTCTGGTTATCTCACTGTCATTATGTACTAATGTGACATTTGGCACAAAGAAATGGAAGGCAAACACAAAATGAGTGAAAAATTCAAGACTCCTAATAAAATCAGCTAAAGATAGCCCATTAGAAAGCTGAGGAGTCAAAACAACTCATGGCACAAAAGCACTTTTTCCTAAAGCCAATTAAGCCTGACTAGCTTAGTCTGCAAGGCTATGGAGAGGATCATCATGGAGCTTATAAACAAAGACATTGGGGACCTACAGACACTAGATCCTACCCAGTTCGGCTTAGTCAAGGGCAGATCCTGCCTTTTGAACCTGGTTGACTTCTTCGAAACAGTCACCAAAGCCATAGATGAAGGGAAGGTAGTCCACACAACCTATCTGGACCTAGCAAAGGCATTTGACACAATACCCCACTCGGGCATCATAGATAAGCTATCCAGCTTAAATATAAACCCCTATGTCACAAGATGGGTCGCAAACTGGCTCAAAGACAGAACCCACAGAGTGAGAGTTGCTGGAGCAATGTCAGACTCGAAACCGGTCACAAGTGGCATCCCACAAGGTTCTGTCCTGGGACCGCTCTTGTTCGGTATATACTTTTCCGAGGTACAGGCCAACGTGGGAGGACTATGGCTCACCAAGTTAGCAGACGACTGCAAACTAGGTGCCATAATCAACTCTCCAGCCGACAAACATCCTTCAAAAAGGTCTCACAGAGACGGATAACTGGTGCCAGAGCCATGGTCTAAAGCTAAATGCCAAAAAGTGTATAGTCATACCCTTTGGCAAAAACAATGTGCCCACAAATTACCACATAGGCGGTAACCCATTAAATACAGAGAAAGAAATTAGGGATTTGGGGACCCAAGTTGATAGCAATCTCTCCTTTGACAACCACATTGCCAAAGTGGTTAGAAAGACCTTTTACATAGCCCACCTCATCATGAAAGGATTCACCTCTAGATCGAGAGGTAATCGTGCCCCTTTATTCATCCCTCATCATGCCCATCATAGAATACAATGCCCCTTTTAGGATGTACCTTACCCGACACCTGCAGCAATTAGAAAGACCCCAAAAGTACCTCACCAAGAGGATCAAGGGACTCAAACAGATGCCATATTCTGCTCGATTAAAAAAACACCAGCTCTACTCAGTTGTATACCGCCTACTTCGAGGCGATCTATGCCCGACATATAAAGCTATGTCCAATCCAGAATTAATGGACATGCTCCACCTCAGTAAATCTAAATCCTTTAGAGCCACACGCTCGAGGGACTTGAACCTCAGCACTGAAATAAACACAACTTGCTGGAGGGACAGATTCATAACCCAGAGGCTCCCTTCGCTCTGGAATAGAATTCCAATTCATGTTAGGCACAGCACCTCACTGAATCTCTTCAAGAAGAATCTTGATGAGTGGATGGGGGATCGTAGGTTTGTCCCAGGGATTACTTCCGTGTCACTAATAGACAGAGGCACAGCAAACTAAACCTTAAAAAGGGCACAGTATACTCAAATCAAGGGGTGGCGTAAGCCAAACAAAATCGGGCTAGGCTTATAATTGCCCCAGGGCAGATAGCCTAGTATAAACCTATGAACCTAATAAATGCCTCACTATGAGTGATGCAAAAATGTGGGGTTAAAAAGTAATCAGGACAGACTTCAATTCATAACAGACACTCAAATTTAAACCACAAACTGAAAGACTGAATCATAAGTGGTAGCATGACAGACCATCCCTCATAACAAGGGAATAACAAGGGATGAGGCAGTATGCATGCCTCCTTTTACCAGCCCATACTGAAACCAGATTATTGCCGGAAATGTGACCAAAGGGTAACTGCCCCCCCCCCCCCCAAGAACTACAAAGACTCAAGGGAAAGCAGATCAGCCATGACAGACACCAAGCCACTGCAGAAATGTAGGAGTGTTCCTGATGCACCTTCAGCAGGAAGAGGAAGAGAAGACAGTGGAGAGGAGTGTACAAATGAAACTAAGGAATGAGGGACAGGATGGACCTTCAGCAGGAAGAGGAAGAGCAGACAGTGGGGAGGAGTGTACAAATGGAACTAAGGAATGGGGGACAGGATGGAATCCTAAACAATACTTTTACAAAACAGAGGTATAGTTACATCGTAAAAAAACATTGGCCCCTTACTTCTTTTCTAAACAGCTCTATCACTAAAGGGCATCAACCAGTTGTTTTTTTGTTTTTTGTTTTTTTGGGGGGGGCTCCAACAAAATTCTTCAAACCTGTTCATTTGTTCATGAACATTTCTTTTATGAATCACTCTGTCCCACCAAGGATCTCAAGTCCTAAAATGTTCCAGTCAACTGCAATTCAGACCTTAAATAATACAGTTGCCCCTTGGGGTTGCATGCATCATATGTTTACGCCCTTGTAGAACCACATCTTCCTGGACTGAAGTACAGCAATTCTAGTATCTATAGGTTTTCTAAATAAAGGTTTATGGAGTACATTGTATGAAAGCTTTTCTAATTGCTAAACAAGATTAAAAATACAAAAAATGTTTGTTAAGACCCTGTATAATCCTCCTCCCAAGACTCCCACAGGTATACATTGAAATAATGATAAAAGAAATCCTATTAGCCAATTTGGAGGATGTACTACAGAACTGTTTACCTACTCCTCTTTTCAGCTTAGTGTACATCTACAGACTACGGAACTCAATAACGCCCATCAGCTTAGTGTACATCTACAGACTATGGAACTGAAACGCACAGAAAAAATTAAAAGCGGCAGAAGGCCAACTACCATTTCTGCATGTTCTCTAGGACTGCAACTAAAACATTCAAAAACACAAAACTTCAGTCCCCTTTTATTTCCTGACTCTTTTGTATGCGTTTGCGGTTCGCTTTGTAAAAACAATGTAGGTGTAAATGTGTATGCTTTCTGGACTTGCTGACCCAACAGCGCATAGGCAGAATGTCTATCTATGCTGTCAGTGAACCGAGTACCTGAACTAACTCAAGACCACTACCAGACTGAATGAAGGGTGATATGTGTCCAAAATCCAGCTCTCAGATTCTGGGTAGGGTTCATGGGCAACTGTTGCCTGTATGACTAACTGCTGGTGAACAGCCTTACAGGTGGGCCCACTTTACTACTGAAATGGCATAACATTGTGACAATACTGCACAAGCACACCGGGGGGACTATCCTGGCACCACAAATCCCCTTGCTCCCCAGGCACTATAACAGAGTACCCAAAGCCAGACCTTCCAAGAAGACAGGGGTCTCGCCTGGTGAAAGGGTTACTTCAGGGGTATGCTGCAAAGGAGCAATTTGAGGAAATCACAGAATGGGCAGGTGTGGTGATTATGTGGAGATGGGCAGCATCTATGCTTTCTGATAGGGTTTTACATTTTAACATGGGGCAAGGGAACGGTTTATTCATCTGCAAAGGAGTGTAACCAATCCATGTGCATTTAAACTACCATGTAAATATGCAGGATATGGTGAAAAAACTATTTTAGAACCAAATGTAATCCAACACTCACTTTTCTGCCATCTGTATTCTACTGCAAACTGAAACATCTGTTATTCTGTTCACTCTTATTCAATTAAGCAAGCTAAGCAAAACAACTACATAGTGTAGATGTCATATGAAAAAAGAACCTTTGGCAAGAAAGGAATACTTAAAGCAAAGTAGCCAGCAGTACAGACTTAAGGGGATATATAATATTTTCTTGTTGAACATTACTGCTAATTTAAGAAAAAGCACACCAACATCACAGACTCCACACCTGTTAAAACTCATGCTGAAAGATGTATTGGTCAAAACGACTAAAGAAATGTCAAGACCTCAACTTACTATGAGATAAGTCTTTAGCAAAAGCAGTTCCCACTAGATTAAGGTTAAATGACTTCATCCCATTTTAGGCCTTCGGTAAGTAATCAATCATGACCCCAAGGAATATACATCACTTTACACAAAATTAATAAGCATATAGGGAAACTATTACACAGAAAAGCATTCAGACAGAGAAATAAGGAGGGGCCACAGAAATGCTTGCAATACAGGCCATTTACAATGGCAGGTGGAAGGGATGTTGCATCAGTAGGTGGTAAAGGCCAAACTAATGCACTAAGAATAGTACAACAGATACAGGAAAGCCAATTAAAAAAAAATATATATATATATATATATATATATATATATATATATATATATATATATAAAAATTTTGACTAAAGAGGTATCAACATCATACGTATCCAGATGTTTACTGCTGCAAGAAAAGAAACCTCAAGCGATCCTATCGCAAATTACCAACCACTACAGTCCTCTGTGCATTAGACAAGACATGCTACTAATTCATGTATCTGGTAACAAGGAAGGAAGTTATACAGTTAGCTCCGTCTACAAATCACCTTCAGTCCTAAAGCTGGAATGAGTTAACCTGGCATTTAAAACTCTCTCAGGCTACCTGAACCCCCCCCCCCCCCCCGATGCGGTGTGGCAAAGGAACTTTTTCCAGACCTATGTAAGTCAACAATATGCCAGACCAAGAAAAAAAAATTATACACACAGATAGAAATCGCTGGTCATAACGGGACAAGACAGGGAGAATATGAAGACCAGGACAAGCAGGGCAGGTATGAAGATCAGATCGCCAATCAAATCCACATTAAGCACACTCCTGGAATGTGAAATACTATTTACATAAAGAATTAAACAGCATCCCAGGGTGCACTGATGGGACCTACATGGGAAATAACCAGAGAATAAATTGTGGAACAGTAAAACATTCTGCAGATGAGCTTTGTAAGGTGCTTACAGACTGCAGAATATGCCCAAATGAAGCAGTGAAGTATCACCAATGTTGCAGGTCTTCCATAAACAAGAAAATGCAGAGAGGATAATTACATCTAATAATAAATAGGCTAAAAAATGAAAACGATAAAAGGCTAAACAGGCTTCAGGCAGCATCTTCTGACCTGCCAGACTGTCAGGAAGAGAATGACCAGTCTGGAACCTGACAGCCCCATGAGAAAGAAGACTGGAAATCGAAGACTTCAAAAATATTTATCAACCGTCGTGTCTCAAACATGCGGGAAGTGCACATCTAACACTGAAAGGTCAAACTAAATGTAAACATCTAGAACCCACATTCGTTTTCCAGTACTGACACTAACAGGGTGGTGAATTTCTGGTGTGTTGACCTTGGATGAGGTATTAACTCAAAGTCTCATCTGCCCAAGTTGATGGCAGCTTGCACAATGTAAAAAAATATCTCATGGCACTTACTGAAAAGACTAGAGGAACTTCCTCCTGGCAAAATTTCTCCTAGACAGTATTAAGACCACTTCAGGTTTCCTTGAAAGGGGGAGTTCACAGCCCTAGTGGGACTAACCCAGCCAACAAATAGTGCTGTAATGTAACTTGGAAGGGAATGGTTGTCAAGTCTTTGCTCTTCTCTCATATTCTGGGGAGAGTTTGTGGGATAACTGTTGCCTGTGTAACTGCTGGTGAAGAGCAGCAATCTGAATATTTACTTACTTATTTGTTTATTTTACACGTGTTCACCAGAAAGTCCAACTGGGATAAAACCCATTTCAGTGGAGGCCCCGGGGGAAAAAAAAGCTCCACATATAGAGATTATACAAAACTTATACAACAAAATCCCGGTACATGTGAGGCAGAGCACCTCTCTGGTCTTGTTCAAGAGGAATCTTGACCAATGGATGGGAGATTGCAGATATACCCCAGGGATTACTTTGACAGAGGCAAAATGATAGGCATAGTTTTATTCAAACTAAAAGCCACATAACTATGGGCTAGGCTTATAAATGCCCTTGGGCAGATAGCCTAGTATGAACCTATGAACCTATGAACCTTATACAAGAAGTTATACAAAAAATATTCAAGCCATACAGTCCACCAGAAATTACATTTTATGCTATTGTAGCTGGCGTTTGTAATACAATCTGATGCAATTCCTTATTGTAGAATACACATTGTAGTTTCTCAAAGTAAGATGAGGAAGGGTTTACAGGGGGAAATTGGATAGAAAAAGAAAAGCAGATTATCTAGACATGACAGAGACAGCATAGATTATGAGGTGGTCAGGGGAAAAAAATTATGACCAGAAACTATTAAAACTAGTTAGTACAGGAGCAAAACCAAGTGTCATTACGATAAGAATCTTTTTTGAATTGGTTGGTATTTGTGGTGGTTCTGATGCTGTGAGGTAGTGAATTCCACCGTTGCTACATGATGAGAAAATAGGGAGTCCCCTGCCATATTAGTGTTTGGACACTTGTAGTAGAGATTAGAGATTTATTTGTTGATCGAAGACTTTGATTTGTGGTACGAGGCTGGAGAATATTTAGAAGGGCTGGGCTTTTTTTCAGTTTGATATACTAGTTTTGTATGCCAAGGTTAATTGGTTATAGGATACAAGTTGTGGGAGTTCTAACCAAGAGAGTTTTTTTTTTTAAAAAAGAGTGGGCAGTCGGGTGCAAATTTAGCTATTTTATTGTAGCATGTTTCAGGTTTTGTCTTTTTAAGGTTGGTGAGAACTGGGGAAGCATAAAGAAGTATTGACTGAATATGGTTTGAAAATATTGATAACTGTTTGTGTCTTTTGGCTTTTCCAGGTTAGGGGTCGCCACAGTGGAACTCCGGTCCGCTAATGATTGGTAGTTGATTTTTACGTGCAGAGTTACCAGCCCTGACGCACAACCTTAAACGAAGGTACGCCCATTCACGCATGTCTCCACGCAGAAGATGCTCTAGCTGAGAATCGAACCGGACAGCATCTTACTGTGAGGCGACAACGCTACCGCAGCACCATCACCGCAGGTTAAATATTGATAATAATAATTGAAATATTTACTATCAACAATCTTCTTAGTTCATGAACTGCCACTTAAAAGAAACCTATCCAAGGTCTACAAAGAGGTGGTTTTCATATGACTATGCAAAAGTGAGTCAGCAAACGAAGAGTGCATGTAAACTTTCTTGCACCTGTGTACACTGACTAAACAAAGAAATTATACCTTGGTGAGTAACAAAACTGAAGAACAGGTAGCAAGACAGAAGCAAAAGCAAAAACCCTTACAAAGGTTATAAGTAGTGAGAAGTAAACAGTTAAAAAGAGAGTGCCCAAAACGGAATAAATTGTGGAAAAATAATACATTCTGCAGATGAGCTTGTAAGGTGTATACAGTCTGTAGAATACGCCTAAATGAAGGGGTACAGCCAAGGTACAGGAACTTTTAATTGGCATACAGCAAATTTTCTGAAGGCAAATTTCAGCTACCTTCAGAAAAGCTGAAACTAAAAAGGATCGGCCATAAACAGATATAAAAACATATTAATAGGGTAGGCAGTGAGTCAAATAAGACTCTGAAAATGTATTGGTGAGAGAAATACTAAAATATAATTCCTCCAAGCTGGTCTAAGCAGAAAACATGCCTAAAGGATTTGTACAAAGGAGTAGCTTAAGATGTGGAGAAAGGGCAGCCATCCCAAGTGCGAGTGGTTAGGGGACAAGATTGGAAAAGGCCAATAGGTTAGTAATGCAGGAATGCCACCACTGCATTTGTAATCAGGGCTGAAGTGCTTCTTGTGGGGTATTTAGCTGTAGCAAGTTGTAGTATACATGGCTACAGTTTTCGATAAAGAACCACCTTTTCTCTTGGTCCTCAACTTTTTTGTCTTTAACTTAAAGCAAAGGGGGGTGCCAGATAAACTGTACAGACTGCTGGAATACCAACCTATGGTTCTGGCTTCATAAGTAATCAGGTAAGGGAAATATGAAGAGGTCAAGACAGAGAGTAACTACTGTTGCAGAGCAGACATCAATGCATCGAGGGTGCCAGCTAGCAAGTGTGTGTTGGTAGAAAACCTAGTTGGAACAACAGATCACAACACTAAACAATTCAAAATGTGAACATCAAATTAGATTTTCTGCTGGTTGCCAGTATTTCTGGGGATGGAGGTTTCCCCCATCTCCAAAGTGGTATGGTGAGTGAGTAAGTAGAGAGAGATAAAATCTACACACGTTAACTCTATCACACAAGTATTTTGAGGACTGACGTTTTCAGTTTTGAACTTTTGCAGTTTGATGATATGGTCAGTCAGTTATGTTCTTCTATATTATTACACAGACACATACATCTATATTTTCAAATACCAAAACTGCGATCCCACAAGCTCAAACCTCAGAATGCCAAGTAAAAACATCTTTTATGCGTGGGGCAAATCCTGGTGCTCCCCGTCACACACCCAAGTACTTATTTAGCAATTCTCAAATCACACTGCAGCAGGGAAAAGGAAAAAATCCCACTCTTTGCTTTACTGTAGTCTCACACAACCAGCACTTTTCTAAATTCTAAGAATTCAGTATAATATGTGGGATGCACATGAGCTGGTTCAGCATTGTTACTGTTCAATGAAGTGAACAGAAGGACTGGAAAGACTTATGTGCCATGGGTGTTCACCCATTTCTTCAATGTAGTGCAGTCATGGAGTTGGTATATGGTATATTTAATTTGTAGGGGCCCCTGCAAAAAGACAAAATAAGTTATGGTCTTGGACTGCTGGGCGGTGGGCGTGATATCAGCAAGCTATTTAAAATGGTTGTTCACATTCGGCGTCCGTTTTCGGTTATGTGCCATTTGTTTTTTTAAATTTCTGTTCATGTGCAGTTTTGGAGGATTTTATATATATATATATATATATATATATATATATATATATATATATATATATATATATATATATATACACACACACACACACACACACACACACACACACACACACACACACACACACACACACACACACACACACACACACACACACACACGTATGTATGCATATTAGTACAACTGCAGAATTACAAACCACCTCCTGTCAGACATGAAAAAGAGGTGAAAGGCTAAAAATAAGGGACTTGGGCAAGAATGCATAGGTAAACAAAGTTTCATATCAAAACAGGAAAGCTGGACTGAACCACTGACACGAACTGGTTCAGTCATCATCTCCAGCAAGTACACAAAATGTACTGTCAAAATGATGAAAGCACACTTTCAGGTAACCAGTCAAGAAAAATTCCTCCTGCATTCAGTACAGGCATGTAAAAATACTGATCCATAACCCAAAGCCGATCTCCTGCCACACACAAAAAAAACACAGGTGGAAGGCGACGCACAAGGTGAAATATTTGACATGATGTTGTAAATTAACTTCTGCATATAAAAAGACTTTCACTTGCAGCTTGAACAAAAAGAACAAAAAAAAAAAAAAAGGGTAGAACATCCTACAAAGGCTGACTGAGGTACACTCCACCCCAGACAGAACAGGAAAGGAGACTGGGAGGTCTTATGGGGTTCAAGGTTATAGCGAGAGTCTCAGCTGAAAGCTAACTTAAGCTACAATATAATTTCTCATGCAGATGAATGAAGGGTAGAAAGTCTTACACAGGTTTGAATGGTACCGCAATGCTAGTCTAGTGCAAAAACTCAATAAAACTAGAGTGGATTTAAATTTTCCAGGAAATGGTACTAAAGTCAAAGTCAAAGGTTTGCTGGAAACTAATACTAACCAATATCCAGAACCCAATCCATTATGCAGGACAGGTAGGCCACAGTGTTAAGTAGATAAAAGCCTTAAGAGTTTCTCCAATGGGATAAGTAAGTCAAAGAGCCCACAACTGAAAATTACACCGGGATCAAAAAAATTTTGACTCCAAAGACAGGGTGCCTATAACTCAATCTCTATAGTACTGATGTGAAGTCTGACTCCATGCAATACTATTTCTGTTGAGCACACACCTCAACCTTGATCATGACCAAGATCATAATGGAGTCAAGGTGACTGACCCACAGCCTACATACCTGAAATAGTCGCAGAGAAGAAAGGGCCTCCAATACTTACTGGGCTAGTAAGGGTCAACAATTGCAAGCACTGTAGAGAGTTAAATCCATTATTTCAGGCTTGACTGATATGGCTGGAATGAGATCACTTTCAACAAGACTTCAATCTAATGACTAGGGAAGAGTCCAACTCTACAGTCCTGTAGTCCAAAAGCTTTGACCCGGAACAAATTTTGAAGTTGACATGCATGTAAACTGACCACAGAAAACAGAAATGACATGGGCAGCTACAGAGATATCCATGAAGTAGATAAAATGTACTGCTACAACGGACATCAAGTTCTGAACAGCACTGAGGAAAGAGGGCCAAATTTAGAGAAAATTGTCCAGCTTTAATAAAACATCTGCACCAAGAAAAGGTATCATCTGCAAAGATGCATTCCAGATGCCAGGAGCAAAAAGGCACAGAAATAAGAAAATCCCACATTCAGTTCCCCTGATTAATAAAACAACTGCACAGAAGAACGCAAGGGGGGGGGGTGACCACCAAACATAACTTGCCAACACCAACTTTAAGACAGAAACTCCAACAGTCAAAAGCAACCTGGAGAGCAGACTACAAATTCTACATATTCCCAAAAACAAATGGCACTAAAATGACATCCAATACAGTAAAACTAAAAATGGAAGCCTGTGTAAAAATGGTAGCCTGTGTACATTTACAGAAGCAGCCGAAGATCACGCATTTCAAAATGAGCAAAACGAGATCTAAATTAGAGTCCTTACTCAAACGGCATTATGTGAAAGAGGAGAGGGGACAGGATGAGCTCTCAAGCTTTACAGGTCCTGCTGGCGATTAGAACAATTCCTAGTCTCAGAACTGGCCATTACATACCAGTCACACTAATACATTATCGTGTAATCTTTGTAATAAGACACATTAAGACAACTCACACAATAACAATGGAAATCTGCGACATCACCAAAAATCTTCTCATAAAATGAGCAAGAAGCTGTACAAGGATCGTGTGGTACACTTGAAGTATCATTTGTAGTAAATCACTTTATCCTCTCACACTCTCTCCCAATGCTGACCAGGCTAGAGACCAATCTGATGGCTGCAAAAGAGGCTTGTGCATGTGACAATGAAGGTCGAAAAGGTGAAAGGATCAAAAAACCAATGAACTAATGGAGTGACGCGCAAGGCAGTACAAGGCATGCACCACTGCATAAACTTTTTAAAAGGTAATTTTGTTCTGTACAATGTAATGTATTAGTCTCCGACAGATTTACTATAGTTTAGGATTATATATTTTGTTAAATGACTTTCAGAAAGTCTTGAGTGTATCAGTATGGAAAAGTAAGCTGTTCAGAAAGATTTACTGCCTGTGACTGGCAGCTAAGCTTGTGGGTAAAGGGGGGGGTATATTTTGGAAGTTGGTATACAATTCCAAAATGTCCTGAAAACTGCACAGGTGTCACAGGATTAAAACCTTGGATCAAGCCATTTCAATGCATTAGCAACACTGGCAAAAAATCAGAGTCTGGAACAGACTGCAAAATAAAATAAAAATAAAAAGTAGCAGTACCAAAACTTCAGAAATACAGTGTCATTCACCAATACAGTAGAAAGATGATTAGCCGAACTAATCAGGACCGAGAGCAGTTCAGATAATCAAACATATAACTGAACCAGAAAAATCTTTTTTTTCTGCATGCAGGAATACACTTAACCATTCACCGATTTTAGTAGAAAATAAAGAACATTTTTCAGACACAAAATGGTTACAAGCTTTATAATGTTTATATATTCAGACATTATGATGATTTTTTCCCTATCTATAAACTTTGGAAGGCAATTTCGGGTAACTGACGTTTCGGATAAAAACCGACGTTCAGATTCTCTACTGTAAAGGGAAACCCTAAAGCAAAACTGACTCAGTACTCAAAAGAGCAATATGGAGCAGAAATTGCTGCGCATCACACAGGCAGGGAACCTTTTCTCATAAGGAAAAGGATTTGGTTCGAGTTGTTAGCAATTTTTGGACAGCAAAACCACTACACATATGAAACAGAGCACACCTCTCAACCTCTCACAGCATGAAATCTGGACAAAGCCATAAACAATGAAGGGATACATGAACAAAAATAGGGACTTTTTTAAATATTACTCTTATAAACTTCAAAAGTACATAGAATGGCAGGTTTTGTATTAGTATGAATTTTCTGAAGGGTATGATGTTTGAAATGAAGGGATACATGACCAAAAATTTCTGTCATTATTTTCTGCTTTCAATCTTCAAGGATAAACATAACTGTATGAAAAATGGACCACAAATATAAGGCAAAAATCTGGACATTCTGTGAAAATATGTACAGTTTAAAGGTATGAAACAGAGTCAGTACTGTATTAAAAAGAAAGTACATTCAAATACCAGTACCAACAAAATTAGACACAGGAGCAAATACCTTTGTGATGCGCACACACAGTTAGAACCCAAGAAGCAAACCAGTATAAATAAGAACATATAAAATACAGGTGCAACATTACAGCTTCAGAAGAGAGACACAATACCGTGAGTGAATACATTTACCCCTGGTTAAGGTCAGTCTGAACAGTTTGGTTGTACAACCTGTAGAATAGCCTGGTGGTGAGCATTTCTGTACAGCAGGGCACTAAAAATCTTGGGAGTGGAGCACACATTTAAAAAGGCTGAACACTTAATTCATATGTGAATTTTGAGTTAAGAAAAAAAAATGAACTACAGAAGGGAAAATGCTCGTTTGAGAACTGAACACGTCCCTAAACTACAGATCTCAAAATGGAAGCAAAATCTGTGGGAATAAGAAAACAGTAGTAATGACTGGATATGGAAAGCACAGACTACTAAAACAGGACCAACAGAACGCTATCACACTTCAGATAAGCTCCTGACGAGGACAAAAAAAAAAATCCAGACATCTTATACAAAATCTAAACAAACAAAACAAAAAATATAGAGGAAGAGGACTATGCTGACACAATTTTATCCCCCAAAGTTTATCTCTGCTGATTTTTCTTCCCAGTTACTTATACCATATTGGTTTCCCATTCTTCCACCTCCCCACTCAACTTCCTGGTATATGGGCTAGCACAGTAGAAATGCACTCGTGGCAACGTACTTATGTGAAAGGGCTGTGACTTCAGTTAAGTACAGAAGCAAATGCACTGAAAGGGAACCCTAACAGGTTTTAAAGTTCTGAAAAGAGCAAGCTGTGGCATAAATACAACACAGAACAAGCTAATCCCAACTCTGAAGCTGCCAACCACATAAGCAGAGAAAAATTCCCAATCCCATTTACCGCATTTGTCTGGATACATTTTGTGATACTGTCCATCTGTATCCTTCCTGCTCTTCTTGCTAGACGTTTTCATCCCTTGGGTCTACACTAGAGGGTGGAGTCTGCCCACAGCTTCCCAGTCACCAAAAATGGAACAAACGTTTGGAAAGCTTGTTAACAAGGACAGTAACCAGGAACACTGCCACTGCAACGGCCAAGACAGAGAACCTGTACTTCTCTACTGGTACTTGAAATTATCAGTGCTGTAACAGTTTCTAAATTTGCAGCTTTGAAGATGTGTTTTGGGGATAAAAAGTGTTATTTTTCACGTGGAAAAGTGTTACTTTTCACGTGGATTCTACTTATCTCAGAGTGGCAGGCATGTCTTTTTCAGAAAGCTCCACAATGATACCCTTCAAATTTGCGCAGGTCACTCTTACTTCAGCCACTAGTACTTCAAATACAGCTTTTAATCTCTTGCCACTTGGCTATTATGTTCAAATAAGCAGAGCTGAAACTATTACTATGGTATCCTTCATATTCTTAAGTCTCTATCAGAGCTAAATTCTGCACTTGTTTTTCAAACTCATTTAGTTAATTAATAAGTTGGTTTAATTCTTGCAACCACCCCCCCCCCCGCTTGAATATATCAAAGTGTCAAAATCATCCTCTGTGCTTACGCTTTTTTATTGTGACAGCATGCAGAACATTTTTGTAGTGAAACATTTGTTAAAAATATTAAAACCAAACGATATTTGGAAATTGTAGAAATTCCTTTCAGATCCTGACACCCCAACACACACACACACACACACACACACACACACACACACACACACAACTTCTAGAGGTCGTCTAGGGCAACATTGTGGCATTCTGGATTTACAAACTAATCCTGCAATTTTATGAGTCCAAGAAAGTTCATGTCCCCTCCAGCCAGTGAAGACGGGATAAGAAAAGCTCTGCTTCAGTTAATTAACAGAACTTAACAAGGTAATAAAACTCTTCTGGACAAATAAAATGCACCTTATCCACATGTAACTAAGGCAAGTGTATTAAACTACCTGGTTGTGTTCCAGCTGGGTTAGCAAACAGCTAAAACATATTTTTTATTTCAACACTAACAGTAAGCCATTACCACGTAGCTCAGATGACAAACTGAAAGGAAAATAAGCCAGCATTCATTTGGGACACAATTTCACTTTTCGCCAATTAGGACTGTCGAATGAGAATATGGCACTTTCGTAACTTGTCCCCATACTTCCCTGCCTTTGAGCAAATTTTCAACAATGCAATATGAACCTTTCTTCTACTTACAGGGCATAACCAACTATTTCTGCAGAATGGGATTTTGACTGCTCTCAATTTTCATTTCTCTCCCTTCTTGTTAATAGGGTCTTTACTTGCTAGGCTATTGATCTGGGAGGCTCTTAGGAAGTCTAGCCTTGCATTCCCATCATAATTATTAGCCCTTAAATTTTTATACCCTACAGTCCTACATCATTAGTACAGACCCCACCCCACCAAATTTCCAAAAGCTTAGTGGAATGCCTCATCTGTTTTGCAAACAAGTTACAGTGAACTAAACTGCAGTGGGGTGCCCATGTATGTCCCTCTTAGCTCAAAATTTGATAGGGGGGTTACTTACTTCTTGGGTGGGGAGGGGGCAAGGCACACATAAAAACATGATGATACAAATGCTGAAATATGCATATAGTGGTGAGTAAATATGTAAATCCAAAAATTAACTATGGATCGTGTATGAGAAGCTCTTGTCTTCCTATTTTCATGTATTTCTTAAATTTAATTCAACGTCTCCTTTCATTTAACAAGCACACACTTCTGTGGTAAAAAAGTAGGAAGGATGTGACAACATGGCCAGCTACATAGGAGAATAAAATTAAGGCTTTAAGGATTCCTGATCAGAGAAATCAGACAGACTTTGACAAAGTACTAAAATTCTTAAGACACCAGAATTACAGCAATGAACAGTTTCAAAAAGATAAACCATCTTGAAATATAACCCACTCTTAACATGAGCAGTAAGAAAAGCCTACATCTGCTAGCGTATGAAATTCAACAAAAAAAGTGTTTGCACTGCCCTGACTAGACTACAGGCATCCAAACTGTTGGCTCTGGAAACTTCAATTTATTCAACAAAAAGATGTAATGCCTGCATTTAGATCAGTAGCATTCATGAACGGATTCATATGCTGTAATGTAATCTATTTACTGCCCTTGCAGGTAACCAATATGAACTGTAAGCACTTTCAGTAAACTGGTCTTACCTGACATCACCCACCACCCAAAAAAAAAAAAAAAAAAAAAAAAAAAAAAAACAACAAAGTCAGAAAACAAGGCAACAAATAAGATAGGGAGGGAGAGATACAGTCACCTAGTATCCATTCAGTTTGCAAAATTTCTTTTCTCTTCAAATTACATCTGATCTTAGAACAAAGATTTTTTGAAACAACTTCTCATTCTCTCATAGTCAATATTACAAACACTAAAAAATGTGAAATGTACTGTTTCAATATGGGGTAGGTCTTGATTTACGTTTTCTGATCACCATAAGGAAAACAGAACTACTACTCAATTGGGGATTTATGGCAAAAATTCCACGGATAATCCAGTAACTGCAAACATTTCAAATAAAAATATGCAATTGCAAAAAGAATTGCATATCACTTACATTGGTATAATTTAAGATGATGTTTTAATATTATATTTGGCTTCCCTTAGGAGGCGTTAGTACTGACTGCAGCCAATATATAAAATATGGACTTTTACTGACTGCTTCATTGGAAGGTGTGAAATCAAGAAACTGCAAGTCTATCGATCACTTTTGGTAACATGATGTGGCCATGCACCTTCTCACAAAACCTAGTCTTTTGCTTACTTGAAAATATTCACCATTTAACTTGTACATTATTTCTCATGTACAACTGCTATAAGTGCAACATGCATAAACACTATTTCTCATGTACAACTGCTATAAGTGCAACATGCATAAACACTATTTCTCATGTACAACTGCTATAAGTGCAACATGCATAAACACTATTTCTCATGTACAACTGCTATAAGTGCAACATGCATAAACACTTTCTCATGTACAACTGCTAAGTGCAACATGCATAAACACTATTTCTCATGTACAACTGCTATAAGTGCAACATGCATAAACACTATTTCTCATGTACAACTGCTATAAGTGCAACATGCATAAACACTATTTCTCATGTACAACTGCTATAAGTGCAACATGCATAAACACTATTTCTCATGTACAACTGCTATAAGTGCAACATGCATAAACACTATTTTTCATGTACAACTGCTATAAGTGCAACATGCATAAACACTATTTCTCATGTACAACTGCTATAAGTGCAACATGCATAAACACTATTTCTCATGTACAACTGCTATAAGTGCAACATGCACTATTTCTCATGTACAACTGCTATAAGTGCAACATGCACTATTTCTCATGTATAACTGCTATAAGTGCAACATGCACTATTTCTCATGTACAACTGCTATAAGTGCAACATGCACTATTTCTCATGTACAACTGCTATAAGTGCAACATGCACTATTTCTCATGTACAACTGCTATAAGTGCAACATGCATAAACACTATTTCTCATGTACAACTGCTATAAGTGCAACATACATAAACACTATTTCTCATGTACAACTGCTATAAGTGCAACATACATAAACACTATTTCTCATGTACAACTGCTATAAGTGCAACATGCATAAACACTATTTCTCATGTACAACTGCTATAAGTGCAACATGCATAAACACTATTTCTCATGTACAACTGCTATAAGTGCAACATGCATAAACACTATTTCTCATGTACAACTGCTATAAGTGCAACATGCATAAACACTATTTCTCATGTACAACTGCTATAAGTGCAACATGCATAAACACTATTTCTCATGTACAACTGCTATAAGTGCAACATGCATAAACACTATTTCTCATGTACAACTGCTATAAGTGCAACATGCATAAACACTATTTCTCATGTACAACTGCTATAAGTGCAACATGCATAAACACTATAAGTGCAACATGCATAAACACTATTTCTCATGTACAACTGCTATAAGTGCAACATGCATAAACACTATTTCTCATGTACAACTGCTAAGTGCAACATGCATAAACACTATTTCTCATGTACAACTGCTATAAGTGCAACATGCATAAACACCATTATAAAAACCACAGCTCATTTTAGAGAGATTCCCCTGGAGTGACAAAAAGTGTGTGGGGAGGATCCTTGGCTCAGAGGTTTTACCTGCTCCCCCCAGTGCCCTGTCCGATTTCCACAACTTTTAGAAAACAAAAAGCATGTTCTTGGTTAAACAAATGTGTATTATTATTATTCAGAATTTCGGAGTAAATATAATCATAATACGTACTACTCTTGAAGAAACATAGAGAAAGTATCTAAAGACAATCCACAGAGTCAAAAGTGAGCATCAGCTTGTGAGAGGTGGGGTAGTGGAGTTCGTAAAAAGTAGAAGTGTCAAAGAGACTGGAATTATTGAGATATGCCAAAAAAATAAAAATAAAAAAATAAATAAAAAAAAAAACACACACACACACCTTTTGGTTAAGACTGAAGCCTTTCTAGTGGACAAACTCTTAGTCCATATACCAAGACTTCCATGTACCAAAAGCTGCTTTCAACTCGCAATTAAAACTGAACTCTACCCTCAACCATAACAAGGGAGTTTGACACACTAGCTTTACTCGGGCAATATACCTTGCTTAAACAAAGCAAAAGTGATACCAGAAGTGCATCTGAAGAACTGACACACAAAAAAACAATTTAATGGCTCTGGCTCAATTACAGTTTTTTTTTTCCCTTTAAAGTTTTCATATCCCAATATGGAAAGAGGACACAATTTTAGTCCAAAAGCTTGCTTTATATAAATATATTTTTTTCCTCAATTGCTCATTAGAGACTTTAAAGTGAGACTTTTAGATAGTTGTAAAAAAAAAGTTTCGTCACTGATTGGTCACTTTAATATGTCACAGTTTGCGTTCTTTAATATGTCACAGTTTGTGTTCTACTGCTAGTACACTACGGGTGCAGTATTTTTCTAGACACCTAATGTTACACACAGCACTGTCTGCTGCTATGCATAAAAACACAAAGTGGGCGTCACATTCTGCTCTGATGTATAAAAATATAAAGTGGGTGTCATATGAAAACACGGCAGACAGACCTAAAGTATTAATTTCAGCATATTTACTGCTAATTACAAAGCAGTTTTAGTACAAGATGAAACAGTAGTATACAAACATGAGAATTGTATGCTCTATACAAGACTATACATGTTATATAAAGTTGTTACTTCAATATTAGAAGACTACAGCTAATGCAGTCTAGTTTGTTGGCCTCAGTAAGGCTGTTTTGAAAACGAACTAAATTTCAAACACCAACTGTTCAGCATTTATTTGTATGGGATCAGGCTAAATGTAGAGCTGTATGTGACTGCAAATCACTATACAAAAAACTAGTTTTAATTTGGTTTTGTTTGGGGTGTAGGTTTCTGTGCACATTATGTATATGCTATCTACAAAAGGTTCAAGGGGTATTTCTGTTACTTGAGGGAGGCCCGCTAACTATGACTTAGAAAACAAGAGTCATTCCTCAGGTAAGTAAAAAGAACAGGAAGCAACAGATTATAATTCCTTAGGGGAATATACCCAAACAAAAATACAAGGAAAACAACTTACTCTGTTGAATGTAAACATGATATTTCAATGTTGGGGGTCAAACTCTTTATGGCAACTGCATAAAAAAGCCAGCAAAGAGAAGGTCTTCTTATAGTGGGATGGGGGTAACTTTCTGGGGCAGAGAATAATGTTATTATTCGGGTTACACAGCCATCAAAACAACCTGCTAGTGAATTAAAGACAATATACTAAATACACTCAATGTAAATTATACAGCCCATTCCAATTAAGAGCTTGGACAATATTTTGTAGTTTTACGTAGTATTCCATAATGGTTCACAACCACTGAAAACCAAGTAATACAGCAAAATGTAGGATAAAACAAACCATCCTTCTCCCAATCCAGCTCTGATCTTTGCTTGTGTTACATATAAACAGGTTCAAAGCTTGGTAATCTATAAAGCTGACAGAAAAGGCAAATATCAATTCAGACTTATGTCAGACATTTCAAAGGATGTGTGCAAATCGTGGATGATGCAAGATGGATCCTTAATCAAAGCAGTTCAGTTTTAACTGTCACACATTCACACCTTAATATTTCAGAACAGAAAAAGTAATGCATTTAATTAACAAACATTAGGTTTGTTCAGCATTAAGAATCAAAACAAATGGCAGCAACAAAATGCAATGCATTAATATAAAACCGCCTTTAAGAAACGTTGCAAATTTTTCTTAAAAAAACTGTTTCAGAAGTGCCCTAGGCAAAGATAGATAGTCCAGAATTCCTGTTCAAAAGGTTATCTAAAGATGTAAAAGATTAATTTGTCATCTTTACAAAAAACTCAGTAACAATTCACAAGTGTAGTCTTTTAGAGACTTCTCAATCCCAAACTTCTTCACGAATAGAAACACTACACATGAAACAGTTAAAAAAAGAAGGTGCAATCTTTTCCATTTACAGTTCTTTGGGTGAACTCAGGAAGGCAAGACTGATTCCTCCCCAAGAACTTTTGTTTAGGTTTCTTCCTCTGCTGTCAGTGTGTGTGAATTTTTTTGGTTTTGTTAACAACAGTTTCTAAATTTGCAGCTTTGAAGATGTGTTTTGGGGATAAAAAGTGTTATTTTTCACGTGGATTCTACTTATCTCAGAGTGGCAGGCATGTCTTTTTCAGAAAGCTCCACAATGATACCCTTCAAATTTGCGCAGGTCACTCTTACTTCAGCCACTAGTACTTCAAATACAGCTTTTAATCTCTTGCCACTTGGCTATTATGTTCAAATAAGCAGAGCTGAAACTATTACTATGGTATCCTTCATATTCTTAAGTCTCTATCAGAGCTAAATTCTGCACTTGTTTTTCAAACTCATTTAGTTAATTAATAAGTTGGTTTAATTCTTGCAACCACCCCCCCCCCCCCCGCTTGAATATATCAAAGTGTCAAAATCATCCTCTGTGCTTACGCTTTTTGATTGTGACAGCATGCAGAACATTTTTGTAGTGAAACATTTGTTAAAAATATTAAAACCAAACGATATTTGGAAATTGTAGAAATTCCTTTCAGATCCTGACACCCCAACACACACACACACACACACACACACACACACACACACACACACAACTTCTAGAGGTCTTCTAGGGCAACATTGTGGCATTCTGGATTTACAAACTAATCCTGCAATTTTATGAGTCCAAGAAAGTTCATGTCCCCTCCAGCCAATGGAGAGGGGATAAGAAAAGCTCTGCTTCAGTTAATTAACAGAACTTAACAAGGTAATAAAACTCTTCTGGACAAATAAAATGCACCTTATCCACATGTAACTAAGGCAAGTGTATTAAACTACCTGGTTGTGTTCCAGCTGGGTTAGCAAACAGCTAAAAAATATTTTTTATTTCAACACTAACAGTAAGCCATTACCACGTAGCTCAGATGACAAACTGAAAGGAAAATAAGCCAGCATTCATTTGGGACACAATTTCACTTTTCGCCAGTTAGGACTGTCGAATGAGAATATGGCACTTTCGTAACTTGTCCCCATACTTCCCTGCCTTTGAGCAAATTCAACAATGCAATATGAACCTTTCTTCTACTTACAGGACATAACCAACTATTTCTGCAGAATGGGATTTTGACTGCTCTCAATTTTCATTTCTCCCCCTTCTTGTTAATAGGGTCTTTACTTGCTAGGCTATTGATCTGGGAGGCTCTTAGGAAGTCTAGCCTTGCATTCCCATCATAATTATTAGCCCTTAAATGTTTATACTCTACAGTCCTACATCATTAGTACAGACCCCACCCCACCAAATTTCCAAAAGCTTAGTGGAATGCCTCATCTGTTTTGCAAACAAGTTACAGTGAACTAAACTGCAGTGGGGTGCCCATGTATGTCCCTCTTAGCTCAAAACTTGATAGGGGGGTTACTTACTTCTTGGGTGGGGAGGGGGCAAGGCACACATAAAAACATGATGATACAAATGCTAAAATATGCACACAGTGGTGAGTAAATATGTAAATCCAAAAATTAACTATGGATCGTGTATGAGAAGCTCTCGTCTTCCTATTTTCATGTATTTCTTAAATTTAATTCAACGTCTCCTTTCATTTAACAAGCACACACGAAGGATGTGACAACATGGCCAGCTACATAGGAGAATAAAATTAAGGCTTTAAGGATTCCTGATCAGAGAAATCAGGCAGACTTTGACAAAGTACTAAAATTCTTAAGACACCAGAATTACAGCAATGAACAGTTTCAAAAAGATAAACCATCTTGAAATATAACCCACTCTTAACATGAGCAGTAAGAAAAGCCTACATCTGCTAGTGTATGAAATTCAACAAAAAAAGTGTTTGCACTGCTCTGACTAGACTACAGGCATCCAAACTGTTGGCTCTGGAAACTTCAATTTATTCAACAAAAAGATGTAATGCCTGCATTTAGATCAGTAGCATTCATGAACGGATTCATATGCTGTAATGTAATCTATTTACTGCCCTTGCAGGTAACCAATATGAACTGTAAGCACTTTCAGTACACTGGTCTTACCTGACATCACCCCCCACCCAAAAAAAAAAAAAAACAACAAAGTCAGAAAACAAGGCAACAAATAAGATAGGGAGGGAGAGATACAGTCACCTAGTATCCATTCAGTTTGCAAAATTTCTTTTCTCTTCAAATTACATCTGATCTTAGAACAAAGATTTTTTTAAACAACTTCTCATTCTCTCATAGTCAATATTACAAACACTAAAAAATGTGAAATGTACTGTTTCAATACGGGGTAGGTCTTGATTTACGTTTTCTGATCACCATAAGGAAAACAGAACTACTACTCAATTGGGGATTTATGGCAAAAATTCCACGGATAATCCAGTAACTGCAAACATTTCAAATAAAAATATGCAATTGCAAAAAGAATTACATATCACTTACATTGGTATAATTTAAGATGATGTTTTAATATTATATTTGGCTTCCCTTAGGAGGCGTTAGTACTGACTGCAGCCAATATATAAAATATGGACTTTTACTGACTACTTCATTGGAAGGTATGAAATCAAGAAACTGCAAGTCTATCGATCACTTTTGGTAACATGATGTGGCCATGCACCTTCTCACAAAGCCTGGTCTTTTGCTTACTTGAAAATATTCACCATTTAACTTGTACATTATTTATGTACAACTGCTAAGTGCAACATGCATAAACACTATTTCTCATGTACAACTGCTATAAGTGCAACATGCATAAACACTATTTCTCATGTACAACTGCTATAAGTGCAACATGCATAAACACTATTTCTCATGTACAACTGCTATAAGTGCAACATGCATAAACACTTTCTCATGTACAACTGCTAAGTGCAACATGCATAAACACTATTTCTCATGTACAACTGCTATAAGTGCAACATGCATAAACACTATTTCTCATACAACTGCTATAAGTGCAACATGCATAAACACTATTTCTCATGTACAACTGCTATAAGTGCAACATGCATAAACACTATTTCTCATGTACAACTGCTATAAGTGCAACATGCATAAACACTATTTTTCATGTACAACTGCTATAAGTGCAACATGCATAAACACTATTTCTCATGTACAACTGCTATAAGTGCAACATGCATAAACACTATTTCTCATGTACAACTGCTATAAGTGCAACATGCACTATTTCTCATGTACAACTGCTATAAGTGCAACATGCACTATTTCTCATGTACAGCTGCTATAAGTGCAACATGCACTATTTCTCATGTACAACTGCTATAAGTGCAACATGCACTATTTCTCATGTACAACTGCTATAAGTGCAACATGCACTATTTCTCATGTACAACTGCTATAAGTGCAACATGCATAAACACTATTTCTCATGTACAACTGCTATAAGTGCAACATACATAAACACTATTTCTCATGTACAACTGCTATAAGTGCAACATACATAAACACTATTTCTCATGTACAACTGCTATAAGTGCAACATGCATAAACACTATTTCTCATGTACAACTGCTATAAGTGCAACATGCATAAACACTATTTCTCATGTACAACTGCTATAAGTGCAACATGCATAAACACTATTTCTCATGTACAACTGCTATAAGTGCAACATGCATAAACACTATTTCTCATGTACAACTGCTATAAGTGCAACATGCATAAACACTATAAGTGCAACATGCATAAACACTATTTCTCATGTACAACTGCTATAAGTGCAACATGCATAAACACTATTTCTCATGTACAACTGCTAAGTGCAACATGCATAAACACTATTTCTCATGTACAACTGCTATAAGTGCAACATGCATAAACACCATTATAAAAACCACAGCTCATTTTAGAGAGATTCCCCTGGAGTGACAAAAAGTGTATGGGGAGGATCCTTGGCTCAGAGGTTTTACCTGCCCCCCCCCCCCCCCCGTGCCCTGTCCGATTTCCACAACTTTTAGAAAACAAAAAGCATGTTCTTGGTTAAACAAATGTGTGTTATTATTATTCAGAATTTCGGAGTAAAAATAATCATAATACGTACTACTCTTGAAGAAACAGAGAAAGTATCTAAAGACAATCCAGAGAGTCAAAAGTGAGCATCAGCTTGTGAGAGGTGGGGTAGTGGAGTTCGTAAAAAGTAGAAGTGTCAAAGAAAGACTGGAATTATTGAGATATGCCAAAAAAAAAAAAAAAAAAAAAAAAAAAAAAAAAAAACACACACACACCTTTTGGTTAAGACTGAAGCCTTTCTAGTGGACAAACTCTTAGTCCATATACCAAGACTTCCATGTACCAAAAGCTGCTTTCAACTCGCAATTAAAACTGAACTCTACCCTCAACCATAACAAGGGAGTTTGACACACTAGCTTTACTCGGGCAATATACCTTGCTTAAACAAAGCAAAAGTGATACCAGAAGTGCATCTGAAGAACTGACACACACAAAAAAACAAATTTAATGGCTCTGGCTCAATTACAGTTTTTTTTTCCCCTTTAAAGTTTTCATAGCCCAATATGGAAAGAGGACACAATTTTAGTCCAAAAGCTTGCTTTATATAAATATATTTTTTTCCTCAATTGCTCATTAGAGACTTTAAAGTGAGACTTTTAGATAGTTGTAAAAAAAAAGTTTCGTCACTGATTGGTCACTTTAATATGTCACAGTTTGCGTTCTTTAATATGTCACAGTTTGTGTTCTACTGCTAGTACACTACGGGTGCAGTATTTTTCTAGACACCTAATGTTACACACAGCACTGTCTGCTGCTATGCATAAAAACACAAAGTGGGCGTCACATTCTGCTCTGATGTATAAAAATATAAAGTGGGTGTCATGGAAACACGGCAGACAGACCTAAAGTATTAATTTCAGCATATTTACTGCTAATTACAAAGCAGTTTTAGTACAAGATGAAACAGTAGTATACAAACATGAGAACTGTATGCTCTATACAAGACTATACATGTTATATAAAGTTGTTACTTCAATATTAGAAGACTACAGCTAATGCAGTCTAGTTTGTTGGCCTCAGTAAGGCTGTTTTGAAAACGAACTAAATTTCAAACACCAACTGTTCAGCATTTATTTGTATGGGATCAGGCTAAATGTAGAGCTGTATGTGACTGCAAATCACTACACAAAAAACTAGTTTTAATTTGGTTTTGTTTGGGGTGTAGGTTTCTGTGCACATTATGTATATGCCATCTACAAAAGGTTCAAGGGGTATTTCTGTTACTTGAGGGAGGCCCGCTAACTATGACTTAGAAAACAAGAGTCATTCCTCAGGTAAGTAAAAGGAACAGGAAGCAACAGATTATAATTCCTTAGGGGAATATACCCAAACAAAAATACAAGGAAAACAACTTACTCTGTTGAATGTAAACATGATATTTCAATGTTGGGGGTCAAACTCTTTATGGCAACTGCATAAAAAAGCCAGCAAAGAGAAGGTCTTCTTATAGTGGGATGGGGGTAACTTTCTGGGGCAGAGAATAATGTTATTATTCGGGTTACACAGCCATCAAAACAACCTGCTAGTGAATTAAAGACAATATACTAAATACATTCAATGTAAATTATACAGCCCATTCCAATTAACAGCTTGGACAATATTTTGTAGTTTTACGTAGTATTCCATAATGGTTCACAACCACTGAAAACCAAGTAATACAGCAAAATGTAGGATAAAACAAACCATCCTTCTCCCAATCCAGCTCTGATCTTTGCTTGTGTTACATCTAAACAGGTTCAAAGCTTGGTAATCTATAAAGCTGACAGAAAAGGCAAATACCAATTCAGACTGGCAAATACCAATTCAGACTTATCTGTCAGACATTTCAAAGGATGTGTGCAAATCGTGGATGATGCAAGATGGATCCTTAATCAAAGCAGTTCAGTTTTAACTGTCACACATTCACACCTTAAAATTTCAGAACAGAAAAAGTAATGCATTTAATTAACAAACATTAGGTTTGTTCAGCATTAAGAATCAAAACAAATGGCACCAACAAAATGCAATGCATTAATATAAAACCGCCTTTAAGAAACATGTTGCAAATTTTTCTTAAAAAAACTGTTTCAGAAGTGCCCTAGGCAAAGATAGATAGTCCAGAATTCCTGTTCAAAAGGTTATCTAAAGATGTAAAAGATTAATTTGTCATCTTTACAAAAAACTCAGTAACAATTCACAAGTGTAGTCTTTTAGAGACTTCTCAATCCCAAACTTCTTCACGAATAGAAACACTACACATGAAACAGTTAAAAAAAGAAGGTGCAATCTTTTCCATTTACAGTTCTCTTTGGGTGAACTCAGGAAGGCAAGACTGATTCCTCCCAAGAAGTTTTGTTTAGGTTTCTTCCTCTGCTGTCAGTGTGTGTGCCTGGTCAAAAAATATACAACTAGTACAATTTACACAAGTATAGAAGCATGTTTGGTGGTGGGGGGTCTTTGACATAATAGTATTTGGTTTTGTTAAAGTTTACTAACCAGACTAATACCCATATAAAGGAAGTCTATGAGGAAAAAAAAGACATTGCTCTAATGGGGGAAAAAAAAAATCTAGGGAAAGCTTGGAAATTACATGTCTCTGGAAGAAAGCCTGTGTAGACTCCGATAAAGGGAGCTGAAAGATCCACGTGAATCTCTAGCTTATGAATGACACTATTGTTGCTTTACTGCACCAAGTTTGTAAATGTGAGGATATATCCCGGACCTGTGTATTACAGAGGCCTACAACTCCACCTGGGTCGGACATGTATCCATTTTACAGAATGACTTGCTGAAATATGAAATAGTTTACATTTAGGATTTAAATAATGCTCCCCATGTTAATACAAACAAATGGCAAAGCTGTCACTATGTAATCACATCGCCAAAGTCAAAATGGAAGGCTAGTACCATTACCAAAAAACAGGGTAAAAATAAAAATCTTTCCCCATCACGCAAGTCTTTATTTTGGGAATTCTGTTTCAAAAATAACAAAACATACTGATTACATAAAAACAAAAACCTTGTCAAAAATAATTTTATTCATCTATGGCCTACAATTAAACCAGACTGAGAACATTCCTTAATATTTTTTTTTTGGGGGGGTGGGGAGCTTCAGAACTATATTATTATTATGGTTAATACATTCCAACATTTCTTGTCCAGTGCTTCACAAATGGCTCTCACCACACATGGGCTTTACTTTAAATACATGCATCTCAAATTGTTCAGCATTTCATTCCAAAGAAAAGTTAACAGCCTGTAAACCAACTAAATGAGACACTAATAATGGTAAAAGAAATCAGGAGAATGGAAAGTTATAGAAATCAGGAGAATGGAAGGTGGGCAGCAAAATTCAGAGTTCTCAATATAATATTCAAAAAAAGCAGACAAAATATTGTGCTATTAACATGGAAAGAGGAACACAAAGGTGAACTCCCCACACAGCTTAACTGCTTCCCACGATGAAAAACATCTTGACACTGATGCAGCTTGCATAGCCTCTTCCCACCCCCACACAGAACAAATCACTCCAAATTATTGCCCCATCTACCCCTTCTCCTATTACATTAGTCTTGCAATATGTTAACTTACAAAACACCAATATTGTTAAGCTAGACATCCTTACGTTCCAGATGTACACATGACTTCTATTCTGCAAGGAATATCGGCACAAAATGATCCATCTGTCCCAACTAATCTGGCCCTATAAAGCTTTCACTTTTCTGTTTGCTACACTGTACCCACAGCACTTTCTGTATCAGTACTGCACCCACAGCACATTCTGTATCAGTACTGCATCGCCTGATTTTGAATCCACCAGTCTTTGCCATCTCCTCTAAAGTCTATAAAAACCTGCAAAGTATCCACGCTCTTCCCTTCTTTCACATTCTGTGCCTAGTCATGACTTTTGCTATATAATCAAACACTGTATCTTCAATTTTATGTTTGATTTATGCATTGCCGAAAATACCCTATTTAGAATCAAAACTGTTCATTTTAACTTCACAGCATCTCCTTGAGAGAAAAACACCAATCAGTTCTTTAGTTCTCTGAAATATCTGAAGGACCAAACATTTAGCTCCATCTCGGGCAAACAATAGGTCAGTAAGCCACCGCATGCTTAAACCAAACTGTTGTCCTGTCTGATAGCAGAACTGTGGTCAGCTCATGCAGTTCTGTCCTTCATGCCAATCTTAAGTATAAGGCACCCAGCTAAAACACATGTCAAAATTCATACCTTGGCTCCCAACTCATGCAACTCTATCTAGACTTCACTTATTGCAATGAGGGGCAACTTAAGACTTCACTACTGTTATTTTGGGGGGCACCATTTAACAGACCTAGTATCTAATGAGCTGTACCCAAACAGTGTTGCAAATACTGGGCAAAACATTTTTTTTATTTTTAACTTACATATTCTTGGCTTAAATACTTGGGAAACTATTTCCTTACAATACAGAACTAAAATCAATGTCACTGGAAAAATTCTTCAGAAACAAAATTATGCTCTAAACCAGTAGTTTAAAATTACTCCATGTGAATTTGTATAAAAAGCCTGCATGTTTTATTTTAGGAGAAAAATAAACACTTGAAAACAAATATTTAGAAACACATATTGCTGTCTAAATGTTTAAAAAATCTATGAGAGAAGAAACCAATAAAAACTCTTAACACAAAAGTTAAAATGCCAAGAAAATGCAGTATCCATGTTTTAATGGCACTGATCACGTCAGAAGGGTCAAAAAGCAGATCTGGAGCCAATATAAAAATTAAACAATATAGCAACAAGTGAGCCTTATTTAAGTGGCCGACACAAAGGCTATTAATTTACATTAGTACAGGGTGAGGGGACCTACTAGCTGTAAATTATCAACTGTAAAAAAAATGAGAGGAGGTTAAACTTAAACATTCAGGATACTGCATCTTTTGGTTAGTCCGATGCATAGCAAGAGGTGTGCAATAGGCCAAGGTAAAAGTATGTGTATAGCCGGAATAAAAAAAAATAAATATTTTTCCTACAGCTAGAAAAAAACGAGGCATTATGTTTGGGGTGAAAGCATAAATGTTAACAGGTGCCTTCCTGAAATTTCTACTAAAAGTAAAAAGGAGTCATTACAAAAGAACTTCAAGAGATCCTTCAAAGGTGGGTCCTGAAGCAGTTTTGAAGCCCGCAGTGGGCCAAACTGTGGAGCTTTACCTCCATTTAAGAGCATCCTGGGCCACTTCCAAAACAAAGTGGGGATCCACCCACAAGTCAAAACACCCTCCACGGTGTAAACAAATATTAAGTCCAGCAACAGTTGGATAGCCGTACATTTTAAGGTTCTGTTTCTTGGGGTCCTCGGCTACGCAACTGAAGTCATAATCGCCCCTAAATAGATTTGTTTTGTTTTGTTTCCTGGATCTCTTCCCGCATTTCTTTAAATACAAATATATATAATTAAAATTTACAAGATGTTATGTACAGGTTTTAATTACATGTCGGGAGTTAGACTTTAAAAAGTTTGGTGAAACGTTTGTAAAAAAAACTACTCTTCTGTTAGGTAGGCTGTCTTTAGACAGTAGTTTCCCCGTGTTTGCTGTTGGTCAGCCGAGTGTAGAATTTGCGCCATGAGTGCAGTGTCTTGCCGGACCAGATCCAGAAGCCAGAGGTGATACCCACAATTAGGGTCATAAGATACTTGATCATGTAAACTGTAAAATCGGGGCTCATACGGGGCGTGTATTGTAGTGGGCACGGAATTGCCAGACTCTTGCAATTATGACTTATCCAGCTACGTTCCCATTGCTCCCGGAAAGCCTGCTCATAGAAATAACAAGCAATAACAATAGTAGCTGGCACCGTGTAGAGAACGCTGAACACCCCAATGCGCACCATAAGCCTCTCCAATTTCTCGGTTTTGGTGCCATCGTGTTTCATGATGGTGCGGATTCTAAAAAGGGACACAAAACCGGCCAGTAGGAATGAGGTACCAATGAAGAGGTAAACGAAGAGTGGGGCTAACACGAAACCCCTTAGTGAGTCCAAGTTATTGAGGCCCACAAAGCAGACACCACTGAGAAGGTCGCCATCGATCTGGCCCATGGCAAGGATTGTAATGGTCTTGACTGCGGGCACTGCCCACGCGGCAAGGTGAAAATACTGAGAGTTCGCTTCGATAGCTTCGTGACCCCATTTCATGCCAGCTGCCAGGAACCATGTCAGAGAAAGGATGACCCACCAGATGGAACTGGCCATACTGAAAAAGTACAGCATCATAAAAAGTATAGTGCAGCCTTCCTTTTTGGTGCCTTGTACCACTGTCCTGTAACCATCAGGCTTGAACTGGTCATTGCACACAACCCGATCTCCCAACACAAAACCCGCTATGTATGCGACTGAGACCATAGTATAACAGCCGGAGAGGAATATGATGGGTCGCTCCGGATAGCGGAATCGTTGCATGTCCACCAAGTAGGTTGTCACTGTAAAAAATGTGGATGCACAGCATAACACTGACCAGGTTAGAATCCAAAGTCGAGCAAAACGGATCTCCTCGGCACTAAAAAACATTGAACCCCCACTCCCTTTGGAGGGCTCACAAGGGGCAGCACAGTCTTTTTCTCCCAGAAATTTGTAATTAAGGTAGGGCGGAACGTCCAACACCCGTGGACAAAAGAAGGGGTGCTCCGGAGTGGAATAGGCTGGAAGGCCCGGGGTGCCACCTGCCCCTGGGTGATCGCGACTGCTTGGTGTTGTCGGGTAGACAGTGGGTGGGTCATCGGTGTGGTTCTGTCCCACGCAGATCTGATCAGCTCCGTGTAGTGGAAAGTTTTCACAGCGTAGTCTCTCGGGCCACTGGAATCCAAACTTGTTCATGAGTGCTTCACAGCCCTGACGAGCTCGTTCGCAGATGGACCTGCATGGCGGGATAGCTTGCTCAAGCACTGTGCATACAGGAGCATACATGGAGCAGAGGAAGAACTTCAGCTCAGGGGAGCATTGAACCTTCACAAGTGGATAAAATTGGTGCACCTCCAATCCGGCATCCTCCTGATTCGTGTGACCTAGTAGATTTGGCAGGATGGTCTGGTTGTAAGCGATGTCAGTACACAGTGGGATGGAGATGGGCTGGCAGAAGCCATGGTCCGGTATGGAGATGCCCCTCTCGCCATGAAACTGAGCCTGTGCCAGGCGAAGTACATGCAGCCCGGAACTGAGCAAACCCAGCAGTAACACAGACTGCAGGCGCTGAAGGGCGACACACATTCTCCTCGTCTTTACTCCCAGCTGGGACTGGCCCTTCTGTCACCCGCAGTCCCGACAGTAAATGACCCGTCGGTTAGCTGTAAGTTTCTTTTCGTGGCGTTTTCCCCTTAGTCTTTTTAGTTACTTTTGCACTCTGTGCCCTTTTGTGCTTTTCTCTTCACTGTAAAAGTGCAGATTACAACTAACAAAGTTGCAGAAAAAATAGTATGTACAATTAACCCGTATGAAAAAGTTGCAAAAAGTACACCCTGCTTGCAAATAGTGTACTAAGCAACCGCTTTCCACAGCTGGACACCATTAGCCTACCGGCCAGGATCTTACCCCTAATTCCTTGAAGAGTACGACAGCCAGGCTCCAGAGCCTGTACTTCTTTGTGCAGTGACTCCCATCCGTCCCAATTAGTCTGTTTCAAGAACCCCCCCTCAGCCAGCAGCAAGAGATATCTCAAACGGTTTCATGAGGGTGGGCGGCCTTGAAACAGCCTTCCACGAGCCCCTTCCTACCCCGAAATACTCCACCGCATTCCGGCCAATCAGATTCAAACACTCCCGGTAAAGGACCAGCCCCCGGGGGCAGGATTGGTCAACCACTACATAATGAGATTAGAAACCAGATGGCTACAACAAAACTTTTTCTGATTTTTAAAGGGGACTCATCGAGTTGCCTCCCTCCACCCTAACAATAATAGTGAAATTGTGAAAAAATATTGAGCGAAGTGGGTTGGTGGTTATGAGCCAAGGCTAGTAGTGCAAAATACAAAAATTAAACGTAAAACTTGAAGCTACAATATTTATTTGGCCAAAATCAGTCATGACGAGACACAAAATATGTTTGTTTGGGCAAACTGTACTCTAAATTTTGGAGCTGCTTTTTCACGCCCAACACATCTTTTCGGCGGTTGCCAGAGCAAACCTTTAATCTGTAACATTTAACACTAATAAATCTGTTTGAGTATTTTGTTTAATTAGCTAACACAAACCCACCACAGTGTTTCTCACTCCGAAACACAAATCTAAGAGTTCCTTAACTACGGCATGCAGATACGGCTCTTTAAAATTAAGTTTCTTTAACGATTCCTTAATAGCTAGTTTGCTTCAAGACGCATAATTGGTCTCTTTCCCTAACAAAGGGGCTCATTATAATCACTTTTCTTCACTGGCACCTTAAAGTGAGATAATTCTTTAACGCATTGTTGTTATTAAAGCTGGGAGGCATTTTGTAGAGGAGAGGGGGGTGGGGAAGTGGAATGTTACGCTTGGGGGAATAACCACTTAAATAAATGGTAATTATGCCAACCAAAGTTTAAGGGCATTAGCACTTAGGTTTAAATTGAACGCTGATCAGTTAGGCGGCTGCAGTAGCCAGAGAAATAAATTATGAGCGCAGACCTTAGTTTGGGAATCTATGTAGTCTGGACATTGTAGGGTTGTGTCTTTAGGTTTAATTACTTTCACGCGAAAACTGCACTCTGCTTGATCTAATAGCTTTCTATGTTCACAGGTGACTGCTGCACCACTCTCGCAAACATTTAGTCTCGATTTGTATGTGTTAATATAAAACATCCACTTTGTTACCGTTTGGGTTTCCGAAGTTTGCATGTTTCTGTAAGTACCAATAGGAAAGTTTATTTTCTAAGGCTCAACTAGCCTCGCAAACGCTTACTCGGTTGGGTAATGAAGCATCCGGACCTGATGCACAAAGGGCGGTATTATTTTTTATTATTTGTATGTGTTAACCGGGGCAGAGCACTGATCTTCAACTCAGCCTGGGAATGTTGTTTGGTCAAGTGGCTTGCCGGAGTCACACGGGCAATGGAGGCCCAAGGAATCAAACCCTGTACTACTAGAAACATAACCTTAATCTTCTGCGCTGGCGTCCTCGATTTATGTCATTTACAAACATATTTTTCATCATTAAATGCGTAGTGCTTCTCTTATCGGCTTTTCAAAGTGAACAATGTCAATATTTAAAACGTGTGCCTGTTTGAACCTTGTCCTCCCCGTCTGCCTGAATTTTGGACCTTGCCCCCCCCCCCCCCCATTTTTTAATTTATTGTTCACGCAGGCATAATTCCATCGCCTAAAGTTTTGTTTTTTTTGCCATCTCCTAAAGATCATTTGGTATAGTATTTTTAAACACAGAACACCAAATAATTAGCGAAGAACAGAAAAAAAAGAACTCTGGTGTAAATGCAGAGCATTTATTGTTAAAAAAAAAAAAAAGTGGAAGGCCTCTGCCGTATTATAGCCTGCAAAGACTGGTCTATACCTATCATCTGTCCCTGATTTTCGGGGATATTGCTGATTTGGCTCAAATTTTAACTCTGCCCCTCTTTATTTTAATAAAACAGATGGAGTTCGGAAATAAGGTGGTGAATTTATGTCATGACAATACTTAGATTTATTTTACTTCAGAGAATGTATATTACTTAACATTGTCTTATTCTGTCGATTTTCTGAAGTTAGTACTAATATTTTATCCTAAAGTAGTTGAGTGTTCCTTCATAACTATAACCCACCCACCACACACACAAACACAGACTCATAAGTAGACCAGTTTAAGGTCATCTACCTAGCATGCTTCAGTAGATGGGTTACTCTCCTTTATTCCTCAAACATAATCAATACATTTTTTCACTTGCGTTTTTGCTTATATAATAGCTTTACAGTGTAGCGTAGTCCAACAGACTGTACGGTGATGAAGAGGAAAAGTATGCCAGTGGTTTATCCCTGAAAAGTAAAAGACTAATGAGACATAAAGAGCAAATGTGCACAGCAAAATAATATAATAGCCACCTGCATGACAAATTCTTAGATTTGAAAAAATCATGCAGGACCAACTGCAGTTAATGCGGCCAAAACAATATACCTGAGAAATAATCAAATTGCTTTTATGCTTTTTTTATCACCTAAATAATCCTAGCTAGTCACATTAAAAAAAACTTTGATGCTGTTATATTCCAAAATGAATTAAAAACAGTTGACTGGTCAAAACTAAAAAAAAATCTAACATTAGAGGAGGCCATAGATCACTTTAACACTAAATTCCTAAATATCCTTGATTCCCATGCTCCAGCACGTACAATAAAAACTAGATCAAATACAGCACCATGGCTCACAAAAGATACGAAAGCTAAAATCAAAACTAGAAACAGAGCCTGGGCCAGCTGGAGAACAACTAAAGCCCCACTTGACCATCTAAAATATCGTCACCTCAGGAATGATACAAAAAAATCTATTTTACTGGATAAAAAAAAGCTTCTACCAAAATCTGCCACAAAAACACCACAACAACCCTCAAAAGTTCTAGGCAGGCTTAAATCAACTACTTTGTCCAGGTCAGTCCACCACCCCAACCCCGGCTAACTACACCCATAGTTCCCTAGAGACCATAGCAAGCGCCTTTAATAACTTTTTCACTGAAACAATCTAATCCCTAGCAAATCACCTAACTCCCTCTAACTTAAACCACATGCCTAATCTACCTAATAATCACCCGGAATTTAGCTTCCAACCAATATCCATTAGTTTTATCAAAACACTTCTAAAAAAAACTAAAACCTACCACCCTTGCTGCTGACCTCCTCCCTGCAGAGTACCTACAAATAGCTGCAGATGCCATTGCATATCCCATATCTATCCTCATCAACAGAACCTTATACGAAAATGCTATCCCCTCCCTCTGGAAAATATCTCACGTCATCCCACTCCATAAAGGTGGTAGCTCCTCAGACATATCCAACTATAGACCATACCTCTCAACCTCTTAAAGCAAGAAATCTGGACAAAGCCATAACGAAAAGTGGGACAAAGGCCCAAAAATAGGGACTTTTTTAAAATATTGCTCTTACAAACTTAAAAAGTTATTAGAATAACAGGTTTTACATTAGCATGGGTTTTTTGAATGGTATGAAGTCTGAAACTCAAATGTCTGTCATTATTTTTTAACTTTAATATTTAATGATTTGCAGCAATTAACAGACCAAAAACATGAGGCAAAAATCTGGACATTCTGTGAAAATCTGTACAGTTGAGAGGCCATTGCCATTCTTTCCCCACTTGCCAAAATAATGGAGAAATGTGTACACAAGCAACTAATGCAATACCTTTCACAGAATATCTTACTATCCGACTCCCAGCATGGTTTCAGGCCATACCACAGCACCACCTCAGCCCTCCTTTCCTTTACTACTGCCATAAACCAAAACAGGAATGACAATAGGCTAACCTCTGCCCTCTTTACCTATCAAAAGCCTTTGACATGGTCAACCATGAACTTCTCATTCTTTCACTAAAATCTATTTCCCTCAAAAAGCCTGCTATCCAGTGGTTCCAGTCCTACCTGACTGGTAGACAGCAGACGGTACTATGGCAGGGCAAACTCTCCAGCCATTAACCTCTCACACTTGGTGTCTTTCAAGGGTCCATACTAGGTCCACTACTCTATTTTTATCAACAACTTCCACATTGCTATCCCTAAAGCCACCTGCATTCAATACGCAGATGATTCCACTCTCATCTGCCCAGCCACCTCCCCATCCGACTTGCAAATCTTAACCCAGAATACATTTAACACTATCGAGAACTGGCTCACCAACCAACGCCTACTTCTGAACCCCAATAAAACTAAACTTCTACCCTTCTCTCCCACTAGTAGATCCACCACACTTTCATTCTCTGCCACATCTAACAATGGTACCACTATTTACTCAGATAATCGCACCAAAGTGCTAGGGGTTATCATAGACAGTAATCTCAAATTTGACCTACAGGTCAACAAAACCATACAGACCATCAATAAGAAGCTTGGATCACTGTATAGAAACAAGACATTTTTAACCCCACTGGCTAGGACTGCAATCGCCCGATCACACCTACTCTCTACTCTTTTATATGCCTCGCCTGTACTCTCAAACCTCAACAAATCCGAACTAGGTAAGTTGTCCCATAGCTACAATCATATTGCCAGATTCACCACTGGCTCCACCTATAGAATCCACCACTGCCAGAACCTTAAACAACTAGAGTGGCTAGAACTGCCCAGCTTAATTCAATTCATTCAACTCTTAATAGCGCACAAAATCTCAATTTGAATTTTCTGATGGGTAATGATACACCTGCAGTAAAACTATTAAGGGTAGCTAGTTCTTATAACCCACCTTTACATCCTATCTTGAATACATTTGAGAAAATATGTGAGATGGATTTATGGGCTATCAAGAACCAAGTTATTTATAACAACCAAAAATACCCAAGTAACATTACCCCTATAGAACGTGACTTTATCCATCTCTTGCAAGACTGCCGTATTAGGGCTATGAAACCGGATAAAGGTGGGGGTATTGTTTTTATGGATCATTGTAAGTATGTTGAGTATATGTTTGAACATCTTGACACAACTGCTTACAAACTAGTCACCTTAAATGAGATACATGGGGCATACAGAAAAATTAACAACACCTTAAATTACCTGTTTTTAGAAGGATACATTGATACAGATACGCATAAATATCTTTCAATGCCTGCTCCAAGAATTCCGGCATTTTTCGGAACACCTAAGTTACATCCCATTTAGACCAATTGTGGATCAGTCACTCAAGCATGTGCCAAATTTGTTGACAGTATTATTAAACCTCTCATTCAAAACGAGAAGCATATTTGCAAAGACTCCTGGTCATTTTTGGAGTATATCAACAAACTTACATATAGTGAGCACGTTTTGTTTTTGACTATTGATGTCAAAGATTTATATACTGTCATACCACAGACAGTTGGACTTGCTTGGGTTAGAGAGTTTATGTTGTCTAAGAACGTGTGTGATGATACTACGAACTTAATTGAGACCCTCTTAGAGATAGTATTGGCAAATAACTTTTTCATTTTTGAAAACCAATTCTATTTGCAAACTTCAGGAGTCCACCATCCTATTTAAAGACTAACTATTTCTTAAACATGTCACCTTGTACACTCGGTACCAGGACGACATTTTTTGTATTTGGGATGGTAGGAGTGATATAATCCCCTCATTTATTGATAGAATTAATGGAACAAAACAACTGACTTTTTAGAGTTCACATAGAGCATAAGTGATACTCAAATTAACTACTTAGATATTTTGCTCATCAAAGATAGAGCCAGCAAAAGATTCAAAAGTTGTATATACAGAAAACCAACTTATTCCAACTCCCTTTTGCATTTTACAAGTAACCATCCCTACCATCAAAAGAGGGCGGTTATTAAAGGACAGATTGTAAGAGCTGCACGCATGGTAACAGAGACTCAAGATTTTATTGCCGAGTGTAACAACCTTGCTAACATGTTTGAATCTAGAGGGTACCCACCATCTTTGATAACAAATGTAGTAACTGAAGTGGCTCACAAACGTGAAGTAGGTTTTTTTTTTCTTTACTTGGAAGTCAATAACATTACAGATTCTATTCATGAACAGACAACATCTCACTTGGATTTAACTATTAAAACAAACACCGAAAATAGCAAGTTTACCACAAGTTTCTTGCATACTTATTCTCTAGATTCCATCAAGATAAGAGAAATAGTTTATAAAAATTGGGATATTATCAAAAACCCTCTGTACTCTTTTGGGAGATAGTCCCAAAATTACGTATAGAAGAGGGAAAAATTGGAAAACTATTTTGGAAAAGGTCAAGCCAAACGTTAGTTTTAACAAACCACAGGGGATGTTTAAGTGTGGATTTTGCACCCAATGTAAACATATTAAAGTTACGAAACATTTTAATATTAATGGTAAAGAATATAAAGTTAACGGACATTTCAATTGTGAGACTAAATCCATAACCTATGTCGCCCTGTGTAATCATTGTAAGGCATTCTACATCGGCAAGACCGAGAGAAAGTTTAAACATAGAATATACGAACATCAATAAGAATGATGCTACTAACGCCTTGGCTAGGCATTGTATGGAATTTAGTGGGCATACATTCAATTACTTAGTATTGCAACAAAGGGAGGTGGACATAAGGGGAGGTCCATGGCAAACACGGTTGGAAGTGGATGAGCTGTTATGGCAAATTCGTACAAAAGCTCATCTGTTTCCTGGAATTAATGAGGCACTGTCAATAAAAAAATGGCTATCTTACAATAGATAGACCAAGTTAACTAACAATTTTTTGGATGTAACTATCTTGAATGGTAACGTTCTAACGGGTTCCTGGTTTTCAACACCTATATTAGCAGGGGTTTGATTCGTTTTCGGGACAGCATATTGATTATCCCGTATTAGGATTTTCATTCATTTTGAGGCAGGTTGTGTTAGGACAATAACGTCCTTTTATATGTCAAGTATAATTTGTAACCATCACTTGCTTATTGGGCTTCTATAGTTGGTTGGAAGGAGGTACGCACACAATTTAGATGTGCGTACATTTTCCATTCATTAAGGTCTAAAATATCAAATAGCGTTCACAATAACAACAAAAATATGATAGCATGGTTTTTTTCTATTATATATAATAATAAGGGGTATGTTCAACATAGATCTAACAGCATCAAGTCTTTTAAATATGTCTACATGACTTTTATTGTTTGTTGTTACTCTACCTGCACTTGGGTTTTTATTAGACGTGGTTCTAACTCTATACCACGTATAGAGCATGTGTTTTATATTAGAACAACATGCAGTAGTATAACATTTTAATAGTAATGTATGTGATTGTTTGTGTTAACTTTAAGGTTCCTATGGTTTTTAATTGAAGCAGAATGCTAGCCCTTACGATTGGGTAATGCAAATCGCATTTAAGTATTTAAACACCAGTGTAATGTCATCCCACTGTTTGTCTGAAGAAGGTGAGTTATTTAACTTGCCGAAAGTGCTAACTTTTATTGGAACAATAAATTTGTGGATTTATCAGCTTCTCTCATCGTTAAACTGAAAAACGCCAAACAAACTGTGGAAAGACAAAAAGTGCAAAGAGAGCACCCAACCAGAATCCGATAATCCCACAACTACAATGTGTCCAGATGAATGAATAGAATGAAAAGGCAGGAACTTTGGTCTTCAGTGTTAGAACTTTAATTTTTAAACAAGCACTTTTCGAAGTGTATCCTTCCTTCCTTCTTCTTCAGAAAAAACACTGAGTTACAAAGCAACTCCCCATTAAATAGGGTAATAATTAATTAATTAATGACATCACAATTAAAATTGATCTACTATAATTTCACTAAATGCCTTAATGTTGTTTAAAAAAAGCTCATTTAAAAATTTCTCCATAGCTTATATTATCCAGACAACTAGTTATACGCTATCATAGATGTTAACCTACAACCCTCTTAAAAATATTAAACTACAGGTTTTAATATAGTGTGAATGCACTTAATCTGTGTACTCAGATTCTATAAAGTATGTGGGCACACAATAAACAAACACAATAGTCTTCGTTTCATTATTCAAAGACAACTTGTTATCAAATTTTCTTCAGCCACTGTTTAAAAGCCGGATAGTGTAGTAAAATAATCCTGGCGCTAAAAGGTCGATAGTAGACGAAAAATAATCCTGACTAAAATGATAACTTCGTGCCTAGATGTATGTTAAGTATAATAAAAGTGTAACAATGGTACAAGATGAAATGTTGTTTATACCTTTTAACCTGTTTTATATGTATTTATTTATTTAAAATCTATAATAATCTATAATATTTACAAATGGTTAATCAAAATAAATACATACTAAAATGAATTCCTACTTAAAATAATAATATATGCTAATATAATATAGTATAGTATAATGTAAACAGTTTATGATATTAATGTTGTGATATATACACCCTATACTTATTATAGTTACTATCTCCTTAAAGCTAAAAGTTTTAATATACAGGTTAAAGAAATAGATTCATTTAAACCTGGATTTATATGTGCGGCCGTCCTTATTTGCTAAAGCAATTCCTCTTTCTCTAACAGGATTTGCCATGGGCCTGACCTAGAATCATCCTTAATTTGTTTTAAAACAGCAAAGTTAAAAACATGATCATGATCATGATATTCCATGATATGGCAAGCTAATGCATTGTTAACGTCTTTCCTAGTTATTGCATACAAGTGTTCGTATATTAAATTATGCAAGGCCCGGCGGTCTTCCTATAGAATATAGAAAGCCTTGCAACTGCAACTAGCTACCAAACACAGCGCTTTAGAAGCACAAGCTGAAGTGAAAAATCTTATATTTCTGTCTATTTATAAACACATTGTTCCCTTCCTGTATAGATTTACATTGGTGACAAGATCCACACTTGGTCATCCCTTTTATCCTTTGGAAAGCGGTTTTGTTATTCCTTTCTAGCAAGGATTTCAAGCTAAACCCTTTTCTATAAGTTATCCTTGGTGAGGCTCCAAACAAGTGCTGTAGATTTTTAAATGAGCTTTTTTTAAACAACATTAAGGCATTTTAGATCAATTTTAATTGTGATGTCATTAATTAATTAATTATTACTCTATTTAATGGGGAGTTGTTTTGTAACTCAGTGTTTTGTTTCGTCTGAAGAAGGAAGGATACAAAGCCTAGTGCTTGTTTAAAAATTAAAGTTCTAACGCTGAAGACCAAAGTTCCTGCCTTTTCATTCTATTCATTCATCTGGACACATTGTAGTCGTGGGATTATCGGATTCTCTCTTTGCACTTTTTGTCTTTCCACAGATTTTACAGTGGTCTGTGAGTTTTTCGTTTGCACAAAATTTTGTACCAGCCTGAGAATACCCTCTCACTTAAATATATTATTAAGCCATATAGCAACCTAAGATCCCTACGGTCAGCCGATAAACTACTGGTCCAAACCCACAAAGCTAATAACTCTGCTGGTGAATCCATGTTTGCCAGCTTCATTGGCAAAACCTGGAATTCGTTGCCAAACTATATAACCCTACAACCCTCCAAAAGTCTCCTCAAAGAAAAACATCAAACAGTATCTCAAAGTGAATTGGCTATGCACATGTACCAACCCTGATTAAGTTATAAACTAAAAGCATATTCTCCAATTATCATAACTTGTAACTACATCACCAAGCTCTGCTTCCAATCTGATGTCTCTTACTTTTAATTGTCTGTCCATGACAATTGTGAGTCCCTACTAGAGAACACTAATAACCTATTGCATATAATCACTTTGTTTTTATAATTGTTTGCTATCTTCTGTGTAATCTCCGTAAGTTTGTCTATATGGAGCTTTTCTCCCTGGGCCTCCGCTGAAAATGGACATGTATCCAGTCAGACTATCCCGGTAAACAAATGTAAAATAAATAAATTAAAATCACCCTTCCTCTAGTAACGTTTTAGAACTATTTCTCATCTAATGATTTTAAGCTATATCTACTTACATCAGTAGCATCAAATGTCAAACAGGTGATACGGCCCCAAGCCCACCTCGTGTCACTGAGTACAGCATATATTTGAACATATTTGAATATTTGTTAATAAATACTTTTTCAAGGATTTTAGCTTGAGGGCAAATATTGGCAATAGACTTCAAGTCACTTTGTGAGGTAAGATTATTAGACTTGGGCAGAGATATGATAAGGTGTGCTTTAAAGCCATGTGGGACTATGCCTGTGATTAAGGAGCGGTTGAAGGTAAAAGTGAATAGTTTATAGAGCTGCAGTACTGAAATTTAGCATGAAGGATGTAGAAATGTGGTTCATAGATTAGGACTAGGCTAACAGCCCTTCTGGGCCATTTTAAGCCTAGCCAATTACCCCATGTGAGAATCAAACCCTGTACCTTGTAACTTTAAGGTAAACACCTTGATCATTATACCAACCTCCCACATCTACACCTAAAAGGTAGTTTATATTATCAAATCATTGTTTCACCATCTTAGTGGAAAATACTCTTGAAGAAGAATAAAGGCTTGTAAAGCAGATTTTGGAAGATGGGGTGGGGGGCAAATGTCTGTGAAACAGGGAGTGAACAGAGAGAGGGCAGCATATAGATTTCTTAATATGTTTGAGGAACAGAGTTTTGAGCAGTGAGATGGTTGCTTGTGAGGAAGACAGCTTGATTGAGTGTGCAGCTTGCTTTATTGTTTACGGAATGGTTTGAGCTGACTAAGCTGAGATATTTGGAGCAACTGGAAACAGGACAGGTTTGCATTTGTTTTTATTGTGGTTTCCTCTTTTCTTTTGGAGTTGATACTGGGTATATGCCATTGTGTCATTAGGGCTTTTTCTTCCTAAGTTTCTCAAGCATAAGTTGGCCTAGGGTAGCTATGATCCATGGGGAACTGGGTTTTATTCTAGTCCACCTTAGGGGAAGCAGTCTGTTTTGGAAGGGGATGTGTAGGTTGAAAGAGCTGAGGTTCGATCCAAACGGGAGTGTAGTAGACACCAGCTCATGTGTAGGATTTGTAACTGGGCAGAGGATTCAGATGATTTTTTGCAGAATAGATCTTATGAAGTGAAGGGAGAGTGGTAGTTTAAATGTCTTGAATGAACAGTATGAGAAAAGGGGAAATGTTCACCAACGTAAGATAGAATAATTGACTAGTGTAGGATTTTATTTGGGAAACTTGCTATGATAAGGTTAAGAACTGAAGTTTTGTCTGAGATAGGGTTGCATCTGGTACTGGTAGTAACAACCCAAGTAAAACTGCAAAGGGAAATGAAGGCGTTAGTGTGGACATGTCTTCTTTCCCAATCAGTGCTGACATTACCCAAGATATTTAGCCAGTGTTGTCTGGCTTTCTGTCGTATGACAGGCAGGGTGTTTTGGAATACTTGGGGCAGAGGAGGGATGTAGATTGTGGCTAGAAGGATTTTTTGTTTGGTTGCTCATGGTGAGTTGAAACATTGCCTATTTGGGTCCTTTGTCACTGGAGGAGTTACATTTGGCCAGTAAAAATGGGAGTGACTTTTTGCTTTTTATTAGTGTTAGGGTGCCACCCCTTTTATTTTCCCCAAGTCGATTATCAGTAAAGATATGGTAGTAGGCTCACAATAAGAGGTCTAGGTTGTATATTTTAGATAGGATTCTCTAATGTCTAATATGCTTGGGTTGTGGTACACTAGACTAGCCCATTTGTTGTTAAGACTAGCAATATTTGTATGGTCAATTCAAAGTTTGTAACTACGTGCAGAGAGCATTGGCTGAGGATGGATGAATTTTGGAATGACTTCAACATCACCAAATAGAAGCAAAATAATAATATTAAGTTTTAGTAAACATGATAAAATTATAGAAGGGTAAAGGTTTAATGAAAGAGTCAGTGACTGTTGGCAGGCTGATATCATGGAGATGTATCTAAGAAGTCAGGGCCAACAAACAGGGACACTGAAATAGAGAGAGAAATATTGCCTTGTTCTATTGTGGTATATATATATATATATATATATATATATATATATATATATATATATATATATAGGGTCTACTTCTGTTTGTTGAAAACACACATTTTCAACAAACAGAAGATCGAGCCCACTTAAGTGCACTTTCGCATAAGCCAATTTATCAAAGCACATTACAGTGGGGGTAAGGAAATACATAATTTTCCCCACTGTAGTGCAATCTCAGAGTTAGTATATTTAAGTATGGGGGGTGGGGGGCACATCCCCTCATGGGGGGTGCAGGGGGGCTTGCCCACCTGCAAAATAGTGTTTAGTTTGTTTTTAATCGGCTTTTGCGAAAGTGCACTTTCGATGTAGTGCACCTTCGCTTAAGTGGGTTTCTATGTTTCTTGTTCGAGATTGTGAAATTTCAATCAAGTAACGTAGACCCCATATATATACATATATATATATATATAGATATATATATATATATATATATATATATATATATATATATATATATATATATATATATATGGGTCTGCATTGAATTACCAAATTCACACTTCAAGCGAAACCCACTTACACAAGACCAGTTCTCCGAAAAGCCAATCAACCAAAACCACTGACTGCTGAAAACCTTTCCCTGTGAAAGGAACCACTTAGCCACCTCGAATAAATCCTAAACAGAGCAAAATGAAGCCCACCCAAATGGAAGTTCTTCACCCACACCCCCCCCCATTTTATTTTTTTTTTTTTTGAGACGGGGGGGGGCAATGCAGTGTTTTGACAATGGAATGTAAATAACTTAAATGAATAGTTTTACTTTCCTGGTCGTCCAATTGACTTTGTATTAACTTAAATGAATAAGGAAAAGATGAGCAGTTGGCATAATGAATGATAGCATGTGATGCAGAGATGAATATTCAGCCAGATCTATTAGTGGCATTTTCAGTAGGGGTGTGTAAGATGGGATGTGACTACTTGTGGTTGTTGTACTGAAGTGTATATAATTAGGTGGCAGTCAAGGGAAGGAAGTTCTGTCAGTATAAAAGTAGTGAACTTGGGGTGGCTGAGGGTGGGACAGGAGAGGAGTAGACCACTAATTGGAGCAGGGCTAGTGAATCAGGCCACACATGCTGAGGCCCTAACAAATGCTGTTAGAGCACAAGTGGTCAGTCTATGTTCAAAAGAGAAAAAAGCAATGGCAAGGTATGTTAAACTTAAGTACAGCAGGGGTTTCAGGGGAAGAGCCCCATGCAAAACAACCAAATGCAGTATATTGCTTCTGCAACTGCGTTAAAAGCAAAAGTGAGGGAAAATATGGAGAAGAGCTAAGAAAGGCATACATGTGGAAGAGAGTGCAAGTATGAGAAACTGCAGTTGTTGATGGGTTGGAGTAATAGAGGGAAAAGACTGTACAAGTTGTGCAACAGAAAAGATATTTAGAGTAGTTAAAGCCAGAACCAAGAGAAGAAGAAAGGGGAACAAACTAAGAAAAGTCGGGGAGCTGTTAGCAGGGAGAAAGTTATTTAACAGCAAGAAAGGGATGTTCACACAGCACAAGGGAGCTTGACAAAGAGAAGTTAATAAAAGATCGCTCTTTCCAAGGACTTGCAGACTTCAGAACAGACATGCAGAGACAGATACCTAGCTAAGTGATAGTGGGAGCCGGGTCAGTGTACTGCGTTTATTCTAAAAGGGCAGCTTCCTTGTTTTACATGGCACATGCACTAGGATTCATTAAGGTTAGACAACATAAATAAAATATCTTAAAAATAGCAAACAATAGCATGACACAAAGTGCCCACACAGGAACTACAATAGCAGATCTAATAAGAAGTCTTATTTAAAAATAGACAATGTTAGCAGTGTAATGACAAATAATCCAATGAATGTCATTGCGGCAATCACCTTTGTATTCCTAAACAGTGTACTGCTATGATCACTAAAACATAATTCAGGTCAGACAATACAAAAAAGTAGCCGTCAGTTTTGTCATGCATTTCAGAACAGATGTAATGGACACATCCTAGCCTCACAAGTGTACTTTAAAATGTTTATAATTTACATGCCTTGATGAGAATAGTCGTGGAGAAGTAAGGAGAATAGGTGAAAACTTTCACAGCAGCAGGCAGTAGTGCACTATCACAAACTGTGCTACAATGTCTTCACAAACATGCACTGTAAAAACACATCAGTGGCAGTAAACAGCTGTGAAAAATAACTGCCTGTCACCAGCAGAGAAATATACACAAATGAAATAAAATGGCTTATTTTGCATGCAAAACTTTCAAAATCAGTACAAGTACTGCTGAAACTGTGTTTTTGTTTTATGAAATACTCTTGTTTGGATTAGAAGGAAGAAAATGACTTTGTAGTGAGAAAATCATGACATTTGGGTCCAGCTGTCCTTTAAATGAAAACTTCTTTATTCCGGGGCAACAGTTCTACTTCTTCATGAAGACTGCTATCCCTAAATTAGTCCAGTCACAGAATCTTGTTTTGGGTTTGAGGAAAGTGTAGATCTTTATGGATCCAGACTCTACCACCAAACTACTAGGTGTCACCATCGACAATAATCTGAACTTCGACATCCATATCAACAATACTATAAAGACTGTCAACAAAAAACTATCCCCCGGATTCACGAATCCTCCATGTAAGACTTAATAAGTCTTACTCGGAGGCTGCAGTTGAACGGTATGATGCCAGCGTGCCATGAATATTCATAAGGGCACACTGACTCAACCGTAAGTCTTACACGGACTGGGTAGGAAAGCAGGGGGCGTGTCTGACTGCTGAGCAGTCTAAACGGCCACACCCCAGCAAGGTTTGTAAAAGGAAAATGAAAGCACACAAGAGCGAGTCCGCTCAAATGTCCTAGCACCAAACACCACACTCCCTGACATTGTAAACCCACATCACAGTTATGAAAAGTAAAAAATTAATTTTATTTTTTTTAAATTCCCGAAATAGCTGTCCGTATTTGCGCATGTGTGGGCGGGTGTGCCCATTGCTTAGCTGTAGTTAGCAATTCCGACATGGAAGAGCATAAGAAAGAATGTTTATGCAAATCACACCAAATAGCAATATTGTAATGGTAGAGCGTTCGCGCAAAGAAGAGGCATTCACGGTTCGAGCCCCACCACTCCCCTTCTTATTTATGTTTTAAATCAGTACATGGAATAATACCTGACACATATGATTAAAATATCATTAAAAAGCAGTGAAATGGCCAATGTATCAGTGAACAAAATATAAAACTTTTAAAGGATCCTGATACATAATTGCTTGCAGTTAAGCAGCGCTTTACCCAGCACAATAGAGTTGCCCATAGTTTAACAGCGCTTTACCCAGCGCAATAGAGTTGCCCATAGTTTAATAGCACTTTACCCAGTGCAATAGAGTTGCCCAAAGTTTGAGTGCTGTACCCAGCGCAATAGAGGTGCCCATAGCGAAATAGCGCTTTAACCAGTGCAATCTGTTTGCGCGGACGTGCGCACCGTGCCAACCAGCGCACCATAGGGCAACGTGGAGCAATGTAGAGCAAAGTTGCTTAAATGCAGCCACACCCCCTAGCTTGTCTGGACAGTATGAAAATAAAATGAATGACAAGTTTCGAACCCAGGACTCTGTGCATCCTAATCAAAGCACAGAACCACTAAGCCATGACAACTTGGAGAAACAGCCACTGTTAACATACATATACTTAGTAATGGTAGATTAACCATTACTAAGCAGGTCTGCAGTCAGCCGAGAATTTTCAAAAACGGCCAATCACAAAAAAGTGCGGGAAATGCAGCATATTTAAGCACCATAGGCAGGAATACTCACCATAACTGATTGTAGCTCACATCTGCAGTTAGAATGGCTGGTGCAGGAGAGGGTACACGCTTCTCAGTGCAACATTGGGGCATCGAGGAGTCGAAATATAATGTTTGGCTCCTTGTCCACCGTCATGAGTCAAGACTCCTGCAGGGCCAGTTCCAAGGGACGGAGTACAAGGCAGAGGCTTGGAACCGGTTAGCTCATGACCGCACCAGTGTCACAGGCATTCCTCGGACTGGTGAGCAGGTCCATCACCACCATGCAGACCTGAAGAGATGGAAGCAGGACTGCCTGAACCAATGGATACAGGAGGTCCGTGGGATGCAGGATGCCCCACAACTGAGTAGGTAGCCATGGAATGCAGTATGTAGGAATTAATAATTGATTCTGTATAATGGATAGGTATGTCTCAATATCCCTTAATTTACTTTACAGCTGCAGGTGACCGTGCTGCGAATCAGCAAGCCTATGCAGATAGGCTGCTAAGGCTGCACCACCAGGTAGGTTAGTGATTATTCTGCATGTATTGTTATAAAAAATAGGGGAGAGAGCATGAAATAAAGTGTTGTAGTCCAATAATACAGCCATAAATGGCCTGAATAACTCCTCTGCATGTACTGTCAGATGAAAAAGTCAGAGAGCCAGAAAAAGAGTGTAGTAACCCATTAAGAAAGGTAACATATGTATGGAATAATATCTCTGCAGGTACTGTCATATAAAATAAGTGAGTGAGCCTGAAAAAGAGTGTTCTAACCTATTAATAAAGGTATAATATGTCTTGAATATGTCTTCCTTATGCACTGTTATAACAAATAAAGGAGTGAGCCTGTGGAAACGTGTGTAATGTCATTAATAAAGGTCTAAAACCCGGAGTGTGTCTGTGTCACTTAGTGTGAAATGTTGTTGTACCCTTGCATTATACAAATAGTACTGTTTTAAAAAGTGCTGGCAACCCAGAGTTGTGCAGTCCCATATAAAGTGGCTGATGGAAGTGCTAGTAGCTGTGAAGCATATATACAGTCCTCAACAGTCAGTTACTGGCTGGCATGCATAAGTAAATCTGGCACACGAGTAGCATGTTAATATGTTCCCCAGAAATGTGAGTGTGTGTCAAGAAATGCAGGGTTCTGTACAAATAGAAGTGAAAATGTCATGTGAAAACATCCAGATATATAGATAAAGAAATATAAATGTAATCAAGGAATGTGTAGCAGTAACATCTGCATCTTGGACAGTTAGTATGTCAGATATAGGTCAGTTATATATTGAACTAGCCAAACCTATTATACAACCTAATGCATGGTGGCAAGTGTAATTATACATGTAGGAGATATACACCTGCAGTCATTAGGAATGTAGTGTAGAGTAAAAGTAATTATAAGATGTTAATCAAGGTTTTTTCTACACCCTACTGTATGTGCATAAACCATGCAATTCCACACCTCAATGGGTATGTGTAATCTTAAATATTTGTTGGGACATATGTCCTATTGTTCTATAAATATTTGCATTCACGTTGATGCATGTGCCCTGTTCAAACCCCACAATCATGGTGGCCTGTTGCTACCAAACATCGCTGCATGCTGTTGGAATATCCACCTGTTTTTCAATATATGCATGTGTTATGCTTGCTGTTCATCTGTTGGAACCATGGTGTGTTGGGTTAATGGGGATATTACTGCATGCTGTTACAACTAATCTGGAATGCTGTTGTTTATGTTGTAATTAAACACACCTAATCACAGAACGTATGGGAAGGCCGGTCCCAGCGGACCCACCTGTACCTCCTCAGCTGGCGAGTGCACCTGGCACCAGCAGGTCCTGTGCCCAGCCCGGGCTCCCCTCCTCTGTTGGTCCTTTGCCACATTCAGGTGGAAGCGCTGCAGGGGATGGGGCTTGTCCCCCCTGCAAGCGTGGGCGGAGAAGGGCCAACTGTCACCCTTCGAAGGGTCCAGGCTGTGGTGCATAGGGAGATCCAGCGTTCAATCGCTGATCCCTATGCCAGCTCGAGGCGAGAGTGGCACGTCTCATGGGTGAGCCTGCCTGTCCTATGCAGCCCCCAGCACAGCCACCCTCAGGGCTGTGAAGGTGCAGTGGTGACTGCCCATGGGTGGGGATCTCAATTCCACTGTTACCATCTGTGGGCTCATGGGCTTGTGATTTCCAAACTTCCGTCCCCGTCAATTGTGTTCACCCACTCCATGTGTCATACACTGCCCCTGTATGCGTCTTGTCTGTCTTGTCTGTTTACCTCCCCAACCTACCTCCCTGAACATACCTACTTCCTCTACTTCACTTTCCACTCTCACCTGAAAAAAAAAAAGGGCAATCTGTACCCACAAAAAAATTACACCCCATACATAGCTTCCCATTTTGCATACATGTCCACTGGACATGTAAACTGATAATTACAATTGGCAATCCAACATACTTTGTTGTCCTCACCCCTCTTCCGGGGTGGAAGGTTTCAAATTTCACTCCAAATTTATTGCATATGTACAGCTGTTGCTGGTAAACAAATGGGCAGATATGGACCTTCCCTACACCCGTCCTGCACATCCCGAGCTTGTTTACCTACTATCTGTTCCTCTTTGTGCCCCCTTTTTCACCACTTTCCTATCTCCCCATTTTCTTTTCTTTAAAAGAAATTAGCGCTGGGGTTAGTGGAAGTAAGCACTTTTAAGTGGTAGTAAGTGGGTTTAAGTGAGTGTGCGCATGTGTGCACTTAGCTAAGCATTGCTAAGCGTCACGCAAACCAGCTTACAACTGCTTAAAAGTGCCTTAGTCACTCTATGGAAGGGCCCTTGTTCTGCTCAGCAGCAAAAGAAAAGACCTCTGCCAGTCTCGAACCTCAGACCATTGACACAATAGACTGCATGAATTACCACTAAGCCACAGCAGATATACAAATAACTTGGTGCTGACATAAATATATCATGCATTACAATGAGGGAATGTAAATGGAAATTAGGAATGGTATAACACAAATCCTGTTCTGTGGGTCTTTACCAGCAGTTGTTGTGGAATTGCATGACATGACTGTGAAAAGAGAACCAGCCATCCAAGCAGGGAATAATGTTACAGTAGCACCTTACAAACACCACACAATATCAGACCAGGATAAATATTGGCAAAGTTGACTAGGGCAGAGGGCAGACACCCCAACTGTGACTGCTTTACAGGGATGTCCCTGATTTGTAAACAAATGTTAGCTGTGCCCCACTGAATCACTCTGGAAAGTACTAACTTTAGGCAGACAAGTATGGAGTCACACATAATGAATAATCTCAATAGGTGAGAGTAGACACTGCTTGCACATCAGAAAAGGTGTAGGTATACATATGTTCTGATTCCCAAGAAAGTCTCAACTGCAATATGTCTGTAATATATTGCAGGTGTATCTAACGTATATGTACCTTTTACTGAGGCCGTTCAAATACATACCTGAGAGTATCTGAGGCCTGGCAGAGGCAGAAATACACAGGCATATCAGCATTACTGCTGTTACATACTCTACAAATAGCTTTGGAAGGAGTTCCACAAGTATGCCCTTATGTAGGAGTACAACACAGAAATATCACATGATGTAGCGATGTACTGCTAACAACCAACTGTGACAATGCCAATGTGCCAGTGCTGAAAAGACTGGTGTGGTGCACAGACAAAGTATAATAGGCTAACCTCTAGCTACCATCTGGATATGTCCACAGGTGGGAGCTACGCAGACAGACTACTTGCATTGATAGACTAACAGGAACACATCAATCCTGTATGTTCAGCAAGATAAACCTCACATGATAATAAAAAATGCTCTTTGCAGTTCTGCACCCCTACCCAAAGGTACAACACACCTGTGTATTCAGGTAAAAACCAGGGTGTAGGTAGGCATACTCAGTACTGAAATATGTCCAGTTGTGTTGAGCAGCCTGTGCCAATTGCAGCACAAACAAACCACAAACTGTTCAGAGGTGAGTAACGTAATAATTACAGTATAGCAGTTCACAAACACTGCATGTGCCACAGGAATACAGTGCACTAACCACATTTGTATGACAGTTAAATGTCTAATTCAGAAAGAAAGTGCATACTGCCATGTATCCTGTGTTAGCATTTGGAGGGGTGAGTACATGTCTACACTGAGAAGTGTGTACTGGAAGCAGCAACATTCAGGTTTGAGTACAACATGCATATCACTGGCTACAACCCTAGCTTCAGATAAGAGACATATACCAACCTTCTGACTGACACAACGGTGTCCAGAGCAAACAAGCATGGGCCCCACCTTGGAAAGCTGAAAGGGCTACGCCTACCTAACCTAGCATTTTATAGCAGTGGGCTACAATCACAGTGAGTAATGCAATCAGCACACAGCAGGCTGCATGCAATTACTGAATGGTGGGCAGCAATTGGTGCAGAGGCTGTCACATGCACAAGTGCAGATACCTAGAAAAGCAGGCTGTACCTGCTGTCCACACATGCAATAATATCATTGCAGGTACAGGGAGATAAAGAGCGAGAGACACAGACAGAGACAAAGACAACAGAGAGGGAAACCGAGACAGAAACAGAAACAGAGGGAGAAAACCCAAAACAAACAACCAACCAAAAAAAAAAAAAAAAAACCTACAAAACTGTAACAGACAGATGGAGCAGGGAAATACAAAGGTAAGGTATGTGTAACTCATATGTGTTGGCATGTAGTAGATGTTCCTGAAGAGCACTCTACACACTGCAAATCATCCATGTGTGGCAGCAGTATGTTTCTATCTGTATCTGCATATGTGCATAGGGCAAGGGACATACTGCAACTGTTAGTGAAGGGTGGACAGATATTTGTTGCTGAAGGTTGTTATGTGCATATATCTATGTAGGTTGTAGTGTGTGGCATAGAAAACAGCATGCAGTGCTGATATATGTCATGTGCTAGTTAAACGCTGTGGGACTGATTTGTCAGATCTGCTGTGTTACAGCCAGTGAGGCCTGCTAAAGCTACATGGGCCGAGGACACCCACATGCATTCTGCACAACACTGTGCAATATAATCACATAACTGTACATCCCACAACTGTCGCATAACTGATATCCCCACCATGAAAGGTGGACTGTACATGTGCCTATATATACATCTATGTGTACAACAATGGATGTGTACATGTATGTATATAGATATGTATATATATATATATATATATATAGAGAGAGAGAGAGGGAGAGAGAGATGGGGCCATATGTACTGCAACAGGAATATGGTGACCAAGGCATGGACTGTAGACAAGTGTAGATACTGCAGTGCCATTCCTCCTTTCCAAAACACTGTACCCATTAACTACCACATAGGTAGAGATCTACCCAACACCGAAGGTGTGATAAGGGAACATGGGACACAGGTGGACAGTAGCCACCTCTTTGATAAAGACAGTGCCACACTAGACCTGTAATCTGTCTGTGTGGTATGTGTCATGACAACAGGTGTGTCATCTAGGGAAATATAGGTCAGTGTTCCCCTCTACTCATCACAATGTCCTGTGTGGTATGTACCTCACATGACAACTACAGCAGGTGGAAAGGCCACAGACATACCTCACAGAGGGTACTACTGGCCGCAAACAGATGCCTTATGCAGACTTACTCACAAAACCACATCCAGACTCTATTGCATACCGGCCACACAGAGGTGACCTCTGCCGGACATACAGAGGTATGTCACACCCATAGCTGGGTGACAACCACCAAGGCAACATATCACAATCCCTCCGGGATACACGCCCTAGGGCCCTAAACCTCGTCAGCTCACTAAACAGCACATGCTGGAGGGATAGGTTCCTATCTCAGAGATATGCCATACACTGGAATAGACCACCTAGCAATAGCAAACAAGGTTCCCCATCAGCAGTTGTCATAAATACCCCTGAGGAGTTTTTGGGAGATTGGTAATACGGGATATTGGTAATACACCCCAGGAACCCCCTTTGTGGTTCTGGTTGGCAGGGGCAAGTGAAATCAAAGTACATGTGTGTCAAAGGCCAGGGTAGCATATGGCTAGGCTGCCGTAGGCCCTAGGGCCAATAGCATATAACCTACTCATGACACTATGCACTCACACATGTACTCAATGCAATACCTGCTATGTGAGGTTGAATAAGTGTAACGCTGAATGTGTGCAAGGTGTGATAGGTTAGTGTGAAGTTGTATCTGACATGGTAGTGTCTATCCTAGCTGTGACGCCAGGGAAAGATGTGTATTGTACTGTTAGGCAGACATAGTAGTATGGCATACGATGTGACGTAGTTCCTTGTTGACGACCGTGGTGTCTCATTGTAGGCTAAAGCAATACATGTATGCTTAGTGAGTGGTACTGCTGGTGAATCCAACTCCCATAGGAACTGTAGTACTACCTGAAGCTGTAGGCCTAAACATCACAGTATGGTGTGAGTTCACATTGCCTGGAAACACTGTCATGTGTGTTTCCTATAGTCTGCACAGAGGACAAATCTCAGGCATAAGGGTCTGTAAGTAGTGGCACACAGTACTGTATGGTACACAGGTAATGCTCATCTGTGTTGGCATACAGTGGTGCATTGTATGTTTGTCTGATGTGTGTGTAATTATGCCTGTACCATTACTGCAATCATATGTGTGTTACAGGGTATACGTGCGTATCCAGCAACATATATACTCTGTGACAGCAGTATGCCACCTATAGTAACAACTGTACACATATGTTAGGCAGGGCTGTATCATCAATGACTAGTGTGGTTGAATGGTACTACTGTAACTGTACTTTACATTCATTGCAATGGATGACATCTCTGTTCGTGCATTGGCATGATATATACCCCTATGTCGAGGTTGTGCATTGTGTCACAAAAAGTGTGCCGGGTACTGTTGTATAGTGCTGTGATATATGGAGTATGCCAGGCACTGTTAGTCAGTTGTGGCCTGAGAACCAATAAGTGGTAGTGAACGTGTGTAACCCCTGACAGAGAAATGGATGGTATATATGTCAGTAAAGTGATATCTTTGGTTAAAGGTTTAAAGTGTGCCACAGAACTCGCTCACACATATTGTTCATATCTTTTTCAGCCAGATGGCCCACCAATGCAATCCATTGTATACTGCAGCGGAGGAAGAGGAAATTGTCCAAAGCCTGGTGCAGCAGTACACTATGCTGTTTTCCTGAAGCAGCCAGCACCAGCAGGAGCGGACTGCACTGTGGCAGGATCTTGTTCGTCGGGTAAATGACATAGGCATGCATAACCGGACATATGAGCAGGTACGCCATCACTGCAGTGATTTAATTAGACATGTCCGGCGGCATGCGTCTGATATCCAAAGACAACAGCTTGCCACAGGTGGTGGGGTGGCCATTCATCCCCCCTTCACCAGAGTGGAGGAGCTGCTCCTAAGCGTGGTGGCTCCTGGACAACAGCAGCAACAACCTGTGACATGTGTTGTCATGGAGGTCGGAGCCACCCAGCATGTTCACATGGAGCGAGCAAGTAACATGCCCTATCTGTAGACTACAGTTAACTGTATTGTTAGATTATGTCTACGTGAGATGTGTACTGTGTGTTTAGCAGTTGTGCTGCCTAGTGTTATGCAATACTGATATTTGGAATATTATCTCCACACCTGTGACTGTTTTGTGGCCACTGACAAACTCTCTTATATTCTCGTAGGTCCCTCTGGTGTGACAGCAGGGCAGACGATCCATGCTGGTGAGTGTGGTATACCTGCAATGTTGGTAATGAAATTTGCATGTCATAGGTGAGGTGTAGGCCATGTACACGTAACACACCTATGCATAATGCATGCCGTGCATGTTTGCTGTAAGACGTTGCACAGCTCAGTAATGTCAGTAGCTGCCTCAATGACATGCAATACACAGAGCATCAGACACAGTTGTGGCAACACCGTACTGCACATTGGATAGGCATAGTTGCTACAGCTGTACACAACATAACACATTTATCATACGCAGTACACAAAAACATGCTACATATGGCGTTACCACACACCCGCTGTAAGGTCACACTTCAGTATTCCACATGTCATCCACACACACATGATGTACTTCAGGGGTAGAGGCCTATCATGGGGCTGTGCAACACTCTTCAACACATAACACAGTCGTGTTAGGCAATGCTCTCTATTGGGCACCTCACACACCCATGTACAAAGTGGCTATGTAATTGTGAACATAGCCACGGCACTGTAGTTCAGGTACAGCATGCTAGGTGGAGGTCTGTCACACATTAGTAGCCATGAGTGAACACAAGATGCATGATGATGATGGCATATGATACTACACCCCATCCAGTTACAGTGACCACAGTACTACACATAGCAGTCATTGCTTTGCACCTTAATGTTGTATGTGTGCAAACATATGCACCTATATACAATATGCATAGCATGTTGTGTGCGTGCTTACATATGCCAGTATACACAATATGCACATATATGTCCCGGAATGTTATTGGGTGTATAGGTCACATGACACACCTTGGGTATGTGTGGTGTTTAATGTTGCAACCATAACCACTGTACAACTGCCATGTTGAGCATTGGGATTCCTTCACGTCTACATGCACCACTCATCCCGTCTGTGTACATAGCATGCATGTGCTACACCTGTCCCTGCTATTATCTGCTATGGACACAGACACTGTAATCACACATGGCAATCTATGTGCCACACAGATAACACATGCAGCCATGGTATGTATACTTGTGAGTGATGGTGCACAGGACATTGCAGAGCTGATAATACATGCACAGCAATGTTGTGTCCATGTACACATTGTGTTCCAGGGTGTTGCCAATCACTGAACAACTACACACATGCATCAAAGCCATGTATAATGTCATTAAATAGGGCCCTCTACACTTGCACTGCATGGTCTTGAGTAACACATATTCTGCATGCTGACACGTGTGAGGTGACTGTTTGCCTTGTGATACTGGCACCCACCTTCACCCATTATTGAGTATGTGTTGGATTGCTGGTGTGTGTGTGTGTGTGTGTGTGTGTGTGTGTGTGTGTGTTTGTGTATGTGCTGTAGTGAGGAGTGTATTTGTGTGCATGTGTTCATGTGTTCATGTGTGTTAACATCATGTACAGATTGTAAAGTGTGTTTCCTGTCTTCCTCTCACAGGTGCTGAATTTGGGGTGGCTGACAGCAGCAGGGAACCTGAAGTCACTGCCACTAATAGTGGAGATGATGAGACATGTATTTTGGCACAGGAAGGTTTGACAGGGTCTGTCGTTGGTCCACCAATCCACAGTACACAGCGTTCAACCCCATCTATGCGCACACTCATACTGCCGATACATCCCTCATCACCAATGGCCTTAGCCGAGGGACAGCATACAGTTGGCATTGACCAGGAGAGTGTGGTACCCATGACACTTGCATCCCCTCACAGCAGCCATAGCCGGATTCCTGGAACGGTACCACATAGGCGGATGTCCAGGGGTTCTCGGGGGAGCACCACTGGTCATATTGCCCCTGGCAGACGTGCCCCCAGAGGTATTACAACCTCCAGTATGTTCCGGGCTGTAATGCAGGCACAGGCACGTATGGAAAGGTACACCAGACAGGGACTAACGGCGCAGAGGGCCCATTACAGCGCTATCAATGATAGCATCCGTGACCTTGCCTGTGCCAACCGGAATTTGACCGAGGTCATTGATAGATGTTGAGGGGAGGCAATAGACGCCCTCCACAATGTCCCTTCCATGAGCCAGGACCGTGCGGGATGGGTGAGACGTCGACGTGGACGCATGCCAGGAACAGCAACAGCTGGCAGTTGACACGGACGGCACACAGATCACAGCCGCTCCCATAGTGGCAGTACTAGCCCCAGCAATGCTGGGGCTGGCCTATCTATTGACCGTCCTAGTAGACCACGTGCATGTGGCTCTGGCCAGTCCCAGCAGGGATATGGGTCTAGTCATCATACCTCTGCCTCTGATGATAGTACCCAGTCAGGGTTGGTACCCGATACTGCCCGTAGCACCCCTGCCAGGCACAGGTACTATGTCCATGCCCAGAGACAGTGATCTGTACAGCCTAGCAGGTACAGTCTGTGGCTGTCCCACAACCGCCTGTATATGGCAGCCACATGATGGAGCTGTGTGCATGCAGACACACACACACAATAACCAAACAAGTAGGGCTCACACATACACACACATATTACATCAACATTGTCCCATGCTGTACTGTTGTCGTCCCCCCCCCCCCCACACACACACATATGTCGATTGGATGGGTCAATGTCAGGCTCTGGCAAACCAACAACACACCCTGTGCATATGATGACACCTGTACCACCTCCTGTCATCTGTAACATTGATGCAGGAACAGGCTAACATGGTTCTGATGCACAGGGTGACATTGTAGCAGTGTAGCAATATTAGCAAGTTGTCAACAGGAAAGTGTAATGATATCCATGTAGGTATATCTGAGCAGGCATTATGCATCACAGCTCTGATTGTCAATGTAGCATTGTTTACACCAGTGTTAGGTCTAAGTATGTATTGTCCACCCATGTGCCACTTGGCTGAAGTGTACAGTGTTGCCAGCATGTGTTAGTGAGTGAACAGTACGTGTGTGGTGTGTGCATTACAGATTAGCAGGTGTACATCTGTGAACATGGTGGGTGCGCACTGTCTGCATGTACATGCATAGTGGACACATGGAACGTGTGACATACCCTGTTGTACAGATTGTTAGCATCTCATAGTATCTTTCGATGGCCAGTATGCATTATACTACAGATATGTACTAACATGGGTACACATGTGTGTGTGACATGGGTCGACAGTATGCTATGGGTGATACTGTTGATACCTGTCAATGATTTGCAGTCTGGTAGTATACACAACCTCAACAGCATGATTATAACCAATCATTAGATGATGTCCTGACAAATGACACAGTTGTAGGGAACTCAGTAACAGTTGGGTCCTTCCGGTACTATACTATAACAGTGACCACTGGTATTGATCGCCACCTGTACCTGGTACGACACCTGTTTGGCATATAGCCCTCTTAGGTACATGCAAACACACTAGGGATATGTCCATCCACATCTGAAAATGCATGCATTGGCCTACAATGCATTCCCTGGATGGGATGCATATCCTACACAAGGGTATCATACAGACAGATACCTGTTGTCCAATACATGCTGTATAGCAGTAAGCCGACTATGGCATAGTCATCCACATTTACTATACATACTATCCTGACAGTACCACATAGGTGGTAGCCCTCAACATGTATGTTGGGTAACGATGTGTACATACAGCCACTTGTTATGTCATCTGTCCCTTGGTATCCACATATCCATAGGTATTGTGGAGTCCCTCAGTGTGTCACATAAGACATTAGGGGCCTGAATGCATATCCACAGGGCTGTTGTACGCCTATGATGACTGTCCATTATTGCCAGTTGTTGTTGTGTATGAACATGTCTGACATATACCCCAGGCATGTACCCTCACTCACAATACTCTATAGTAACTGTCATGGGTGTGTGTGGCACAGATGATCTTGGACACAGATCACTACAGTGGCCGGGCTTGTCACATACATACATATGTGACCTACGATCTGAGAAGCAGTGGCACAATCTGTCAAAGGTAACAAATCTATTCATGTAGTATGCAGGTTTCACACCTATGTACTGATTGAGGTCACATGTACACATATTTATTTGCCATGCAGATACCTGATGTGTGCAATGCACATACTGTTTTAATCATGATATGTCATACCATAGTAAAAGCAAAACCCACACTGCATTGACCAACTGTGTCTCACACACACACACACACACACACACACACACACACACACACACACACACACACACACACACACACTCATCAATTGCAGGATTCAAACCCCTACCTATGTTATGATACTAGAGACATACGCATTAATATGGCACGCTATATGCTTTGCTGGGTGGTTTCTTTTCTCCTGCTATATTTGTAGGATGCTGACATCATCTGACTTTCCAAAGAGGAATGTACCTCTTGTAATTTGTTTTCCCAGTCTCCAAAAAGGGCACTCCTCTCACAGGAAATCACACACATAAACCCCTCCCACACACACACACACAGTCACCGTTTGCAGGATTCAAACCCCTACCTAACTATGTTATGATACTAGAGACATACACATTAACACGGCATGCTATATGCTTTACTGGGTGGTTTCTGTTCTTCTGCTATATTTGTAGGATGCTGACATCATCAGACTGGACATGGTAATGTGTGTACACTTTGTTTTATGCAATCCCAGGAATGAGCCATGTGGGTCGGCAGGTGTCAACAGCTTGAACAGGGCCCCATAATCCTCACCTTGTGTGATCTATCTGTGGACACATTGACATCCCTTCATATGTCAACACATTTTTATGCACATATTGTTGGTTTTGTGGATATGACATGTGTCAGGGGTGTTGATAAAGGGCTATTCAAAGTCTATGTGGGACAAGTGTAGCTCTGTTCAGTGATGTATGTCCTGGGTGTCTACCTTGCAAACAGTCTAGCATGTTTGGGAACCATGATCTGCACATGAACATACCACAGTTGGTAGGGTTGTGTGTTTGTCAGCTTCCAATAGCTCTGTGTATGACTTCAACCATTAACCAAAGTGGAACAAAACAAACAATAACTCTTAGGATAGCAAGCGTAGATCCCCTGGACTCGAGCCGTGAATCAGAAGCAAACTCGCCTGTTGCTTTTTGTCACACAACTTTATTCCATAACTGCCAGCACCACAAAGTACATCTAGTAAGAATGGTTGAGCGCTTTCATCTGCATTTACCAGATTTCTTCAGAACCATTTACCTTAACATGTCACTTCCTTTATATACACAAATTTTGGCCAAAAGTTAATTACATAATTGGTTAAAAACAAAATTGTTAATTAAAAACAAAATCACTCAATTGACATTTGTTGTGAATTAATTAAAATGCAATAAAAAAGTCACAAAAATATGTATATTAACCACTGTCATAAAATGTACTATATACTAGTACTAAAGTGCTTTTATACAGTGCATAATACATTTCATTATTGGGTCCCTTATACTATCTACCCTATGCTAAAATTTTAAATTTATAGTAAATATATATAAATAAGTAAAAATATATATTGTGTGTTAATGTATAAAATATATATAAAATGTACTCGGCTGATGAAATTTCCTTACTCTAACGCCAGAAAAGGCTTAATACTTATATAGTCATTTATACCCGGGGGGGATGTGGCATCTAAACATATCTGCCACTTGCTTTCTAACCAAGCTAAATATATTTTCCAATTTCCTCCTCTGTCATTTACCTCTACCTGGTCTATAATAGCAAATTTAAAACTATGTTCACTTCCCTTTTCTATAATGTGTCTACTTGGAGCGTTCTTAGTATCTCCTTTCCTAATACTATACAGGTGCTCGTATATACGAGTTTTGAATTTCCTCTGTCTTTCCTATATAGTATACGTCGCATTTCTCACACTCAGCAATATACACAATATGCTGTGTATTGCAATTACCCTTCTTAGGGTATACTACAGATTTCACAATATTCTTAAGTCTCATCCTACATTTTGTGTTAATATATTTACACTGACTACATGCACCACAACTCATAGTGCCCTTCCTACTGTTTCCTGTGTAGGCCTTTTTCTTAGTCTCTATTATTCTTTTTAAATTCAAACCTGTTTTATATACTATTTTCCTCACAGTTGATGTGAAAGATTTATTTTCCAGTATACCGGCAGATATTGGTCTTGAATATTTTTGTAATAGCATGACCAAGTATTCAGGTTGTAGTTGGGACAGGATCAATCTCATCATGGATATGATGGGGCTGGTCCTAGACCACAACTACATCTTCCACTCGGGTCAACACTTTAAACAAACTCGTGGTGTTGCAATGGGGGCTTCTTGTGCCCCCATTTTTGCTAATTTGGTTATGCTCGAGTGGGAGAACAAGTACATCTTCCCAAGTGAATATTACCAATACATCGGATTATACACTAGGTTCCTGGACGACATGTTTATTTTATGGAAAGGCCCAGAAGAGAAGATACAAGAGTTCTTAGAGTACCTTAATAACACCACGGAATTCCTCAAATTTACCTACCAGTATGACAAAGTGGGAATAGCATATCTGGACACTTGGATTAGTACTACAGGACAAGGGTTTGAGTCTAGAATATACAGAAAACCCACGTTTTCAAATGACTACATACATTATAGCAGTTGTCATCCTGGCCACATCTTTCGTAATGTAGTTAAAGGCCAGTGCATAAGGATAGCCAGGATGTCATCGACTAAGGAGATTATGCAAAGTGAATTAGATACCCTTTTTAAGTTATTTTTAGATAGAGGTTACCCTAAACACATGTTGACCAACATTACGTCTTATGTTAAGAAATGGGGTAGTAAATATGTACCACTACTGGGTACAGGCAGTATGGTGAGTACTAAAGTCCAAATAGACCGAGATAATAGAGTATGCATCATCAGGTTTAACCCCTATACCAACATTATGACAGAAATTTTAAAGAAACATTGGGACATAATTACTAGTAATGTACCTATTGGAAACATACTAGGTACGAAACCCTCTATAGTATATAAAACAGGTTTGAATTTAAAAGAATAATAGAGACTAAGAAAAAGGCCTACACAGGAAACAGTAGGAAGGGCACTATGAGTTGTGGTGCATGTAGTCAGTGTAAATATATTAACACAAAATGTAGGATGAGACTTAAGAATATTGTGAAATCTGTAGTATACCCTAAGAAGGGTAATTGCAATACACAGCGTATTGTGTATATTGCTGAGTGTGAGAAATGCGACGTATACTATATAGGAAAGACTGAGAGGAAATTCAAAACTCGTATATACGAGCACCTGTATAGTATTAGGAAAGGAGATACTAAGAACGCTCTAAGTAGACACATTATAGAAAGGGAAGTGAACATAGTTTTAAATTTGCTATTATAGACCAGGTAGAGGTAAATGACAGAGGAGGAAATTGGAAAATATATTTAGCTTGGTTAGAAAGCAAGTGGCAGATATGTTTAGATGCCACATCCCCCCCGGGTATAAATGACTATATAAGTATTAAGCCTTTTTTGGCGTTAGAGTAAGGAAATTTCATCAGCCGAGTACATTTTATATATATTTTATACATTAACACACAATATATATTTTTACTTATTTATATATATTTACTATAAATTTTAAATTTTAGCATAGGGTAGATAGTATAAGGGACCCAATAATGAAATGTATTATGCACTGTATAAAAGCACTTTAGTACTAGTATATAGTACATTTTATGACAGTGGTTAATATACATATTTTGTGACTTTTTATTGCATTTTAATTCATTCACAACAAATGTCAATTGAGTGATTTTGTTTTTAATTAACAATTTTGTTTTTAACCAATTATGTAATTAACTTTTTGGCGCCAAAAATTTGTGTATATAAAGGAAGTGACATGTTAAGGTAAATGGTTCTGAAGAAATCTGGTAAATGCAGATGAAAGCGCTCAACCATTCTTACTAGATGTACTTTGTGGTGCTGGCAGTTATGGAATAAAGTTGTGTGACAAAAAGCAACAGGCGAGTTTGCTTCTGATTCACGGCTCGAGTCCAGGGGATCTACGCTTGCTATCCTATGACTTCAACCATGATGGACTCCATGGCCTTTCAGATCAGACTTCATAGGCTTACTGGACTATACTTCCCATGGTGTGTTGTGAACCTACACTTGTGGGGAGTGCCATATGTTGCTGTAACACATTCAACGGTTCCAGATCCTGTGGAGAGGGTGAGGGTCAACAGACTGTTCAGGTGCAGGGTCTGTTTGTTCTGTAGTTCATGCATGACACATATTGGGAAACAGTGTAATCCAATTGCTGCCATGCTTTTGGCTTTGGGGGGAGCTGTTCAGCCATTCTACATGTGATATCCTCTGGTATGATGACTGGGACTATGGTCAGTGGGAGGTGGGTATGTCTATATGGGCCTGTCTGACAGGATGTCGGCATTGTCAGTCAGGTACAGTTGGCCCTGACTCAGGACATATATGAGTGTACATTGCTATTTATGACATAGCTGAAGGAGGTGTCATGATTCAGTCTGGAATCCTTCTCAGCTACTCTTTACAAAACACCAACAAACCTGAGCACTAATCCCTGTTATACTCTTTTGAACACTTAACACCCTACTGATCCTTTGTGATCAGGCTACGGAGTATGTCAACATAATATCCTGCCATGTCCAGTGGTCAGTTTCATGTGTACTCTCCAGTCCAGCTAGTGAATACTGTGGTTTTGACACATTGTCACATCTGCCTCATGTACACAGACAGCCCTCTCCTCCTCCCAACAAACTCAGATATATGTGAGAGATGCAACAATATTGATATACAGGAGGCTGAGCTCTCTTGACCCATGACTGGCATAGTCTATCAGGTGGTGAAGGTAACCACACACACCACATATCAGTCACACATAAACCTATAGCGAAAGCAATTAAACAACATTATCACACATAAACATACTCAGAGGATCTACATAAACTCTGCCTAAGCAGCAGAGACCTCCAAAGCAGACACACAAACAACTGCTACCCCACTACAATACCCACATATCACATAGTTCACAATGTCAGTGTGCCACACAGTCACTGCCCTTCGGGCTAAACAACACACCTAATACACTTGTAATAGATGACACTAATTGTCAGACACACTGATGTCCCACTCACCAGGCCAAACAAGGGAATAGTCACTTTGAGCTGTCTCTCGGGTGGCAGGATCCACAACATAACACATGCACTCAAGTCACTCCACAGCAAGTGCAGGACTGGCTCCAGCATTGTCCATGCTGGTGCTTACACCCTCAGATGTCCCTCCCTGGACCACATGACATGATACATAGAGGAACTCTCTGATCATGTAGCCCAGGCCAGTATGACCCTGACCTTGTCTAGCATCTTACACCCACCAAGTATGATGTCACAGTATACCAACAAACTGATCACGTTTAATGGTTGGCTAACATATTGTGTCATTCACAGGGGATACAGTGTCTGTCAGCCTGGGGTGACATGCTCAACATGCCACGTAGCTTTCCTATGGACAGTCTGCACCTGTCACCCTTGGACTTTCGAATACTGGCTAAGGCAGTTGTTACCACCATACTGCCTTTTTTAAGCAGGGCTCAAAAGACAAACCCACCTCCATAGACATTACAGAGTACATGACACTGAGGGTAATGCTGCTCAACACCAGATGTGTTACCCTCAAATTGCAACCACTCAGGAATCTCCTCAGTATGGACAACAGCAATATCTGTGCACTAACAGACACCTGGTTCAGGCTCCCAAATGCACACCAGCACTACCAGGTTATATTTCATACCATGCTTTCTGACCACAAAACTCAGAATGGCCAACACAAATAGGGGGAGTATCCATATACATGACAGATACACATACCTTCAGGTTGGTAGCACTGCACAAAGCATCACAGACCATACATATGCACCTAACATTGTGCATATCTGTCTTTTGGTTTGTTGCCTGCTACAGACTACCCTCCCAAACTCATGAACCACACTCGGCTTTCCTGGGAACACTGGACAATATGAAGGTCTCCCCAAACACCATTATATTGGGTGACTTCAATTACCCACATATTGACTGGGGATAGTACTCAGGCCCCAACACCCTCGCCCAACAGTTGCTACTATTTGTACACTCATATGCTATGGCACAACCGGTCACGACACCCACAAGAGGGGACAACATATTGGACATGATCATCACCAACATGGGGACTCTATGTTCCACACCTGAGATGTACCCCTCGTTGGTAAGGTCAGAACATACATTTATCTCACTGGACATCCATATCCCGTCCACACACCCATCCTGGGTAATCTTGGTGAACTTCTCAAAAGCAAACGTCACACTTCTCCATACCAAGGTGGTATCCTTCAGAGACCCTGGGACAGTGGTAAGTATGGCTCTGACTGCTGAATCCTTTACATACACATTCTATGGACACCTAGTGGACTGCATGGATCGTGCTATCCCAAATAACAATTGGACTCACTCCTCCAATGGCAGGAGACCTGTCTGTTAGACCCTGGCCATTAATAAGCTATACAACAAAAGGAGGACGCTACTACATGATAGAGCACAATCCCAGACAGGGAAGGCATTTGTGATCTGTACTACCAGACAGCTACAATCACTCATGTATTTATGTCAGGCCTGCTTCTCACGGACAATTGCACCAGACACGTAGGACACTCACATGCCCTTCTTCAGTTAATTCAGGTACCTGGGTGGACACTCACTGATATGCTGTGAGTTACTGCATACTGACTAAACATACCCTGAACCCACAGACATTGCCAACATCCTGACAAACAGGTTCAGTGCAGATGTCTCCCCACATCCCTACTAAGGAGCTACTGTCCATCCCAACAGAGTGTAACCTCCCTGACATCACAAATAAACAGGTGAGGGCTGACCTCCCCACAGCAGACAACACAGCATCAATGGGACCAGACAGTGTCCCGGCCTGCGTCTTACACGGGCTTCATGACAGACGTAACCCTCACATTACGTCACTGTTCAATATCAGAGTTACTGCAAGATATGTACCCATGGAATGGCGTACAGTGATAGTGGTCCTGCTCCACAGAGTTGCTGTCACAACTGACCACAGCCAATATCAGCCTATAAGGCTAACAAGCCTGTTCTGCAAAGCTATGGAGCGTATTGTAATGGGACTCATGCACAAAGACATCAGGAACCTACAGACACTGGGTCCTACACATTTCTGCATTGTTGTGGGCAGATCTTGCCTCCTGGACCTGTTCGTATTCTTTAAACAGTTACCAGGTCCATCGGTGTAGGGATGGTCATCCACACAGCCTGCCTGGACCTTGCACAATCCTTCAACACAATACCCCACTCGAACATTATGCATAGGCTCACCGACGTCAATATCGACACATATCTCACACGATGGATTGCTACCTGGATCAGAGATAGCACCCACATACTCAGTATTGCAGGTGCCATGTCTGACTATACACCAGTTACACATGGCATCACACAAGGCTCAGTCCTGGGACCTCTCTTGTTCAGTATATATTTGTGTGACGTATGGCTAACACAGGAGGAATATGGTTGACCATGTTTGCAGATGACTGCAAACTGGGTGCCATAATCAACTCTCCGGCTGGCACTTGCATACTCAAACGGGGTCACACAGAGATAGGATGACTGGTGCCTGAGCCATGGACAACAGCTAAATGCCATTAGTTGCATAGTCATCCCCTTTGGGAATAACAACATGCCCACACATTACCACATAGGTAGTAATCCATTACATACGGTAGTAGTTGTTATGGGTTTGGGGACACAACTTGTTTGTACTCTTGCCTTTGACAATCACGTTGCCAAAGTGGTTAGACAGAACTTCTATATAGCCCACCTTATCCCATATGGTTTCACATGTTGATCAAGTGAGGTCATTGTGCCCCTATACTCATCATAACCATGCTTGGTTACAATGCCACATTTGGGATGTACCTTACCCGACACCTGCAGCAACTGTAATGGCCACAAATGTTCCACAACAAGCAGATGTAGGGATTCACATGGATGTCCTGCACAGTTCAGATACAGTAACTCCAGCTCTACTCAGTCGCTTACCACCTACACGGATGTGTTGTGTGCCTGTAGTTTAAGGAAATATCCAAACCAGATTTAATGGACATGCTCCACCTCAGGATATCCAACTCCCTTGGAGCTACACACTCCAGGGACATATACCTCAGCACAGATGTTAATGGGACATGCTGGAGGGACAGATTCTTATCCCAGAGGCTCCACTCACTCCGGATTGTAATCCCGGTTTTGCATGGGCAGAGCCACCCACTGACCACCTACAAGAGACATCTTGACAAGTGGATGGGTGATCATATGTTTACCCATGGGATATCTTCTGGGTCCCTGCTAGACAGAGGCACAATACACTAAATATAAATGGGCTATCTTGTGTGACCTACTATTCACAGGCACAGTGTTCTACTTTGACAGGGTTGAAAAAGCCAAACACACTCTGGCTAGGCTTGTACATGCCCTAGGGTGGATAGGCTAGTATCGACCTCTGAACCTATGCTAATGTTCAGGATGCACAATGTTTATTGCTGATACTGTTTGCAGGTTTTATCGTCTTTGCTTTCCCACTTTCTATGAACAACTTAGGTATCTGCAGAACATATTTGATAATGACAGGGTTCCACTATATTATATATGTGTCTGTTGTCCTATAACTGTGTGCACAGGGCAGATTGCTGGATAGTGAGAGGTTCCTGGGTTAACACATGCAACTGCCTGATATGTATGGCCCACTGCTGTACTCCGACATGGCCTAAGTGTGTGAGCATGACCAGTTCAGACTGTCAGTGTTCTGTTGCCTGACATGTGTCTCATTTATTCAAGTGTGTGAGCATGCCCAGTATGACCTTTCAGTATGTTGCTGTCTGAGGTCCACTACATCTGTTGATGTATGTGAACATGTCCAATATTAACATTTCTACTGTGTGTGTTGAAAGTCAGGTTCTATTCTTACTGCAGGACTCACTTTTGTGTCATAACTCGACAGGGATTATGCTGTGCTTGCAGGGTTTCCATGGAATACTTAGCATAGACTTATCAACATTTCTTCATACAGGCTGACCACTGCAATACTGTCATGGCTTAGTGGTTCAGTACTATGACTATAGTGCACAATATCCTGGGTTCAAGGCCCATCACTGCTTTATATTTTCATACTGAGCAGACCAGACTGCTTTAGGGCCAGTAGAGCAAATATGAGCATATTGCCTTTTGTTCAGTTATGCCCTACTTAGGTTCATAGGTTCATACTAGACTATCTGCCCTGAGGCATTTACAAGCCTAGCCAGAGTGTGTTTGGCTTTTGCCACCCTCTGAACTGATTTTACTGTGCCCTTCTTAAGGTTAGTTTACTGTGCCTCTGTCTAGTAGTGACACCGACGTAATTTCCATGGTAAACCTACAATCTCCCATCCACTTGTCAAGATTCCTCTTGAAGAGAGTCAGTGAGGGGCTCTGCCTAACATGGACTGGGACTCTATTCCAGAGCGAAGAGAGCCTCTGGGTTAGGAATCTGTCCCTCCAGCATGTCCAATTTATTTCTGTGCTCAGGTTCATGTCCCTCGAGCGCATAGCTATATGGTATTTGGATTTTCTGAGGTGGAGCGTGCTCATTAATTCCGGGTTGGACATGGCTTTATATGTCAGGCATAGATCGCCTCTAAGTAGGCGGCATGCAACTGAGTAGAGCTGTAGTTTATTTAACCGAGCAGCATATGGCATCTGTTTGAGTCCCATGATCCTATTTGTGAGGTACTTTTGGGGTCTTTCTAGTTGCTGCAGGTGTCAGGTAAGGTACATCCCAAATGGGGCATTGTATTCAATTATGGGCTTGATGAGGGATGAATAAAGGGGCACAATGACCTCCCTCGATGTAGATGTGAATCCTTTCATGATAAGGTGGGCTATGTAGAAAGTCTTTCTAACCACTTTGGCAATGTGGTTGTCAAAGTGGAAATTACTGTCAACTTGGGTCCCAGGTCCCTAATTATTTCTTCCATATTTAATGGATTCCCACCTATGTGGTCATTTTTGTGTACTTTGTTTTTGCCAAAGGATATGACTATACACTTTTTAGCGTTTAGCTTTAGGCCATGGCTCTGGCACCTGTTATCCATCTCTATGAGACCCTTTTGGATGATGCTTGTGTCAGCTGGAGAGTCAATTATGGTGCCCAGTTTGCAGTCATCTGCAAACCTGGTCAGCCACAGTCCTCCCGTGTTAACCTCTACCTCCGAAAAATATATGCCGAACACAAGAGGTCTCAGGACTGCGCCATGTGGGACGCCACTTGTAACTGGTTTAGAGTCTGACATGGCTCCAGCAATTCTGACTATGTGGGTTCTGTCCTTGAGCCAGTTTGCAACACATAGGTTCATAGGTTCATATCAGGCTATCTGCCCTAGGGCATTTATAAGCCTAGCCAGAGTGTGTTTGGCTTTCGCCACCCATTTTAAATTAATTTTGCTATGCCCTTTTTTGAGGTTAGTATACTGTGCCTCTGTCTAACAGTGACACAGAAGTGATACCTGGGGTAAACCTACGATCCCCCATCCACTCATCAAGATTCCTCTTGAAGAGAGTCAATGAGGGACTCTGCCTAACCTGGACTGGGATTTTATTCCAGAGTGAAGGGAGCCTCTGGGTTATGAATCTGTCCCTCCAGCATGTCCTATTTATTTCAGTGCTGAGGTTCAAGTCTCTCGAGCGCGTAGCTTGATGGGATTTGGATTTTCTGAGGTGCAGCATGTCCATTAATTCCCGGTTGGACATGGCTTTATACGTCAGGCACAGATCGCCTCTGAGCAGGCGGTATGCCACTGAGTAGAGCTGGAGTTTCTTTAACCGGGCAGCATATGGCATCTGTTTGAGCCCTTTGATCCTCTTGGTGAGGTACTTTTGGGGTCTTTCCAGTTGCTGCAGGTGTCTGGTAAGGTACATCCCAAAAGGGGCATTGTACTCAATTATGGGCCTGATGAGGGATGAATAAAGAGGCACGATGACCTCCACTGATCTAGATGTGAATCCCTTCATGATTAGGTGGGCTATATAAAATGTTTTTCTAACCACTTTGGCCACGTGGTTGTCAAATGAGAGATTGCTATCAACTTGGGTCCCCAGGTCCCTAATTATTTCTTCCGTACCTAATGGATTACCACTTATGTGGTAATTTGTGGGCACTTTGTTTTTGCCAAAGGGGATGACTATACACTTTTTGGCGTTTAGCTTAAGGCCATTGCTCTGGCACCAGTTGTCTGTTTCTATGAGGCCCTTTTAGAGGATGCTTGTGTCGGCTGGAGAGTCAATTATGGCGCCCAGTTTGCAGTCATCTGTGAACTTGGTCAGCCACAGTCCTTCCGTGTTGGCCTGTACCTCTGAGAAATATATACCGAACAAGAGAGGTCCCAGGACTGAGCCTTGTGGGATGCCACTTGTAACTGGTTTTGAGTCTGACATGGCTCCAGCAATTCTAACCATGTGGGTTCTGTCCTTGAGCCAGTTTGCAACCCATCTAGTGACATAGGAGTTTATATTTAAGCTGGTGAGCTTATCTATAATGCCTGAGTGGGGTATTGTATTGAAGGCTTTTGTGAGGTCCAGGTAGGCTGTGTGGACCACCTTCCCCTCGTCAATGGCCTTGGTGACTGTTATAAAGAAATCGACCAGGTTTAAGAGGCAGGATCTGCCCTTAACAAAGCCGAACTGGGTAGGATCCAGTGTCTGTAGGTCCCCAATATCTTTATTTATAACGTCCATGATGATCCTTTCCATAGCTTTGCAGACCAAGCTAGTCAGGCTTATGGTGCGATAGTTTCTAGGATCCATTGAGGCACCACCTTTGTGGAGAGGGACCACCGTTACTGTACGCCACTCTTTGGGTACATATCCTGTAGTAAGGCTGAGATTGAACAGTAGTTTTATGTTTGGGTTTAGCTCTTCTTGGAGTTCATGTAGGACGCAGCCTGGGACACCGTCTGGTCCCATTGATGCTGTGTTTTTTGCTTTGGAGAGGGCGGCTCTTACCTGAGCACCTGAGATGTCAGGGGGGCAGCACTCTGCTGGGATAGATATTTGCCCTTTTGGTGGGGAGGGGGGTGAGAAGTTTGCGCTGAACCTGTCAGCTAGGATGTTGGCAATGTCTGTGGGTTCGGTGTATTTTTTGTCATTTTGGACTAATTCTGAGCATATCTGGGAATTCCCACCCAGGTTCCTAACATAACTAAAGAAAGCCTTGTGATTATCCTTAGTGTCCTGTGCAATTTTTCTCTCGAAGCTGGCCTTAGACGATTTTATGAGTGCCCGTAGTTTTTTGCTAATACTGATCAGAGATGCCTTCCCTTTTTGGGATTTTGCTCTATCGTGTAGTAGCTTCCTCCTTCTATTGTATAGTTTGTTTATGGCTGGGGTCCACCAGACAGGACGCCTGCCTTTGGAGGATTGGGTCTTGGTTTTATTTGGGATTGCATGATCCATGCATTCCTGAAGGTGTTCATAGAATGCGTTTATAAAGGATTCTGCAGTCTGGGCAGTATTTTCCACAGGCCCGGGGGCTTTGAAGGATTCCACCTCTGTTTTGAGGAGTGTGAAATTTGCTTTAGAGAAGTTTTTCACTGTGGTTTTCTGGGCAGGGGGTCGGGATGTGAATATCCAGTGAGATTAGTTTATGGTCTGATCTTACCAGTGAGGGATACACTTCTGGTCTGGAGCATAGAGTCCCCATGTTAGTGATGATCAGGTCCAGTATGTTTTCCCCTCTTGTGGGAGTGGTAACAAGTTGTTCCATAGCATTTGAGTTTATAAATTCTAGGAACCTTTGGGCTAGGGTGTTGGAGCTAGAGTAATGCTCCCAGTCTATGTTTGGGTAGTTGAAGTCACCCAATATAATGGTGTTTGGAGAGACCTTCATATTTTCCAGTGTTCTCAGGAAGGCCGAGTGGAGTTCCTGGGTTTGGGAGGGTGGTCTGTAGCAGGCTATAAACTGGAAGGCAGTTTTACCCACTGTTAGTTGCACATGGATAGTCTCTGATGCTTCGTGCTGTGCCACCAACCTGGAGGTGTGGGTATCTTTGACGAATATTGATACTCCCCCTCCTTTTGTGGTTCGGTCCAAGTTTTGGGGCCGAAAATCATGGTATGAGGTATAACCTGGTAGTGCTGGGGTGCTCTCGGGAGCCTTGAACCTGGTTTCTGTTACTGCACAGATATCGATGTTCTCCATACTAAGGAGAGTTTTGAGTGCATGCATCTTGAGGTTTAGACTTCTGGCGTTGAGTAGCATTACTCTTAGATTCTTATCCCTTGTGATACCTATGGAGGTGGGTTTGTCTTTTGAGCCTTGCCTAAAAAAGGCACTATGGGGGTAGCAAGAGCCTTTGCCAATATCCGAAAGCCCAGGGGTGATAGGTGCAAGCCATCCCTAGTGAAGTATCATGGCTTGTCGAGCATGTCATCCCAGGCTGACAGGCATTGGATCCCCTTTGAATGACACCAGTACTTAAGCCTATTGTTGAAATTGATCATCTTGTCTTCATATTGTGGCATCATTCTTGGTGAGGGTAAGATGCTACTCAAGGTCAGGGTCATACTGGCCTGGGCTACATGCTCAGAGAGCTCCTCTATGTCTCTTTTCATGTAGTCCAGGGAGGTACATCTCAGGTCATTCACACCAGCATGGACAATGACTGAGTCATATTTGTACTTGCCTTGGAGTGACCTGAGTGCTTGTGTTATGTGGCGGATCCTAGCACCCGACAGGCAGCTCACCATGACCTTCTCCTTGTTCAGCCTGGTGAGCGGGACGTCAGTGTGCCTGACGATAGAGTCACCTATTACATGTGTATCAGGTGTGTTGTTTAGCCTTAAGGGCTGTGACTGTTCGCACACTGGCTTTGTGAGCTATGTGTTGCACGTGTTTTTGGGGTAGCGGTTGCTTGGGTGCCTGCTTTGGAGGTCTCTGCTGCTTAGGCAGATTTTTATTTAGAGCCTCAGTATGTTTTTGTGTGTTTATGTGTTTGGTTTGCTGTCGTGGTAGGTCTATGTGAGACTGGAATTGTAGTGAGTGTGGTTTCCTTTTCCTCCTGACTGGTTACGCCAGTACTGAGTTGAGAGAGCTTAGCCTCCAGTTTGGCTATATGGTTGCATCCCTCACATGTGTTGGAATTTGTTGGGAGGAGGAGAGGGTTGTCTGTGTACATGAGGCAGTTGTAACATTGCCTCAAGATTCCCAGATTCACCAGCTGGACCGGAGAGGAGATTGACAACTGACCTTTGGACATGCTAGAATAGTATTGGGAATTCCTTTATAATTGAAAAAAAAGGGCCAATGGGGAACAAGGTACTCAAGGGGAGTTTGTGAGGGTGTAGTGCTTTTCATTTTTTAGTGCTGACCTATATAATTGCTTTAGTGAGCAAGTGCCAGGTAACTTAAATGCAAAAACGACAAACAGTAACTTTCATTCAAGTGAAACAAGGAAATAAGTACACTAAGCAATGCAGATATCACTAGGGATCCACAGAAGCGCCGAAAAGCCGCGTTTTAGGTGGAATTAGCGTTTCAGGGAAATAACAAGCAAACAAACAACAAGCATACAAGCAAAGCTAGATTCAGCAGGCCTGGATCTAGTCTATGCTACAGCAAACAAGGTGTACCAATTTCAGTAAGAAACAGTTCAAATATGCAGGTACTATAAGCCTTTAACCCGAAATTCCCAGCTCAGAAGGGCAGAGTCCAGCCTCTCCTCCCACAAGAGTGCAGACCACAAACCTTCTTAATGTAAAATAACTGGCCTGAAGCCCAAGTGCTTAAACCAGAACTAATACACTTTTAGAATAACAGACACTGAGCCCTCAATCAGCAGTTCCCAACTTAGAAGTATGTAAGCTACCTGTCCTGCCACCACAGTGCAGGCCACAAACCTTCCTAATGTAAAACAACTGGCCTAAAGCCCAAGTGCTTAATCCAAAAGACTTAGAATGATAGCTACACTTTAATCAAGTTACTACCAAGCAGTAATAAATACAACTGAATACTTTAAAGAATGCCTGGATTAGTGCTCAAGTTATACAAACAAAGCTAGATTCAGCAGGCCTGGATCTAGTCTATGCTACAGCAAACAAGGTGTGCCAATTTCAGTAAGAAGCAGTTCAAATATGCAGGCACTATAAGCCTTTAACCAGAAATTCCCAGCTCAGAAGGGCAGAGTCCAGCCTCTCCTCCCACAAGAATGCAGACCACAAACCCTCTTAATGTAAAATAACTGGCCTGAAGCCCAAGTGCTTAAACCAGAATTAATACACTTTTAGAATAACAGACACTGAGCCCTCAATCAGCAGTTCCCAACTTAGAAGGATGTAAGCTGCCTGTCCTGCCACTACAGTGCAGACTACAATCCTTCTTAATGTGAAACAACTGGTCTGAAGCCCAAGTGCTTAAACTAAAAGGCTTAGAATGAGTTACACCAAGCAGTAATAAATACAACTGAGTACTTTTAAGATGACGCAAAAGCAAAATAAAGTAGGAAGAAACACAAATGCAGTAAAAGCAGATACATTTTTTATCTTTTTTTACATCTTATGACATAGGGGTTTATATTTAAGCTGGAGAGCTTATCTTTGATGCCCAAGTGGGGTATTGTGTCGAAGGCTTTTGCGAGGTCCAGGTAGGCTGTGTGGACTACCTTCCCCTCATCAATGGCCTTGGTGACTGTTTCAAAGAAATCAACCAGGTTTAAGAGGCAAGATCTGCCCTTAACAAAGCCAAATTGGGTAGGATCCAGTGTCTGTAGGTCCCCAATGTCTTTGTTTATGAGTTCCATGATGATCCTCTCCATAGCTTTGCAGACCGGGCTAGTCAGGCTTATGGGGCGATAGTTTCCAGGGTCCATAGAGGCACCACCTTTGTGAAGTGGGACCATTGTTGCTGTACGCCATTTTTTTGGGTACATATCCTGTAGAAAGGCTGAGATTGAACAGCAGCTGTATGTGGGGGTTTAGCTCTTCTTGGAGTTCATGTGGAACGCAGCCCGGGACACCATCTGGTCCCATTGATGCTGTGTTTTTTGCTTTGGAGAGGGCGGCTCTCACCTGAGCATCTGAGATGTCAGGGAGGCAGCACTCTGCTGGGATAGATATTTGCTCTTTAGGGGGGGAAGGGGGGTAGAAGTTTGCACTGAACCTGTCTACCAGGATGTTGGCAATGTCTGTGGGTTCAGTGTATTTATTGTCATTTTGGGCCAACTCTGAGCATATCTGGGAGTTGCCACCCAGGTTCCTAACATAACTAAAGAGGGCCATGTGATTATCTTTAGTGTCCTGTGCAATTTTTCTCTTGAAGCTGGCCTTGGATGATTTTATGAGGGATCATAGTTTTTTGCTAGTACTGATCAGAGATGTGTTCCCTTTTAGGGATTTTGCTCTATCATGTAGTAGCATCCTCCTTCTGTTGTGCAGCTTATTTATGGCTGGGGTCCACCAGGCAGTACACCTGTCTTTGGATGATTTGGTCTTGGTTTTGTTTGGGATAGCATGATCCATGCATTCCTGAAGGTGTCCATAGAATGCATTTATAAAGGATTCTGCAGTTCGAGCCATACTTTCCACTGGCCCGGGGGCCTTGAAGGATTCCACCTCAGTTTTGGAAGTGTGACATTAGCTTTTGAGAAGTTTTTCACTGTGGTTTTCTGGGCTGTGGGTGGGATCAGGATGTGGATATCCAGTGGAATTGATTTATGGTCCGATCTTACCATTGAGGGGAATACCTCTGGTATGAAGCATAGAGTCCCCATGTTGGTGATGACCAGGTCCAGTATGTTATCCCCTCTTGTGGGGGTGGTGACTAGTTGTTCCATAGCATTTGAGTTTATAAATTCTAGGAACCTTTGGCCTAGGGTGTTGTGTCTTGAGTACTGCTCCCAGTCAATGTTTGGGTAGTCGAAGTCACCCAATATAATGGTGTTTGGAGAGACCTTCATATACTTAGACCCAGCTTGTCCAACATTGCTCAGTATTAACCAACAGTGCTGGACGTTGCCCAATATTACTCAACATTGGCCACAGTTGTGCTAGTTGGTGTGTGCAATTTTCTTTACATATACTACATGGTGGTAAATGCTGTTTAGCATTGCTTTATATTGCTTAACACATGTCAATCATGCCTCAGGTGGTGCTGCAGGGCTGGCTATGTCGGATGCACATACTACACTCCCTATACATGTTTGGAAGCAGGTGGTGTCAACTTAGGCATCCCTTTTACTATATGTGCGAGTCAGAGAGAGGTATCATTTCCAGGGTTCCTACTGAGCCAGTGTATATGCTATACATTGCCTCTTTGCCAAGGCCAAAACATACTGGGCATGCCTCCTTCTGCCTACTGGGGCAGACTCAGGTTGTTCCTCCTCTGAGTCACGCTCTGCCTGTGATGGCCTTGGCAATGGTGGGGGGCTGTTTGGCCCAGGCCTATGCTGGTCCTGCTGCAGCTGTTTTTGCAGGATCATATTATGTAGCATAGCACATACCATGACAATATGGGTACATGTAGTTGGTGAGTACTGCAAGGCTCCACCAGATGTGTCCAGGCACCGGAACCGTGACTTGAGCAGCCCAAACACACGCTCATTTACATTTCGTGTTTGTGCGTGTGCCTCATTATGGCGTTCCTGTTCAGGTGTGTGTGTGTGTTTCTGATGGGTGTCATCAGCCATGGCTCCAGTGCATAGCCAGCATCCCCCACTAGGTGACCATGTGGGAAGTTCCCATTGGCAAATGTCTGGTACAGCTGCGTCAGATGCCAGATATGGGAATCATGGTAGCTTCCAGGGCAGCCAGCACACACATTCAGTATTATGCCCTGGGCATCACACATGACCTGGCAGTTGATGGAGGGGAAGCCCTTGCGGTTGAAGTAGACCCTACCCCGCTCACCGGCTGGTGCTTTGATGCATATGTGCGTGCAGTCTATTGCACCCACTACCTCAGGGTATTCCGCTATTTGCTGGAAGAGACGCATATTGCTGGCCAATTCCTCATGGGAATTGGGGAAATATACATGATCACCGACATGTGCTGACATGGCATCCAGGAACTGGTGCAGTACCCTGGATGCTGATGCCTGTGATATCCCCATCATATCACCAGTTGGTCTCTGGAAGGTACCTGTTGCTAATATTCTTAGGCCAGCACATACCTTGGTTTCCACTGGGATGGGTTCCCCTCTGTTGGTTCTGTGTGTGAGGCATGGCCTGCACAGCTCAACAATTTGCTGCAAGAGGTCTCTTCTCTGTCCACTCTATAGCTCTCCACTATCTCCAGCTCATGTAGCCCCTGGTAGGTTACCCTGGACCTGTACACTCTTCTCCGTCTCCTCACTGTGGGTTGTCCAGCAGCATTTGCATTATCACCACCCTCAGCATGTTGCATATGTCACCTTATAACAGCAATGGCAGCCCCTAACATTTCTTTGTCCCAGTGAAGCTTTTTCAGTTTTCACTTCTATTAGCTTACTGCAGTGTTGCAGTGTCTCTTGAGAGAAACATAATGGACTGTTGTTTGCAGAGTTTTAAGTGTTGGGATGGGCTGGGCTAGTGTACTGCCTGTGTAATTGCCTGATTCTGACTGTTTTCACCTGCTAGCTCTGCTAGTACTCCCTGGTAACTTCCTACTATTTGGTGTGATTCCTTTTTCCTTTCTGTTTCCTCAGGGGGGAGCGCCACGCACACAAGCGCAAACACGCTCACAGCAGCTCACACGCGCGCACACATGCTTACACGGAGTAAAACCTGCTTATTCTTGTTTAAACGCGCGCTCCAATAAGCTTCACTTCTTTCATACATGCCCCCCTCGTGATGTCACCTATCTTCTACTCTGTTACTCCCCTTATCCTACTCCTACACTCCACTGACTGTGCTCATTTGCTATGTAAACTTGCGATTCACTATCCTAACCCTCATTTGCATGGGATTGCCTACTAATGCTTGGTTACATCTCTTAGACTGAGCTTCCCCCCTTAGCAACCTCTACTCGGTGGCCATGTTGTCTTCAGCCTTTCATTCACTTGCATTGTAAATTCATATCAGCTATAAAATCCACATCTGTGGATCATAATTATTGATTTTCTGTTTTTTAGGGTGCAGCACTTTTGTGCGGCGCTGTGCTACGCTTAAACCCCAGAGATCGGGATGAAAAAAAAGTTATTTATTTTTATTTTGCATCGGTGAACATTGCCAATGGCCGTATTTCTGGCCATTGGTATGCTTCCTCCTGTAAATGCATCCTTTTTTTTGGAGCTGTCACGGCTCCGTTTTGCTATTTGCAGAACCGTACTCAGCTGTCAACTGAGTACATTTCTGCAAATAACACTACTCCTACTCGGACAGGTTCGGGTTTCCTGGATCGCAAATTTACCTCATTTGCATAGCTTTCACCTGCAATTGAGGTAATTTGCATATCCAAGCCCTGTCTGTGTAGGACTAGTTTAAGGAGCTCTGTTACACGCCCCTACCGGCTCTTCCTGGATCGCTCGGCAGACATGTTGGCTGCATGGAGTCTTACTCTACTCTTAGACTCCGTGCAAGCCTTCGTGAATCCAGCCCTATTTTTATCCTCTGTACATACCTATTTTTAAGTAAGTCCTTAGTAACATCACTACACAACTAACTTCCTTTCTCTACTATTGACTTTACTTGTATGATGTTTCTGTACCTTCAATTTGCACTGTTTATGACTCTTGCCCTCTTTGTACACCCTGTGATAACCGCTATGCTGTACTGCACGTTATCATTGTTGATTATTTTTATTATATTTGCTATTTTTATTACAATATTTGCTTTTTGTTGTTTGTACTTGTATTTGTATTTTATCGTGTCTTGGAGCTTATCTCCCCGGGCCTCTACTGAAAATGGACATATATCCAGTTAGACTAGCCCGGTCAACAAATGTAAAATAAAAATAAATAATAAAGATGGTGTATCCAGTGATTTAGGCTGAATTTTGGAAGGGCTTACCCCTTAATAAATTTTTTCTGAACAGAATGATAGGTGATCAGCAATTACTACAGGAATGGAATGTGAAGTCAGTGACTTTAGGGCTATATTTAGGGTTTGGAATGCAGTTAGATTTTTTTTTTCTTTGTTAAGCTTAGGTTTAAGTTTATAATAAGAAGCTATGTGATATATGTAGTCTACCACTCACCACCCCAACAAGCTCTAACCAGTCAATGGCATATCGCCACCCGTACCCCCCTCTTCCAAAAACCTCTAATTCTGACCTGCTCTTAACCAATTTCAGTCTCCATAGCATCTTAAGTAAAGCTACTGAATTCCATGCTGCCCTAGCCACCTACTCTCCGGATGTAGCTGTGATAAGTGAAATCTGGTTAAAGCCCCACATTAATGACAAGGAAGTTATCATTACTGGCTATAATATCATTAGACTAGACAGATTAAACAAAAAAGGTGGTGGTGTTGCTGCTATGTATAAAGACACTCTCAAAGTTGAAGAACTAAACTGTTCACTTCCCAACCTACCTGAAATCCTAACTACCCGCCTTGAGATTAACCTAAACAAAACTGTAATCATCATAGCCACTTATCTTCCACCAGGTTTTAACTTAACACACCACTGAAAGCCTAGTCTCTTGGGCATCTACCAATTTTAACCAAGAAACCATAATTCTTGGTGAGTTCAACCATGATTGGCAATCCTGCTCATCCAGCACCCCCTCCAACTTCCTAAACCTTTTCGGCTTAACACAAACCATAATCTGCCCAACTCGCACAGGCAAACACTCCAAAAGACAATCAACATTAGATTGGATACCGATTAATAAACCCAACCTTGGCTGCCTAGCCAGCTGTCTGCCAGACTCACTCAGTGACCATTCTACAACTTTCCTTTACAGAAAACAAGTGCATACCCAAAGCAACATCACCTACAAATACATCCGTAGCACAAAAGAGCTTTCTCACAACTCTAAACAATCTTGCTCCCTCTAGGAAAAGTCGCTCAAAAGCTAAGCACCTAAGCACCTATCCTGGCTAAAAAATACCACCAAACTGCTACTTAAACAAAGGGATAGAGCTTGGTCAGCTTATCATACCATCAAAGATAAAGTAAACCTCTTAACATATCAACAGCTATAGAATCTAGCTAAGAAACAAGTTAAAATAGACATGTAAACTTACTTCAAGACCTGTCAACAGAAATACCTAAATAACCCCCAAAAATTCTGGCAAAGCATTAACCATTTCCTTAGCCCTGAGCAATCACCAACCGCAGCACCAGTCACCTCTAACAAGACTGACCCTATTGCAAATCAAATAAACTCTCACTTCATCAGTACTATCACCTCCCTGCTAGGCAACCAGCCAAATTAAACTCTAACCCTTCCCACTCCCACTCCAGAAAATCCCTACCCCTTCACTTTCACCTCCATTCAAACTAGTTACATAAAAATCCTCCTAAGCAAGCTAAAACCTTCTGTCTTGCAGCAGACCAGCTACCAAACAAATTTCTAAAAGTTGCCGCTCCTTCTATTGCATACCCCTTATCAATACTGATTAATCGCTCCATTGCAGAAAATATGTCCCACTCCTCTGGAAAACATCACACATCATTCCCGTCCTCAAATGTGGACCCTCTAAAGAAATAAACAACTTCCAACCCATCGCCATCCTCCCCCCACTTGCTAAAATTTTAGAGAAATGCATTCACAATGAACTCCTCAACCACTTCCAGACCCACAGCCTGCTGTCCACTTGTCAACATGGCTTTAGACCCAGACACAGCACTAGCACTGCCCTAATGTCTTTCACTAACACAGTTCACCATCTCATGAATGAAGACCAGCTTGTTTCATCCATCTTTCTTGATATATCCAAAGCTTTTGATACCGTTTCCCATCAACTACTTCTCAGCAAACTCTTATCATACGGCCTCAGTTTATCTGTCCTGTCCTGGTTCCTTAGCTACAGGAGCAGCCTTAGGTCAACTGGTGCCCTAGGCAAAAGGGCTGCATGGTGCCCCCCCACACCACCCGGTGCCCCCATACTGGTCTACCTACACCAAATAAATACTGGAAAAGCGCCCCTGCTACAGCGGCACCCTAGACGGCACCTAGTTGGCCTATGCCTAAGGCCGGCTATGCTTAGCTATCTTTCAAATAGACAGCAAGCCACCAAATGAGATAACACTCTTTCACCCCTACTCCCCATCTCAGTTGATGTACCCCAAGAATCCATCCTCGGCCCTTTCCTCTTTACTATATTTACTAACAACCTCAGCTCAGCAACTCAGCTTGCCTCCATTGTCCAGTACGCCGATGATTCTACCCTCATCTGCTCTGCCCCCTCCCCCCAAGAACTACAAGCTACAATGCAAACCTCATTTCAGGACATCGAAAAATACCTCACTGAACACCAACTCATACTTAACCCAAATAAAACAAAGATTATAGTCTTCAGAAATAGTAGATCCAAACCACCCCAATCCCCCTTCACAATCTTCTCCTCAAATGGAACCAAGATAGAACCCACAAACCAGACTAAACTTCTAGGTGTCACAATTGATGATAGTCTAAAATTTGACAAACATATCTCTCTGACAGTCAAAAATGTCCATATTAAACTAGGCACCCTTTATAGGGCAAAGCCATACCTTACTCAAAGCACCAGGCTTGTCACTGCTTGGTCACACCTGCTCTCCACCCTCCTATATGGATCCCCTATATTCACCAACCTAAGAAAGACTGAACTCATTACCTTGAATCCTGCTATAACAAAATTGCCAAGTTTGCCACTAACCACCTGCACACGTCACCACTGCTCAGCCCTCTCCCAACTCAACTGGCTAGAACTCCCTAATCTTTTATTACTCAATCAACTCACCATGGTCCACAAAATACTCCACCAACCCAGTAACTGCCCTGCTCTTTCTAGCCTAGTCTAACCTAGTATTAATCACAGGTCACTCAAATCATCTGACAAACTAATGTTAAAGGTTACCCACTCCCACAACTATCATGGGGATTCCCTCTACTCCTACAAAATTGCCAAATTCTGGAACACTCTCCCTCAGCCCATCGCTACAAATTCTAACTTTCAAGAATTCAAACAACTCCTAAAGGTCTACCTTGCTAATCATTGGCTCTGCTCCTGCCATACCCCAGGATAACTCCTTGCAATTCCCTAGCACTGCCACTCCTATCCTCCCTACCCCTCTTCTCAAAGCTGAGTTGCTCATATTTTTTTCCTGCCTCAGCTTCACTTTGGCTCGAGTACATTTTATAATCATTTCTGTAAATGTACTGCAACTGTTGTTGTCTCTGTTAGTACTCCACTGTGCATTGTATTCTGCATAAACTCTATACTGTATACACTGTGCTCACTGTTTGACTTTATACTTATGCTTTGTACTTCATAATAGGGATGATAATGATTGTATTAGCATTTTTAGTGTCTTTTCTGGAGCTTTTCCACCAGAACTCTCTGTTTGACTTTATATTTGTATACAAATAATCAAACCTGTGAAACTGGTATTTGTTTTGTACTTCAATAGTGATTGTATTAGCTTTGTTTAGTGACTTTTCTGGAGCTTTTCTTCCTGGGCATCTGCTGAAAACGGGCTCCTGGCCCAGGTGGATGTTATCTGGTTAACAAATATAATAAATAAATAAATATGTGCCCTGCATGAGTGCAAACTTTCAGTCCCACAAAACTACTGGGAATACTTATGCATATGATTGTGTCGTGTGCATTTGCATGATAAAATGATTCTCATTTTTTTTAATTTGTAGCTTTCTACATTCAGTCATTTTTGTCTTTGGAACTGGTGTTGACCAACGAATCTAAAACTACAATGAAGCACTGTATTCCACACTTCTAACATGCTGTGGACCAAGCTGGTGCTGTAATAGTCTAACGTACTTAAAACACTTGTAATACATGGACCATTCTAAATGCACTCCAAAACCAAGAAAACAGTAACCTTGATGTAATATACTTCATACCTGAGAACCTGCCTATAGCAAGCATGTTATGGTAAGGTTCAACCATATAAACCTTGTTATTAATAAATGTCATGCTACCACACAGACAGCAGCACCATGGAATTCCATTTGAAACCTTCAGATAGCTTTTAACTCTATAACACACTTGCTACCACAAAAACAATGAAAGTGTGGCACAGCAAAGCACCAAACAACTTTAAAAGCTGTTGACTGATAAGAGGTAATTTTACTTCTGGCTGATATTTGTGTGGCCATGCAAAATATGAGACATCTTTTAATGTTGCCAGACTGTTTCCATTCCTACACTTTTTTTAACTTGCTGTACATCATGACAATTAAAACTCCTTATGTATTACAAAACATCATGATTAGATATCCAGCTATACTCATTTGTCAGCGTGTTTATGAAATGGATTAAAGAAATTCACCCTGAGAATGTCCTGCAGACTACAAGAGCAACAGGAAGGAGAAAAGAGATACTCTAAGTGCCTCCATTTTGATTTTTTCATAATTTACTGCTCTTTGCACTTTTTTGTCATTTTTAATTTATCTGCATTTATTTAAACTGTATTTGCCTTAATATTGCTCACAGCAAGAGGTTCTCCGGTTCAATCCTTGGCTGGGGTGCCTTCTGTGCGGAGTCTGCATGTCCTCCCTGTGGTCGTGTGGGTTTCCTCCGGGTGCTCCGGTTTCCTCCCACATCCCAAAGACATGCTGTAGGTGGATTGGACACTCTGAATTGGCCTTAGGTGTGAGTGTGTATGTGTGTGTGCCTTCTGTGGAAGGTTGGGTGCCGGGCTGGCAACTCAACACCGTAAAACTCCACTGCCAATCATGAGCGGACATGTGATCTGCTGTGGCGACCCCTAACCGGGAAAAGCCGAAAGAAGAAGAAGATTGCTACACACTCAAGTGTGCTAGCTTGTACTGCATTTAAAGTGTTTTTGCTACTGTTCTGCAAAAAAAAAAGTTCTAAGCTTAACTATGTAACTAGTCTAATACAGATACAGATTTGTTGTATCCAGGACTGTTTTGTAAGTTTCTGAGCCCTCAGACATTTTCTGTGTTGGAGGGAAGCCTTCTAGCTTATCAGCGGGAGTGGGAAGCACTAGGTAGCCTATCTAACTCAAGAGGAGTGGTTTCCGGTCCAGAAATTGTAGTTTATTGTCCGTTTGGGCATTTTTTTCCATACCTTTCAACTTTCTGGTTTAAAAACCCATGTTTGCACATCGTGCAGCAGCACACAGCAGAGGTAAATCATTACTGGTGCCAGAAAGTCTGCTCTTCAATTTTCCCCTTAGAACGTGCTTGTTCTTTTACTTCTTGCACTTCAGTTAGCATAATTAGGTAGCACTTTAACAGGCTTTTGTAGCATTTATAGTAGCACACTTAGGTGCTATCAGCACTAGCTGTTCCTACGCAGTAATAACACCAGTACTTATTAGTTATGACCACCCCTCCTGATATGATTGTAGGGCAATTTCCTGTGCTTTCTCCTGCTAACCTGGTGCACTTGGGCATTCTGAGACAGTGTGGCAACTGTCTAATGTACACAGACAATCCTGTCCTCTTACCTCCCAACACTCATACCTGTACTATACTTATATCACCAAACTGGAAGCAGTGCAACTCCAACCAAGACTGGCCAAGAGAAGAAGGTCAACACCTGCAACTCACTACATAGAACACACAGCCTTCCAAAACACCAACCATCACAACCCCCATATAGAAACACAAATCATACACCTACCTTCGTGGAGGTTCTCAATAAAAATTTACCCAAACAACAGAGAACCCTGAGACAGAACGCACTCAACCACCACAACACAACACCAACCCCAGAACACATAGCTCACCACCACAGTGTGCCCCTCAACCCAAGCCCTTAAGGCAAAATACTTTGCCCAATGTACAATCATAGGAGACTCAATTGTGAGGCACACCAATGTCCCACTCACTAGGTTGAACAGGGAGGAGGTGACAGTCTATTGTCTATCAGGTGCCAAGATCCACCACATGACACATGCACTCAGGTCACTCCACAACAAGTACAAATATGACTCGGTTGTTGTCCATGTGGGTATGAATGACCTGAGCTGTACCTCCCTGGACTACATGAAAAGAGATGTGATGGAACTCTCAGATTATGTGGTCCAGGCAGGTATAACCCTAACCCTGAGCAGTATTCTACCATCACTCAGAATGATACCACAGTATGAGCAGAAAATGTTTGACTTCAACAATTGGCTAAGTTTCTGGTGTCATTCTAAGAGGATCCAATATCTGCCTGGGATAACAGGATCAACAGACCTTGATGCTTTGCCAGAGACGGCCTGCATCTGTCACCCTGGGATTCTGGCTACTGGCTAAGGCTCTTGCCACACCTATCGTGCCTTTTTTAGGCAGTGTTCCAAAGACCAAAATTCCACCATAACAGCTACAAACAAATGCAATTTGAGGGTCATGCTGCTTAATGCTAGAAGTCTAAATCTTAAGATGCACTCGCTCAAAGCTCTCCTCAAAATGGCGAATATAGACATTTGTGCTGTAACAGAGACCTGGTTTAAAGAGGCAGAAAGCACCCCTGCACTCCCAGGCTACAACTCATTCCATACCTTTCAGCCCCAGAATACTGCCACAAGTTCCAAAGGAGGTGGTGTCTCCATATTCTTAAAGGATACGCACACCTCTAGTTTGGTAGCCCAGCATAATGCATCTGAGATACTTCAGGTACAAGTAACACTGGGTAAGATGGTGATACAAGTCATAGCCTGCTACAGAACACCAACATGTCCCTAGACTCTCACTCCAACTTCCTAAGCACCCTGGAATCTATTAAGGTCCAACCCAATACTCTCATACTGGATGACATCAACTACCATTCCATCAACTGGGAAAACTATTCAATTACCAATGTACAGACCCAACGCTTTCTGGAATTTATCACTTCCAATGCCCTGGACCAATTCATTCTGAATCCCACTAGAGGAAGCAGCATCCTTGACCTGGTTATCACCAACATGGGAGACCATAGTCAATTCCTTCCTGGTTAAATCTAACCACAAACAGATCACCATGGAAATCTCCATCTCACCTACTTCCCCTGCTAAAGTGACCACCCTGAAAAACTTCTCTAAAGCCGACTTTGGACTCCTAAAAACAGAGGTGGCTAACTTCTCGGCACCCATGCCAATGGAAAAGCTGCATGACTGCCAATTCATACACCATTGCACTGTACAAGCATGTACACAAATGCATGGACATTGCCATACCAAATAGAACTAAGACGTTCTCCTCCAAAAAAGGAAGCCATTCTGGTGGTCCCCAGCCATCAATAAACTCTACAACAGAAGGAAGAAACTGTTGCAAAAAAAAAAAATGAAGTCCCAAGACTGGAAAAACCTCCCTTATCAGTCTCAACAAAAATTCTGAGATCCCTTATCAAATTCTCTAAAGCCAGCTATGAAGGCAGAATTGCATCTGACACCAAAAACAACCACAAAGCCTTCTATAGCTATATCAAAAACCTCAATGGCAATACCCAGATTTGCTCTGAGTTATTGCACAATGGCACCTCCTATACTGAACCAACAGATATAGCCAACATACTGGCCGACAGATTCAGTGCCAACTTTACCCCTCTCCTCCCCCAAAGGGCCCTATCACAATACCAGAAGAAAGCCTGGTACCCACCATTTTTGTGGCACAGGTAAAGTTGCATTGTCCAAAGCCAATAATACAGTGTCCATGGGACCTGTTAATATCCCTAGCTGCATCCTACATGAGCTACAAAATGAACTGGCACCACATCTATGTGCCCTGTTCAATCACAGCCTTACCTCAGGCTAGGTCCTTAATGAATGGCGCACAGCTTCAGTCATCCCACTCCATAAAGGGGGACCAACTACAGACCCTGGGAACTATTGCCCCATTAGCCTGAAGAATCTGGTATGCAAAACTATGGAGCACATCATCATGGACCTGCTTAACAAAGATATAGGCAATCTCCAAACTCTTGACCCCACACAGTTTCACTTTGTCAAGGGGAGATCCTGCCTGCTGAACCTGGTTGACTTCTTTCAGGCAGTCACCAAGGCTGTGGATGAGGGTAAGGCAGTGCATACAGCCTACCTCGACCTGGCCAAGGCCTTTGATACCATTCCCCACTCAGGTATCATTGACAAACACACCAAACTAGGCATCAATCCTTACATCACTAGATGGGTTGCAAATTCGCTCACAAACAGGACCCACAGAGTGAAAGTTGCGGATTTCAAGTCAGACTGTCAATCAGTCACGAGTGGAGTTCCACAGGGCTCGGTCCCGAGCCCTCTTCTGTTTGGTATCTACTTCTCAGAAGTCCAGGCCAACATAGAAGGACTTTGGCTGACCAAGTTTGCTGATGACTGCAAGCTAGGAGTCATTATTAACTCCCCAAGTGATGTAGACATCCTACAAAAGGGCCTCTCTGAGACCAATGACTGGTGTCGGAACAATAGCCTAAAGCTTAATGCCAAAAAAATGCATTATCATCCTCTTTGGAAAAAACTTAGTTCCCACAAATTACCATGTTGATGGGAGCCCACTGAACACTGAAGGGTCCATAAGAGATCTGGGCACCCTGATCAACAGCCACCTCATCTTCGACCACCACACTGCCACTGTGGTCAGAAAGTCATTCTACGTGACACATCTTATAACCAAAGGTTTCACATCCAGGAAGAAAGAGGTCATCATCCCTCTCTACTCATCCCTCATTAGACCAATCATCAAATATAATGCCCCGTTTGGCATGTACCTGACCAGACACCTACAACAGCTGGAGAGGCCACAAAAGTACCTCACAAAAAGGATCCTAGGCCTTAAACACATGTCCTACATGGACAAACTCAAGAAACTTCAGCTGTTCTCAGTCTCTTATCGTCTACTTAGAGGTGATCGCTGCTTGACTTACAAAGCCATGTCCGACCCAGCCCTTCTTGAAATGCTACACCTAAAGAAATCCCAATCCCCACGTGTCACACGCTCCAGAGATCACAACCTCATTACCACAATTAACAGAACATGCTGGAGGGACAGGTTCATCTCCCAAAGACTGCCCATACTCTGGAATAAGCTTTCCATTCATTCATGTCAAGCAGAGCACCTCACTGGACCTATATGGGCACTGTGAACTAACATCGGGTGGCACAGTGCCTGGGCAATTTTGTTTTGGGATAGGCTTGTAAAGGTACCAGGGCCTTTAGCCTAGTGCACACCTATGAATTAAGTTCTTGGATCCAGTTTTTGAATGCATTGCAAACTTGGTTGTGATTGTTGAATCAGTCATAATCTTCATATTTGCCTATAAACTGTCACTTAAGTTATTCCTTCTTTGTATATTTCTTTTCTGAGATCTAGAAAGAATCTGTTTTCATCCATATATTTACAAAATGAAACTGTATTGTTTAGAATATATATAAAATTGCCTCACTAGTGTTCTTTGAGCAAAACTTTGGAGCTGGTATTCAATAATTTACAATATTTGATTATTTTTTGCATTAATTTCATTTATAATTTTATTTATTTTTAACCTTGGATTCATTAACACATGCATATTTTTAAACAACCAAATATTGCATTCAATAAAACAACTATCAAACACAGCTGTATAAAACAATGGCAATAAAAATATTCAGTTAGATAACATTTAAAAATCCTTTTAAAAGTAAAAAAAAATGTAATGTGGGAGAAACATTGTTAAAAAGATGATTGTCATGGCAAATACATTTATAAAAACAGAATGAGTTGCATTGGATTTGTGTAATACTACAATTTACATGCCAAAATGAAGACAGCTCTGTTAGTGCAGTGGAATAGACCTTTGACTATAACCTTGGTGACCTGAGTTCAAATAGTGGCCTGTTGGACATAGTATGAGGGAAGGGGGGAGTGACACTGTTTTGCTATCTTTTTGGGAGAAGGGGTGAGAGGCACTCATTTCTCCTGTAAAACCTGGTGGAGACTGAAGATCCCAAAGGAGAACTAACTTCAAGTGGTGCAGTTGAGTCATGAGGGGGTTACATTACTCAAGCAAGAGAGTGGCATGTCATTGCTGATGCACTGGGACAGTTACAGGTATGCACTGACAGGATAGGGCCTTAACGGTGCACCCCTCTTGTCTTAGACGGGGAAAAGATTTGTTCTCTTCAGACTGGCTCTGACCCAAAGGTGCATACCTTTCAACTTCTAAGTTGAAAATAGCTGGAGAAAGTTAAAATAATGGAAGGAGGGGAGACAAAGGCCTAAAATCAGGGGCAAATTTTAAATATTGCACTTACAAGCTTAGAAAGTTGCCAGAAAAACATTTTTGCATTAGCATGCATTTTCTGAAGGACATGAAGACTGTCGCTCATCTAGTCAGGATAAAATAGACGAGTCTTTGTGGGTTCTGGACGAGTCTTTATGGGTTCTGTTCAAGCAGCTTTATTATATACAAACACATCAGGATTGAGGCTTAATAATTTTAACTTGGATAAACTTATAAATAAACTAGCTATTACACCCATACATGTTCACTCTCTGGCTGCACTCACAAAATGGCACTGAAGCTAGCATGTGCTGGCTATTTATATGCATGTGCCAACTTTGAAATGCTTCTTAAAGGTACAATATACACACACTATTCTACATACTCCCTCTTTGAGAAATAAGTCATGTAATGTTGATGACATTAATTGACATGCAATCAGTACAAATAATTCTTTGTCATGCACTTATACAGAACTAAATACATATAAACAATTATGTTCCAGTTGCAGTAAATTTCAGACTAGGTCTGGATATATGATCAAATCAGGTGACATAGAAATTAGAATCAGGTCTAGCAAATGGAACTGTCTCTGCTGAATGTTCAACTTTAGGGACATCAGAAACATCATCAGGAATGGAATAGAAGTTAAGACACGTTCTGTAACAGGAACACTGTCTGGATTGCTCTGAGATCTAGAGTCTGTATCACAGGAATAATGCTGCGATATTGATTCTAGTACAGGAAGATGTCTACAATTTCTCCTGTACTCCACACCCTCAGAGTCTATGAAGTAGGTTCTCAGCTCGATACATATAACTGGCACTTGACCAATCTGGTCGAAAACTTTTGCTGTTTGTGTCTTCACTGTCTTTCCTTTCAGTGAGTGAATAAATCTGCTCAATTTATCATAATTGGACTTCTGGAAAGAATGCTTTCTGAATAACTGGGCTCTAATTGTCCTGTTGTTCTTAGCTTTAGGCCTCAACAAACTGTAACTAATAGGCAGTTTTGCTCTAGTTTGCCTGGATAAAAGTCTCTGAGCAGGTGAGCCAAGTATATCGTTGCAGGGTATGTTTCTGAGATTAAGTAAATTCAAAAAGACATTGGTATTATCATGCTTTGACCTCTCAAGTAATTGCTTTGCACTCTGTACTGCACATTCAGTTAGTCCGTTTGACTGTGGATATTCTGGACTACTAGTAACATGTACAAAGTCCCATTCTTTTGCAAATTTCTGAAACAACTTGACTGGTAAATTGGGTACCATTGTCAGAAATAACTGTGAGGAACTACCATGGACTGAGAAATGATGTTTCAACTTGGTGATAACAGCAGTGGTTGTTAGCTTAGGTAGTAAATCAATCTCAAACCAGTTCGAATAAGAGTCTACTAACACTAAGTAATGCTGACTGTCCCACTCAAATATATCAGTGGCTACTGTTGACCAAGGTAGTTCAGGAACTTGATTTAGCTGAAATGGTTCTTTTTGCAAATGCGGTTTAGTACTATTGCATACTGAACAAGAAGAAAGCACTTTATCAGTGTGTTTTACTAGAGAAGGCCAAAATACTAGTTCTCTCACCCTTCTTTTGGTAGCTTTGGAACCTGAGTGACCACAATGCAAAATCTGGATATATTTTTGTTGTAAGGAAGCAGAAACAACAATTTTAGGACCTTTGAAAATAATGCCATCTTTCATCAACATTTCATCTCTGTAAGGATAATAAGTTTGCACTTCAGGTGGTACGCTAGATTGCTTTGATGGCCATCCAGCATTAATGTAGTGGCTTTTGCAAAGTTGGATCAGTTTTTGTATGATTTCACAGCTCATCAAGTCTTGTGGTAGAACAATTATGCTGTCCAGGACCAAGAAGGAGCAGGTGCTAAGTTGGAAGCAATCTCTCCTTTGTCTGCACAAGCAAATACGGTCACTGGTGAAATCCTGTAAGGCTAACTTTGAGTCCAAATTGGCCACATCCACTAAGGACAATCACAAGGACTTCTTCACATATGTCCACAATCTCAAAGGCAACTCCCAAATCAGCTCTGAAGTGGTGGTCAAGAATACCATATGCACAAATGTCATAGATATAGTCAACCTGCTGGCAGACAAGTTCAGTGAAAACTTCATCCCCCTGTAAGAAAACCACAACATCCCCAGCACCTGCCCCCCTCCCCTCATCACCAGGGAGCAGGTTATTAATGACCTCTCAAAGGCAAAAAATACAGTCTACATGGGACCCAACAGCATCCCTGACTGTGTACTACATGAACTCAGGCAAGAGCTGTCAGCACCACTAGGCACCCTATACATCCAAAGCCTGTGCACCAGCTTCATCCAAGCAGAATGGAGGAGAGCCACTGTCATCTATCTGCACAAAGGTGGAGCATCCACCAACCTAGGCAATTATAGGCCCATCAGCCTAACTAGCCTGATCTGCAAGGCCATGGAATGTATCATCATGGACCTTATAAACAAGGACATTGGCAACCTCCAAACGCTTTACCCCACACAGTTTGGTTTTGTCAAAGGGACATCATGCCTCTTAAACTTGATCACCTTCTTCAAAACAGTCACCAAAGCCATGGATGAGGGCAAGACAGTGCACACCACCTACCTTGACCTAGCCAAAGCCTTCAACACTATTCCCCACTCAGGCGTAATAGATAAACTCTCCCAGCTAGGCATCAGCCCATATGTTACCAGATGGGCAGCTAATTGGCTCACTGATAGAACCCACTCAGTCAAAACAGGGGAAGCCACCTCTAGTAGTAGACCCGTTACAAGCGGCATACCCCAAGGATCAGTCGTAGGGTCTCTACTGTTTGGGATATACTTTCTGAGGTGCAAGCCAAAACCAGTGGTCTGTGGCTGACCAAGTTTGCAGATGACTGTAACGCTTTCCTCAAATCTCTTAGGTCAATATAGATTCTGATTTAATCTGAGCCTTTTTTTTGTGGGCTGCTACCATATTCAGTTGGTTCTGTAACTGGACAAATTACACTTTGCTGCACCATTTTATCCAACTGAGTCTTTGACTTTATCCAGGATAGCTACTGGAACTTTTATTGCTGGTCTGACTACCAGACTGACCTTTGGGTTTAACTTCATGGAATATACAACTGGAAGTTTGCCCAGCTTGTCATCAAGACCATCAGCATACTCTGAGAAAATAGCTTTAGTAAATTTAGAACTACGATATGTGCTTATATGATGATTTTCTTTGGTAAAATAAAGCAAATTCATTCTCAAACTGTCTCTGAGACCCAATAATGACTGCACAAGTCTTCGGACAACATAAAATAACAAACTGTAACAGTTCCTAGCCAAATAACATAAAAGCATTAGTGAGCCTTTAGCTTGAATTTCTTCACCTCCGTAAGCAACAAGTTTTGTACAACTAGCCACATTGAGTTGTTCACCAGATCTCACCTTAGCAAATGTGTCTGCTGACATAACATTACACTTTGAACCAGTCTCCACTTTAAGCTTGGTGGATTTACCATTGATCTGGACAGTACAAAACACTTCATTCTTTGCCAACAAATTTACTGCATCAACCTTTTCACCAATTACTGATACACCATCTACATAGAAAGTAGAATTGCATCTTTCTGTATGATCAGCTTGCTTTTTTTGAGTAACCCCTTTTTATAACTGTGTAAGGTTTACTTGATTTGCAACTTTTGGAAATGGTTAAATTTTTTACACTTGTGGCATTGCTGACCAAATGCTAACCATTTTCTCTTTTAGACATGACTGGCACAATAGTTGAGACAGTTAACAATAAAGCTGGATTTGGGTTTTGCTGACTCACCCTTGTACTGTACTGAGCATGTCCTTTTCTTAGAACTTGCTTGAAAACTACAGGGTTTCCCAGGTAAGCCTGTAGGGGTGGCAGTTACCATGTTCTAAGGCCTGCTTCTGCTAGCCACGTGTTGCATGCTGACTACATTTGCTCTGGAGGCTGCTGAAACCATGCTCTTATCACTGGCAAGCATACTTGTGTGCCTTTCTGTAACTTCATGGATTTGACAAATCTCAATAGCTTTGCTCAGCATTAAATCACTGTCACAAACCAAAATCTTTCTCAATGCAGCATTATTAATACCACACACAAGCCTGTCCTTTATCAACTCATCTTTCAAGTCACCAAACTGACATGTTTTAGCTTTGTTTCTCGGGTCAGTTATATAAGCTGCAAAAGTTTCCACTAGTTTTTGATCTCCTGGGTAAAACAAATGCCTCTCTAATGTATTATTCATCTGGGGGTTACACATTTCCCTGAATTTGCACTTCAAACACTCAGGGTCTTCCTTTGATTCAGCCTGTACAACAATATGATGGTTTTCCCCTTTTCTCTCATATACTGCTGATGCATACACAAATGAATGCTCTCTTTCAATGACATCTAACCCAGCTAGGTTTAGCAAAATGAATGCCCTGGTGCATGCATCTTTGTCAGAATAAGCTGCTTATATAAAAATATCATACTCTTGCTCAAATATTCTCCAATTTTCTGCAATAATCTGATCAAACATCAATGGTGATGGTTTTGGAAATTTATCTGCCATATTAACACATACCAGTGAAAGCTTTTGCAAGTATGCATGAACATTCACATATATACATAATGCCAGAAATTTATGCCAGTATTTGTAACTATGCCCAGTAGCACAGCAAGCCTCTGAATAACTTAACTTTGCGAAATAAGTCTTGGGCACTGTAATACTCTTGAAATTACTAAATAGTAAGAAGTCACCTCTTAGTGTAAGAAACATTTCAAAATAACTGCATTGTGTGAGTAAATTGAGTGGAAGAAGCTCAGAGTAAAAATATTTCAAAGTAACTGACTTTGTGAATAAACAGTACACAGCACACTGAAACTTTCCCAAAATGGCTGTACTTTGCTAAATAACTCTTTACAGTGCAAGAAACACTCTGTAATGGCAGCACTCAGCATAAAAAACTTTTCGAAATGACTGTATTTTGAATGTGCTTCATGAAATAGTTGCAGTTTGCACACAAATAAACTCTTCAGAATAAATGCACAGTAATAGGCACACACTCTAAGTGCTTTTGCATACTTTGAGATACTTTAAATAACTCTAGCTATGCCCTGAATTCAATGCGAAATAGTTAGGGTTGCCACTCCTCTGTTTTTTTTCTGGACTATCCAGAAATCAAACTGATTCTCCAGAAGTCCGGAAAATGCTGTATAAACTCTGGTATTCTGTTTCAAAAAGGAAACAGACTATGGGAGTTTATAAATCGGCTGATTTCCTATGCTTTTTTTTACAAAAAAGCATAGCAAATCAGCTAAAAGCAGGCAGCAGGAACAGAAAAAGTGGGCGTTCCTTGCCAAGTGACATCATCGTGATGTCACAAAATGGGCAGAATGCAGGCTGAGAGGGGTGGGATGGGTGGGGTTACTGGTGACATGAGGGGTGTGGCTTTATTCTGGTTTTAGCCATGATGAAAGGTGGCAACCCTAGAAATAGTAGTTATCCCAAAACACAGTACTTTGCAAAAAACATGCAGTTGCCTTGCTTTATTTATGCTTAATGTGCCCTTTTTTGCCCTTTATTACATTTGTTTTGCTAATTTAATCTTTCTGCATGCCCATTATGCTTTTCTTGTGCTTGATTTACTCTAAGCATGCCAGTTTTGCTTTAAACATACTCGTTTTGCAATTCCAATTCTGAACCCCTTATGTGCTTTTCTGATAATTGTTTTATCAAATATCTTAATTTGAAACATTTTGTTTAATTAATAAACCTTTTGTGCCTCTCTTTTGTTTAATAATGCAGTTTGTGCCATTGTAATGCTCCATTTTATCTTTTTTTATAAAATAAATTATTCATGCAAGTTTTTATTACCTTTGGTTTGTTTCTGGCCTTTTTGTGCTTGTTTCTCTTAATTTACCTTCATTGTTAACTCTGCACCTCATAGCTCTGAAAAGCAATCTCTGGAATCCCGGTTCTGACACTATGTCAGGATGAAATTGACGAGTCTTTGTGGGTTCCGTTCAAGCAGTTTTATTATGTACAAATACATCAGGATTGAGGCTTAATAACTCTAACTTAGATAAACTTAGAAACAAACTAGCCATTACACTCATACATGCTCACTCTCTGGCTGCACTCACAAAGTGGCACTAAAGCTAGCACATGCTGGCTATTTATATGCACATGCCAACCTTGAAGCACTTCTTAAAGGTACAACATACGCACACTATGCTACAATGACTACAACTCAAGTGTATGTTATTAGTCAGTGACTTCAATCTTAAAGGATTTTTCATAAAACCACAAACTGTATGAGGTACAGACCCTACAATACAAGGCAACAATCTGGACATTCTGCTAAAATCTGAACAGTTGAGATGTATTCCAAGGAGTAACTAATGGGCTGTAGAGTTCTCACCTTCCAGGCTAACAAATGTGCTGTATAGGGCAGCAGACAGAAGGGAGTTTAATAGTCACTAGGGAAGGGAAGAAAACATCCCATCTCAAAATAAAAATAATTTCTAGTATTCCTAGTGGACTTTTGATATAAAATGACTAAATTATAGTAGAAAATAAGCCAAAGAAGTACTTGATACTATCTGAGAGATTTAATTCCCTAATGAGAGCAGGTTAGCAAACCTCTTATAAGCCTCAAAATGGCATGCTGTGTCAATATAAGCTTCCTGTAGCTTTTTTCATAGCAATCTGAATAAATAATGAGGTTATAATCCAGTGTGATAGTAATAAAGAATAAGCTAGTATTTTTTTATCTCTGGATTTCACTGTTGACAATGCACATATAAAGATCCTAGTTTGTGAAAAAGAAGAGCACACAACTTCTATTTGAGTCAAATTTCAACCAAGAGTCAGTTTCATTCCTAACAATAAAATACCAGCTGACCACTGAAGCATTCAGTAATAATATTATTACTTCCACTACAGTTAACCATAGAATTTTGTTTGCACTAATTGCTAAAATACATTCCTATAATGAATCAAAATCAGTTTGTGATATTTTTAGTACTGAAAAAATCTATCATGTACATAAAGGAAGATGTCATATGTCGCTATGCTGATTACGCTATCAAATGTTCATCTCAAATAGTAAATACAACTAAATGAAACAAAAAGGGTCCACCATTACCTTGGTACAAAGGAACAGATAGTGTTGAATGTATTTTTTTAATTTGTCATTTCTTTTAAATATAACAAAATAAACTTCTGAACAGATATCATCCAGTGATTCTAACACATCAATGATACTTGAATAGACAATGACGATATATATATATATATATATATATATATATATATATATATATATATATATATATATATTTTTTTTTTTTATAAGACAAAGAGCCATTTCACATTTCTACTGATCATCAACTTTGCATATCATCCAGGAAAGAAACAATAACTACAGCAGTAGAGAATCCCTTCCTAAATCCATTTTGGGAACTGCCCAATAGATTGTTTTCATCTAGCTAGTCACCCAACTGGCTCACTAATAATTTTTTGAAAGACCTTCAATAATGGAGAAAGAAGAACAACTGAATGATCATTGATTTCCACTTTGTTCCCCTTTGGAAGAATGAGCTTACACAGTAAATATGGGAGATATAGTTTCTCCCCCCTTTCACATTAAATCAGGAGTTTCCTAGCAACCAGGACTTTTCTATTTTCAGTTATTTATTAACACCATCTTATTAGCACTGTTAGGAATTAACAAACTACTGTATGCTGATGACCAGCAATTGGCACTCTGGTAAGGACACTAGTAATATTCCAAAGCCCTTAGTAATTATACTGCTGTGGAGTTCTCAAGGATGCACAAAAAAGATCACTGTCAGCTTCAAAAAAACTAAAAACCTGTTATGTGGTACTCACTAAAAACATCTACTCTGAAAAATAATTGTTTTAGTCTTGCTGCTAATAGAAGCTATATACAGGTGATTGCCTTATTTAAGTATCTTGGGATGTGGGTTGATCCAGCTCTGTCTTTTATGGAATATGTCATAGGGGCACTTTCAAAGAGTAAATCATTGGTATTGGGACAGGAAACCTTATTCCCGCTCTTCAGTATGGCCTATCACTTTTTGCAAAAACAGCTAATGTACAAGCTCTCTTTGTGCCTCCAAATAAGCATTACCTTGAGAAAGATGTAGGAACTTTTTCCAAATCAAGGCCAGAATGCTGTTTACTTCTCTACTTTTTAAACTGTTGCATTTTTGCCAATATCCTTTTTATTCTCAGTCCACACTGCTTTAAAAGTCACATCAAGCCCTTATGGTCATTCACATTTTCCTATTTAGCTCTTGAACACCTACATATATCCCTTAGGTACCAGGGTTGCCTTCTCATTAAGTGATCTAAATATCTGGAATTCAGTTCCCCCTCCATTCAGGAACTTAAACCATACAAAACATTTTCTTCTCATCAGAAATCATTCCGCGTTGCAGTGGCCATATGTTTATGTTTTAGTGGTATTATTTCATTCTTTGTGTAATATGCATCTCAGTACTCTGACCAAGATGGATGAGAAATGTAATGAAAATAATTTATGGTGCTCTACTCTCTTTATTGTGCTGCCAGAAACTAATAAAGAACACAGGTCTAGTATTCGTGTGCTAGTGCTTTAAATTTTATTTTGATTTCTTTTATCTGCAGAGAAACACACATTTTTTGTCCTTTAGTTTCTGTGGGAGGACAGTTGCGCACTGAGTAGGCACACATCCAGTGTCCCAGCTGTATTCTGCATTTTGGCACCACCAACACGCTATGCCTTATGCCATTATTAGCCATATAATATGCCATATAATATATTATTATAATTTAGTCCTTACAACCAGTAGTCATTTCAATAATAAGGGTACTATAGTAAATAATTTACTTACATTTAGAAGTAGTGTAGCATATTATAAAATGTTTCCTAACCATGTGAACCACCTTGTCTTCTATAATGTATAGGAATGGCCCAGTCTTATTTCCTTTGTTTAAGACACTGGTTAGACAATTTATATAATATAGCGTGTCTTTTGACAGTTATTTTTTTTCAAAGAGCTAAATATTCAAGAGTTTTCAATATTTTCTTTATTTATTAGCATTTGTTTACTGGGATAATCTGACTAGGCACAGAAGTAACCCTTTATTCAGAGGACGTCTGTCATAAAAAAATCCAGCAACACATACACATGCAATGACTTCCAGTACAAAAACATACATATATACATTGGCAGCTTTCAAATGCAAAGCATGTATTATAGACACACACACACACACACACACACACACACACACACACACACACACACATATATATATATATATATATATATATATATATATATATATATATCTCCCACTCTAATATCACCCACCCCATCCAACCACTACCTTTCTTTCCACTCCACTAACTACCTTGATTATAGCAAGCTCAGATGCTCAGATGCTTATAAGCCTAGTAGTTATACAGCAGGAACTTCTTATTTTAACATTTGTTAATGTCTGTTATGTACTTCACAGATAAAGATTCTAGTTGTCTACTGATGTACTATGTTCTTCATCTGTTAATATGTTGTAAGTAATTTCTATGTAAATTGTTAATTGCTACGTAATCCAATGTAACTACTGTCTGTTTATTTTAACTGTGGAGCTTTTCTCCCCGGGCCTCCGCTGAAAATGGACCTACGTCCAGTCGGACACTCCCGGTCAACAAATATAAATAAATAAATATATATATATATATATATATATATATATATATATATATATATATATACATACACAAAAGCAATTTTGAGAAAATATAGCAAGATTATAAGAAGTATCAAATAATATATAGAGATTATAAAATGTATGATTACTGGACCTGCTGTTACAAGTATCAAATAATATATAGAGATTATAAAATGTATGATTACTGGACCTGCTGTTACAAAGACACCCTTCAAAGGATAATTTTATATTCAGTGTATTATAAATTATTGCAAGAAACTTGTTTAATATCTACAAGGTAATGAATAACTCAGCAAGCCTCGTTGTTTATGATGTTTTAAACAGTGATGCACAAGTCAGCAGAAACAAATGTAAAATATTAACCTATGATGTGTCATGTATTAGCTTTTAAGTATAAATCTTTTCATCGCTGTGATATTGCATCAAGGAATTCCTTGATGTGATACATTGTCTGTAGTTTTTTAAAAAGAACATGAGTTATTCAGCAGCGGGTGTAAAATATAACCCTGTGGAGCCATGTGCTCCTAGATAGCCTCCACAACCTGTATTATTGTAACATTGTATGTTATTGTCACTTTACTAAACTCATTATTTTTTATTCTCCATTTGTATCAGGTTGCGGCAGAAAATGGGCTTCTGATACAGCTGACAGACAAAAATGATTTTAATGTGAGTATAACACTGGACTGGCCTTGCAAATGTGCCTTCATGATACTTTCTTTCCAACTGATCATGAGCTGGTGTCCTCTGCTATAGGCCTGGCTTTTTATAAGACATCTGACTGAGCCAGCAATGAAGGGGCTTCATCTGGCTTTTGGATTAGAATGAGTGTCTTAGTTACCTAAAACCAGGGCATGTAAGTTACGTTTCACGTGTGTATGTTTTAGAAATGGATGCGCTTGTCTATGGTATTACCTGTCTGCTACAGAAAATGAAACAGGAAGATGAAATGTGAAGTAACTGACCTCAGAGAAATTTATAAATTACTATGTAAGTATGTGTGCGCCTAAGTAAGTGAGGTATGCAGTGACCAGGCCTGGCATAGCTGAGAGAAGGGCAACATACAGTATGAGGCACAGCTGTGTAGCAACTGTAACTGTGACTCTTAAAAAGATGCTTCTTTCCTGCCTGGATGAAAGTATGTGAGGGGACTTTGTCCCCCACTTCCCAGTCGAAAATGGTTATCAAACAGTAATTTCTGTTGCTGTTCACATATTCTGTTATTTTAGGGAATAAGTATATGGTACCACATTTAATTACCAGGTTTTATTTGTTTATTTATTTGTTTACATTTGTTAACTGTGAATGTGTAGCTGGGAAGTATCATCTTCAGTGTAATCCTATAGTGCTAACTCCAAATAAACATATGGAGACAAAAACAAGATAAAAATACATATAAAAATATAAAGCAATATTTTGTGTATAAAGAATGTTAGGCTATATAAATGTATACATAACTGACTAGTGTTTGTAATTTGTTTTTAACCTATGTACATTGAGACATGGACAACAGAGATTGCAAAATATAAAAAATTAGGACCAGAAGACGCATTGCCAATGAAAATAAAAGTTGAAGGGTAAGTGGAGAAGGAGAAAAAGAGCTATGGATAGATGAGCAATTGAGGAAACTGTAAAAAGTAGATAAAATTAATGATGTAGACATACTTTATACAATGTAATAAAAGTTGAAAAACAGCTATCACCAGCGTTGCTAATTGTAGAAGTTACCATCAACTATGCAGTACCCATGATGTTCATGCTTATATAAACTTCTTAGGATATTACTATTTTAATATTCGGTTGGTGTGTCACCCACACAAAGCCCATATGTGATGCATATACCAGGTACTTTCAGAACAGCAACAATGTCAACTTATGATATGAGTCGTTAGTTTTGGTTGCTTGCTTGCTTATGTAGCTGTTCTTGTTAAACTTGCATAATTATTTGCCCAGGGTATACTGAATGTGATACAACAATTATTCTGGTCTCAAATATAGGTGCCTAGCAACTAGACATAGTAATATTTCATAAATCACAGGATCTGTCAGAATTATGGTAATTTGAGGTCCCTCTTAAAGTGGTCAATACAGCCTATGCTATGGTACATTATTAGGCTTATCTGCCATTTGTAAACATTGGGCAGTACAGGCTCATGAGCTGACACTGTAGGGGGTAAGTTAACATCTTTAACAGTGGCTGCAGTAGTCATTATACCAGTATTCCCATTTTGCATCTGGTAATCTAAATTTAATCCCACATTATATGCACTAACAGTCTTCGGCAATCTCAGAACAAAAAGGTTAACACAGTATGACTATATTGTGTACACATATGTTACCACTGTCTATGTCACATATGTCAGCATTAGAGAATGTCTTATTGTTTTATTTTCTGTGTTGATTTTGTATTCCACAATTATGTTGCTCTTTTCTGTAATATAGTGGAATTTACTCTTAAGTAAGCAAATTAATAATTATTAAAGATTGATATTCTAAGCCTACATGTATATTTCAAAACATTTCAATTGAATTATATGAGATGCACAAGTTTGAATTAAATTTTATGAACGTGCAACTTTTATATATTTTTTCATATTTATTTATTATTTATACATTGCTAACTGGATTAGTCCCACTAGGCCAACAGCTTCTTTTTAGGGGAGACCTGAGGTGGTATTCATGCTGACAAGGGAAAATTTTATCCAGACACTGGTTAATTTTCCCTACTATTTTTGATAAGTGTCTTGGGGTATTTTACATCCACCTGAACTACCACCAATTCATGCAGATGGGACTTTGGTTCTCTTTCTCATCCAAAAGACAACATACTTTAAAGTGCAACCTCCCCATACTGCACTACAGTGTCAGTATTGGAAATTAATCCAACTACCCAGTGTGGGAATAGAACTCACTTTATTCTGTACCAAAGATGAGTATGTTACATGTTGAGCTACTAAGACTGCTTTAAAATACCTGCTATACCTAAAACAGGTAGTATTATCATTTCACATACATTGCACCATAGCTAGCTGATGTATGATCTGCTGTGTTTTTCATAGCACTATACACTTGATGCTTTTGTTTGAATGTATAATGCAAGAGCCTGAATAGATTGTATGGCTGAGGACATATCTTTACCAGGCATAAAGCTTTATTAATAATGAACCACCACTTGAAATAGTAGTGATACTAAATATTTATTGATTATTGTTTCACAAATTTTATAATTGTGTTTAAAAATAAAATAGGTTGATAACTATCCCAATGAAATGAATCCTTTCTAGGCTGGACAAAAAGACTAGCTTAATAATTAAAGCAAAATACTTCTTTGGTGTATACACTGAAATTGAAAAAGAAAACGAAAATACTTGTTTAAAGATAGGAAGTACTCAATCTTAAATTAATTTTTTTTAATAAAATTTATATGGCAATATATCAGGGTCTTCAATTTATCATTAGGCAGATTTGCAATAGTTTCTATTACTAACTGTTGGTTTCCTTCAAAATTAAGAAGTACTGTATTTCCTTGTGACTGTTTGTAAAGAATATTTTTCTGGAGTACCAAATATTTGAGAGTAATGCTCTTGTAAAACACAGATTATACATTGGATTTTTAATAATATTGGTTTTCCATTTTATTTCCTTTATAAAATTTCTGTTTTAAACATGAAAAATAATGCTGCATAATATTGCTTCTGTAGTTCTGTAGTTGAGCATTTAAATATGTGTGTGTGTGTGTGTGTGTGTGTGTGTGTGTGTGTGTGTGTGTGTGTGTGTGTGTGTGTGTGTGTATATATTATATATATATATATATATATATATATATGCTTCTCTGGTGATTTTAGTGTGTGTGTGTGTGTGTGTGTGTGTGTGTGTGTGTGTGTGTGTGTGTGTGTGTGTGTGTGTGTGTGTGTGTGTGAATTGTCCCAGTTAGGTGGGCTGTCCAGCTAAGTGACTTTGCTCAAGTCAATCATGAGCTTTGATAATTGGCAAGTACCTACATCCACACCAACTGCTAGGCTTAATTAATTAGTTTTTTTTGTTAATTCCTGAGGATTACAGTCTATCAACGTCAGTCACAGAATTTCATAGTTGTGTTGTTCATTGTTAGTGTTGCAATGGGTAGCATACCTGCCTTTGGTGCAGAAGGATCTGGGTTCTCTGCCCACACCAGGCAGATTGATTGCTGTCACTATTGAGCAGCATAAGTGGGGAGGTCCTGCACTCCTGCTTGTATCCTCCTTTGGATGAGATGCTTAGTAACTATGAACCTGTTGTCTGTTTGCCAGTCATTACGTATTGCATATCACCATCAGACATAGGCAATTCTATTCTTCAGGAGCAGAAGCTACTGAGTTTATAGATGAAGCACTGACATGCAAAGTTGTTTGCCAGCAGCAGCCTCTTCATAGGATCATAGGAAGTTACTAGGCTATTGGCCCTGAGCCCTTATAAGCCTAGCCAAGAGTTTAGCCCATGTTTAGACAATTGAGCACCCACAGCCCCTGTCCAGCAGGGACACAGGTGGAATCCCAGGAGTGTATTTTCTGTTTCTCATCCAGTTATCCAGGTTGTGCTTAAAAAGGGATAATGAGGCACTCTGCTTGACATGGAGAGGGAGTCTATTCCACAGATGCGGGAGTCTCTGGGACACAAATCTGTACTGCCAACAAGTCTTATTGATATCACAGACCAGGTTGAGTTCGCCAGTACGGATTGCTCGAGTGGAACTTGACTTGCGAATATGCAGCAGTCCCATCAAGGCGGGGTCTGAGATTGCTTTGTATGCCAGACAGAGGTCACCTCTGAGGAGTCTGTATGAAATTGAGTAGAGGGACAGGGATTTTATCCTGTCTGTGTATGTTACATGTTTGAGGCCCTGGATTCTCCTGGTGAGGAACCTCTGTGGTCTGTCCAGCTGCTGCATGTGCTTTGCAAGGTATATGCTGAAGGGGGCATTGTACTCAATAATTGGCCTTATAAGGGAAGAATACAGGGATGTTATGACCTCCTTGTCCCTGGATGAGATGCCCTTACTTATGAGGTGGGCCATGTAGAAAGCTTTCCGTACAACGGAAGCAACATGGTGGTCAAAAGTCAGGTTGCTATCAATGTGGGTGCCCAAATCCCTCACGACTGATTGTGTACTTAGGACATTATCATTAGTTATGGATCTCTTTAATGTGAAATTATTCAAATGACTTATTGACTGTCATTGGTGGATTATAATGACAGCAGTTTGATTGTCCTTTTATGATTGAAATGTTCTGAAATGGATAGTCTTGTCATTATTGGTTTGTATGTTTTGTTTCATTGCTTACTGGAAAAATGTTGAAAACTACATATTTAAAACACACTCTAACAAGTGGTGCTGTATTAAATAAAGAATTTAATTTAATACACTCAGGAAGATGAATCAAAGAACACATGCTGCAGTTTCAGTGAATGTGAGTTTCAAAGGCAGAGAAGTTTACCGTTGCTCACTGTGTCTGTTTTCATTGTGAGACTGTATTGTTTTGTTTAGCAAATAGCTATCAGTGTTTGTGCTATAAAATTTGAAATACACGTTTTAAATGGAATCCAAATATCTGTAATCGTTGTAGAAATACAGAAGAAAATAGTGTGTACACTTACAGGTTTGAACAGTGTTTTGTGGTAACTGTAGAGAGAGAGAAAAAGGCAAGTAATGGGACAGTGGAATGGTTGCTGGGCATATAGACAAACCAGGACTCTTTCTGACTTAAATGAAGGAGATAAGGTGATATATAAAAAACGTTATGAGAAACAACTGAAAGCTGTTGTTTTATGGCAACATGAACAACCAAGATCAGTTGTTGAGAAAACTTCAGATGACAACATGCTGTGAAGAAATAGAAAGCATCTGCTCAAGATGAATGGTGAATCTCCAAATGATTGTGAGGGGCAAAGAAACTTTGTCTGAGATTGTTCCGCTATTGTACAGGTGTCAAGACAGGCATCTGGAAACATCAGAAAGAGAGGACTGGAGAAAGAGAGAGAGAGAGGGGTGTTAAAAGAACAATACTAAAACTATAACTAAGTCCACGTTCAGCTATAAGTACCACTTTTTGTATCTGTATTCTTAACCTCAAAGTGTTCAGTATTTAGAAGAACTCAGAGAATGTTATCTAGATACAGTGGCCATTCACAAACTGGCATTGATAATAAATTCTACTGAAAACGTATTTCATTTTCTTTAGTGTCATCAATGCAAATTTCACTACAAAAGAGATATATATATTAAATATAGATGATAACTAAATAAACAGTATAAAAGGATGATTCATGTTTAAATTATCTAATAATGCCTACCTCAAAATATTACTTATTTTTGAAAATAGGAAAATGTAACATGTTGCACTGTCTCTTTAAAAGGTCATTATTTACAGTTATCAAAGAATCACGATGTAAGGTCATACTGTGGTTGGTCTGAAAGTACTTTTGCACTCTGAAAAGTAAAAGAGCTGGCAGCATTTAACTTCTTACCTCATTATTTCATGGAAGCAGTCTATGCATGTCACTAAGTGCTTCCTCTGCGACAGGTAAAGGTACCGATGAAATAGCCGTCAGCAGCCTCCACTGTAGCTGTCTTGATGGTGTTGTCAAATATATGATTGTCAGCTTAATAATTTTAATTACTTCAGGTAAAAGAGTCCTCTTTTGACTCAGTCTAAGATGATTAAACTAAAATTGATATGTTCTCAACTGCACCCATGTTTGAAACTATTAGAACTAATATTTGGACATACATCCACATTTGACATCTTATTTCAGAGGATGAACTGCCAGGGCTGTTGATCAAATGTGTCAACTTTTGAGACTGCATTTTACTTATTTATGACACAGTAAAACTGATTGTCAATTGCAATAATTTTACCACCTCATAACATTACACACAGTACAGAATATATATTTGTCACTTTTACAGAAGATTTCTTCAAACGAAACATCTCTGTGAGAGATGATATTTTCATCTGCCCCATATATACCTCTGAACTATCCAAATTTTCACAATGTCCAGATTTTGCCTCATATTTTTGGACTGTTCTTCATAAAATTGGTGGTCTTCTGATAAATCATACAAGACTGAAGTCACTAAATAATAAAAGACATTTAAGTTTCAGATATCTTACCATTTGAGAAATGTATGTTACTGTAAAACCTGTTATTCTGTCAACTTTCTATGTTTATAACAGCAATGTTTAGAAATTGTCCCTATTTTGGGGCCTTTGTCATCTCTTTATTTTTAACTTTGTCCAGATTTCTTGTGTTAAGAAATTGAGAGTAATGGCCACATGGACTGTAAAGGGAGACTGCTCAAACATCCACGTTTCCTTTAAAAGCTTGTTGAGAAATGGATCTGACAATGCAGTGAAAAATGACTGCTGCTACAAGGGAGATGTGGGTATCTTTCATTTGAGAAATGTGTTATTCTACAAAAGTGGAATACATTGAGATTTTTGATGCAGATTTTTTTTTCCAAAAAGTCAGATAACTTGAAGCTCGAAATACACTTCTGAAAATGTACACATGCTGAGCTGGGCTTCTTCCACTTCAGAAGTTTGAAAAATGCATGTATTCCTAACTTTCTATTTACACAGAATTCACTCCTGCATGACTATTAACCATTTCCCTGAAAACATACTGTTGTATTCTTATTGAGATGAGCAAACATTTTATTATAACATGTTTGTCACACATCATGAATGTCTGATTTATCAACTCACCAAGACTGCAGGTGCCACTGTACTACTGAAGCATGTTGAGAAAAACAACTTCAGGGAGCAGCACATCACAAACAGTGCGCAGTATGAATCTAAGATGTCATTGATGTGATGTTTTTTTATTAGTAAACGACTCATAGTTTTCCAAATGAGACACTTCTGATCTATGCAGTAAGTAACAGCATTTTAAGAACATTCGTGCATGACTCTCAACTGTACTTGATTTTGTAGAATGTCCCTAATTTTGCATTATATTTTTGCCCTGTCCATCAGAAAATGTTGGATTTTCTAATAAATTACTGAGGATATAAGTGATCTATAATATTTGCAACTGGGAGTGTGTCAGTCTGGTTTGTGATGTAAAATGCTTGAACTAGGATTGAGTCGGTGTGGTTTGTTTTCATTTATATAAATGCATGATTGCCTATGTAGTAAGTCATGGTTTAATGAAGATGTTTGTTGTTTAGAAAAAAAAAGCAGGACTTTGAATAGTTTATGTAATATTGCTTACATTATATGATATATAGCAATATATGTGAAGTATAATGTTTATGTTAATATAGTTTAATTACCTTTATATGAATTTAAATTTGCCCATGTCACAAGTGATAATTCATTAAAGGTGTTTGAGAAAAAAGAATGTGAGACATTTCAGTTTCATTGCTCAGATAATGCATGTTGATGCAAAATGTTTTAAGTGAATTAGAGTAATATTTAAAAATTGTGCCTGGTTTTGGACCTCCTCCCACTATTTTGGCATTGTTCAGAATTCTTGATCAAAGAAGTTGAAAGGTATGCATGCAGAGAATTATGTTGTCAAACGCAGTCTCAAAGGTTGGCACACATGAACAACAGCCTGACTGAGACCTCCTTCTCCCAAGAATTTTTGAGTGAAGAAAATGAGAGGTATGCATGCAGAGAATTACGGAAATATTGTTTGTCACACAGCTCCTAAATATGTGTAATTTTATACAGTATGGTCCAAATCCTAACAAAGTTGGTCATTCTTGTGACTTTAGTTATTTATTTAATGTTTGGTAAGTGGGTATGTCAACTGGTCCATGGACCCTTTTCAGTCATAACCCAGGTCAGACAATACAACTAAATATATCAGAATGTAGAACTATTTACACAGAAATGTACATAGGCATTTGCAGTAACATAGTTGTAGATATAGCACAGTACGGAATTTTCATTTAGGAACAGATCAGTTGGAGTTTTCAGGTAAGTACAGTACATTACTGGCAGAGCAAATTAGTTTATAGTTCAATTCCAAAAAAGCATTTCAGTGAATATGTTAAGATCTTAATTAATATTAAGTACTTTCAAAAACATGTTTCATAATGATTTGCAGATACTGCTCCCAAAGACAAATAACATTGCTTGAAAACTTCTGGGACTTTTCAGACTGTCATTGCTCAAATATCAAAACAATGAAAGACAAAGACCTGAAGGTTTAATTTTTGTAATGGTAAATAATGCACTGTGTACTTTTCACATGCAGCTCCTTCCAATGCTGTTTCCAGTTTCCTGCTATAATATTTACAAAAGATATAGAATTGATATAGACAGGAGTAATAACACAGGCAAAGTGATTAGGTAATTGCCACAAGCTAACAAAGAAGAACTGCAGCAGGGGGTGGTGGGTAAAAAGGGAGATGGAGGAATTCTAGGGGTCAGATACACAGCTAAGAGGAATGTGATGTGGGCAGGAAGTCAAAATGGAATGGACAAGTGGCAGTAAAAAAGTGCTCTTGGTGAGATTACACAGGACAAGACAGAAAGTGAGAACATGTCTCATGGCAGGAGGTGCAGACTTGTCATAGTACATGCTGGCACTGATGTCTAGCTGGATGAAGTTAATGAAGATGGCCAGGGAAGGACATGGATGGATGCCACGATATACAATGTGTCCTTTTTGAAGGCAGTACTAATACAAAGTGTTAGCACAGTAAGGAGGGATAAGATCACGAACTACAATACTTAGCTTGGAAAGTGACTGATGAGCAGGGATTTGGACTGAAACTGTGGATGATGGTAACATGAATGAATAAGTGTTAGGCAGGAAAAAGAAATTCATCCCTAGTGGGAGACATTAATCTCAAAGAAGCAGATGGGTGCATTCCTCTATCCAATTACAGAAGAGCGAATGAGACAGTAGAGAAAGCAGTAAACCAAAAATGAGTTATTTGCTTAACATAGTAATATATAAGGAATCAGTTGGCATAATGGCTAAGATGTTTACCTTCCAATCACAAGGTGCAGGGCTTGATTCTCACATGGGATAATTGGCTAGTATTAACCTACCAGGTTGGGAGTTGGTGTGATGATTAAGGCGTTTAGCTCACAGACCCAAGGTACAGGGTTTAATTCTCACCTCTTTAAAGGAAATTGGCTACGTTTAAAATGACCCATAAGAGTAACTAGCATAGTACTTACCTATGAAAAAAAAAGGTTGCTGGACTTTGAGACCTTTAATAAATTCATCCCTGGATAAGAGTGACTATATAAATGTTTGGTACAGCATGGATATGGAGATAATAAGCAAAGTATAGAACTGTAGAAAAGCAGACTTTATTAAGTTAGACATTTTGTGAGACCAAAAGGGGAGACTGGAGAGACTCACAGGGAATAAACACTTTGTGGTTAAAGATCAAACAGTTTTGGAAAATAAGTTTTAAAAAAGAAGACTATAGGGAAAAGAAAGGTAACAGGATGGCTAAACAAGGAAGTTAAGAAGGCGGTTTGTGCAAAGGATAATGAATTTTTGAAGAAAGGGTTAGAACATAAGTGGGAGTACAAGGAAGCTAGAGCAAAGGCTACAAGGGTAGCATGAATGGCAGGTACAAATGTAGAGAAAATTCTAGCAGAAAAAATAAAGACAGTGATGAAAAGGTTCTTTAGATACATGAGGAAAGAAGGAAGTGGAACATAGTGCTGCAAAGGCTGGTCAAGAAACGGGAAGGGAAGGAGATTCTGAGGGAATTTTTGTTTCCATCTTCAAAAAGAGAAAGAAGAAATAATGTTACCTTGTGAGGAGAAAACAGGAAATATAGATGACATTTGTGAGGCAGTGATGTGCCAATGGAGGTTATAAAAATTAAAATCAAGGGGTTAAAGGAAGAAAAGATGCACAACAAACTCCAAAGGGCCATACGAATCTGTCAGGGTGTTGGTGCTGCCACTCCCCAAGGGTTAGTGAACTGACCAGGGAGACTGAGTGGTCTGACATGATACAAGCCCTTCATTCAAAACAGATATTAATGGACCACAGAAATCAGAGAACAGCAACAGGAAATGTCATTTTCATTACTTTAATCTAGAGACTTGCATTGTCTGATGTTTCTGGTCAGCGGGCTGTTTCATAAAATTTCTACTTTCATGTTTTTTGAACTGTTAATGCAGTTTGATCATTTTATTTTCTGTAGCTGTACATTGTAGATACAGAGCAGGAGTCTGTTTCATTCATTGCAGTGTTGCCCTTTCTTTAGAGCTGTGTGATCATGGGGTATATTTAACGGGAGAGACAAAACCTACCACATGGAGAGCTGCATTACAATCTACCAAAGAAATGCAGTTTATCTTGACTTCAATAACCCTTTTGACTAAATGTATCTTGGGCTACTGACAGGCAAAATGAGGGTATATGACAGAGGACAGAAGTTGGCTGAATGAGTAACAGTGTAATTGCGTAGTTAAGAAGCAAGACGTAATAGTGAGAAGACCTTGTCAGACGAAAGAGAAGAGGTTAGCAGGTTTCATGGGAGTCAAACCATGACCAGTACTGTTTAATATCTGTGTAACAGACATCATAAGGGACATTGAGAACAGGATCAGCCTATCAGCCTATTCATGGATGTCACTAACACAGAAGGGGCAAGGAAGGATGAGGGACAAAGCCCTCAAATAAACCAGATGAGACTAGCAGAGAATGACATCTAACATTTAATGCTGGAAAGTCAAAGATAAGATTTTAAGGTGAGAAGTATAAAGTACTTAATTTGGAGTCTAATAATCCCAAAATGAAACATCAACAGGGAGGAGAGACCATAACATAATTATATAATATAATTAATAATAACTTGATTAATTAATAATAACTTTCTTGGGTGGCGTAAGCCAGAGAACCTTGTTGGCTAGGATTACTTAGGCCCTTGGGCCGATAGCCTAGTACTGTAACAGGCACAGATAAGGAAGATTTTGATGCAGTAGCATCAGTGGAAATGAGGTACCATGTAAAAATTGAGACCACTGTAGCCAAGACTAATAAAATACTGGGCCGTATCTTCTTAGAAATGGACTCCAGGAGCAGAGAAATGTTATATCTCTACAGAGTGCTGTGTTAATTTCTGGTACAGAGATGAGGATATCAGTCTAGTTGAGAGGATACAAAAAAAGGCTACCAGGGTAAAAAAAGGAATGGAAAATGAGAGGTCTGATTAAATGTTACTGGTGTCAGATTTGTTCTACCTTGAGAACTGGTAAGAAAAATAATATATAACAAGAGTGCACAGGACATTTAGGGGACAGAGTGGCAATGAATTCAAGGCAAAAACAGATGAAGGAGCAGACACATCTACCACATTAAAAATGTATAAAGCATTATTTTTACAGAAAGAGGATGGGAACAAATAAGGCAGATTACCATAGTGCTAACAGACCTTAGGAAGCCCTGAGTTGGGCGGTGGGCTTAAAGAAGAGGCATAGGAGAAGCAAATAAAATATACTGTCTCTATAAATATGACAGATTAGACAGACAACATGTCACAACTATGTAATGCAATATGATGTCATTTGCTAAAATTCCCATGATATATCATTGGTCGCTCATTCTCTTCAGTACAGTTTTCTGTATTATATGGAATGGCTACATCCATGTTTTTAAAAGCTGTAGTGTCTTTACTTGTAAGATTCTACATTTATTCTGCTACTGTAGCCTTTTTACATAACCCAGGTATTACATTGCCGCAATGCTTTACCTTTTGGTAACCTGGACCAAACATCTTGATAGTACTGGAGCTGCAAAACAACCTTATTTCTACCCTGCAACCAGACTTTGTCATTATATGACTTATGTAGCCTGCAGGGGGTGCTGTAACAGTGCTGTGTGCTTGCATTATGCTTTATAAAAAATACAAAGTAATATATAACACACAGTGTTGGTAAAATAGGGCTATAACCAGTGTGTAAAAAGTACACAACAGTTTAATGTTTCTAAAAAAATTCTGTACAGCAATAAGGGAAATTATTAATTACAAATTGTTTTAAAGAAAGTTAAGAGTTTTCCTTCAAGTCATCATATAAAGTAGAACAAACAAAGGTGGGAGATGTCATTTAGGGCTGACACATCTTTGGTAAACTATTAACCAAAAGACAAGATTATCTCTATACCTTATGACTCCATTTTATATTGAGCCTGTAGACATGTAGACAATACTACATTGTAATACAAATACTAAAATGTCACATGCACTCCAAATTCTGTCATCATTGTTTTCAGTTGTTTTGTGATTAGGAGTTGGCCCCTATTTCAGCTGTCTTGTGATTAGGAGTTGGCCCCTATTTCAGTTGTCTTGTGATTAGGAGTTGGCCCCTATTTCCGTTGTCTTGTGATTAGGAGTTGGGCCCTATTTCCGTTGTCTTGTGATTAGGAGTTGGCCCCTATTTCAGTTGTCTTGTGATTAGAAGTTGGCCCCTATTTCAGTTGTCTTGTGATTAGGAGTTGGCCCCTATTTCCGTTGTCTTGTGATTAGGAGTTGGCCCCTATTTCAGTTGTCTTGTGATTAGGAGTTGGCCCCTATTTCAGTTGTCTTGTGATTAGGAGTTGGCCCCTATTTCAGTTGTCTTGTGATTAGGAGTTGGCCCCTATTTCCTTTTTTTTTTGTGAGGGAATCAAGGTGACATAGAGGTTAGTATTGCTACCTCTCAGCAGTTGATTCTGCAGTTAATTTCTTTGTTGGGTGCCTTTTGGGTAGAGTCTGCACATCTGGTCTTTTTGCAGGTGGATTTTCTCCAGTTTCCTCTGGTTTCCTCTCACATCCCAGAGATGTGCAGTACGTAAACTGGCATTCAGCTGAGTGGACCACAAACTGTCTCACCTTGTGCCCAGTAAAACATTAAGAAACATTAAGAAAATCCTGTAGTTGACAGGTGCCATTCCATAAGAGCCAACAGTCATCAAGATAACATTTCACATGGCTATATTAACAAAAACTCTATTGGTATCCCCTGAGTAGATGTATAACATTTCAATATATCCCATTAAAGATAAAAATATATGGGGGCAAAAGACACCCCCATTACATTACCCTTCAATTGAAAATAACATTGACCACTGTAGTAAAAAATATTTTTAGTTAATACTATTTCTGTGAACTGTAAAATAAAATCATTACATTCATATAGATAGAGTTCAATCTTAACAAGTCAATATTTATTTTCTTACTTTTTATTTATTTATTTATTTATTTTGTACCCCAACGGGACTAAGCCCAGTGGTTCCTATGCCTGCACCCTATCAGCCCATTCTCATTGGTCACAAGAGCCGGGGATTCCGTGGGCATATAATAGCCCTGTGGGCTATTTGTTTCTGCCCAAGAATCCTGCATGAGCTCAGCTATTAATGGCAAGAGCTAGCTCATATGACACACAGTCGTGGGTTGCAGGCCAGCCTTACAGGCCCGGTAGGAATGTCAATCCTCTCCACTGGTGCAGCACCCACCCTCAAGTGACAGCTCTTCCAAGCTATTCTATAGCTACCATCAGAGGGTTCACTTCAGCTCACAGTGCAGTTACACATAACTGATCGAACTTAATAGACCCAGACTCCATGGGTAAACTCCTAATGTTCCTACTAGATGTTAAATAATTGGCAAGCCAGAGCCATCTTTTTCTCCCAGGATGGATGAGCAGGCAGCAGCAACTCAGTCCCTTCCTTCCCTGCCAGCTTCTACAACAAACCAATATTTAATAACCTGCAAACCTATCTCATGTTGGGAGGATGGCCTGATGGTTAAGGTGTTTGCCTTACAAACACAAGGTGCAGGGTTTGAATCTCACAAGGGATAATTGGCTAGGCTTAAAATGGCTCGCAAGGGCAATTAACCTAGTACTAACCTATGAACCTATGTGGTATGTTAGTATATAGCACTTGTACACCCAATGTGCACAGAGGGTGGTTGTACACCCAATGTGCACGGAGGGTGGTGTTACTCAATGCATCGTTCAGCAATGAGTTGTAAAGCATAGGTGGTACTTTTAACTCTTACTCTAATTAAGTCTAACATGGGTTAGAAAGTCAGATAGGAGTTTGATAAGGAAACCTTTACCAGAAACATTAAGAGCATCCAAAGAGTTTTATGAAGGTGTTTGCATATATATTTTTTTATAACATGCAAACATATGGGGGGGGGTAGATATTACAGAACAGTAGCTGCTGTCTTAAATTACTTACAATAACCTCCAAATCAACACAGTACAAAGAATTAACATTGGGAAAATCTATACTTGTGTTTAACTGGAGGTGCAGATATTATTTAGTGTCAGAATCAGAAAGCTTCAAAAATCATAGTTTTGCCCTCATATCATCCAGATACAGTGGTGAAAATATTTGAGTTAACAGTATTGAAAGAGGTACATTCTATTTCTAAGCTCTGCATGTATCATGCAGTCTTCCTAAACCACTACAAGAGCCTTTTAGGGCCCTTAAACAGAAAAAAAAAACATCTGTAGTCTTCACATCTGCTGATAAGGGGTGGGGTGTGGTGGTTTCCAACAGAAATGAATGTGATGAAAAAGTCCAACACCAACTTTCTTTAGCATTGTCACCATCATGGCTAGAATAGAACAGTGCATTGCATATTTTGAGAGCTGTCATTTTTGGGATTAGAAAGGGAAAATTCCATATACATTCTGACTGTTAAATTTATACATGCTTGAGGGTATTTTCAAATATTTTTTTAAGCTTAGCTTCTTGGCTTTTGTCATTCTCTCTGACTTGAAGTTTCTCCGGATTACTGTTTGTTTACTCGGGAAAGATTGTGTAAGCTTTACCATCTGGGCTGCTTTGTTTTGTGGCCATTGTATCCTGCTGTTTCTACATTTCTGTGAACTTTCTGACACAGCTGTGCTCCTTTTGTTGGTGCCCTACTCTGTTTTTGCTTTGATTGGGCATTTATTCTTTTAATTGTCATAATTGCAGAGCTCTGATTTATCACATTTGATTGCTTTTTTTTGTTTTTTTGTTTGTTTTTTGGAGACTCAGTCCATAGGCCTATGACTTTATCTTATTCTGCCTTGGCAATTAATGAAAACGTATAGTTTTATGTGTGTTTTATGTCATTTTAACTGCTTATTTTGTCTGGCCCTGTTTTAATCAGCATGCATTTGTATTTCCCACTCTGCCTATTGAAACTGTTGTCTGGATGTGCATTTGTCTTTGGAAATCACTGGATCTTCTTTTACACAAAGTGCTCTCATTACTCTGTCCTCCCATGGATAGCTTCTTCCTGCTGTGAATGTGTATCATTTTTTTGTCTCTCTTGGGTACCTTCTGCCATTCAGCTTCAAGCTTTCATAGTGTATAAAACTCTCTGATCCATTGTTTTTGAGTTTTCTGTTGGATTTCTTTAGTTCATATTAGAGCTTTACAGCTAAGTATCATTTCTCCGGTTCAGTCATGCATTTGTTCAATTTTACACTCAGGGAGTGTTGTACTGTGTTGTGCTGGGCTCTTACAGTTTTGCTGTTGCAGGCTACTGCATGGATTGATTTTATGTTAGTTCAGACAGACTTCCTACTTTTAAATGCATCCTGTGAATTTATATAATCCACTAGACGGCAACCAACCGTCTATGTAATGTTGTATAATGCAGATAGTGAACACGACTCGAACAAGGAATACAAAGTATTTATTGATAAAAACTACACTCTAGAACTCTCCATTAAATCTGGTTAAGCACTTAATTTGATCACAGATATGATGAGCTTAGTTTTAGATCATAACTATATATATTTTGAAGGGGAATATTTCAGACAAACTAGGGGTGTGGCAATGGGGGCATCTTGTGCTCCTATTTTTGCCAACCTGGTTATGCTGGAATGGGAGACAGAATATTTATTCTGCAGTGAGTATTATCAAATATGTCTCTTAATGTTCTAGATTCTTGGATGATATTTTTTGTTATGGAATGGGCCAGTAGATACTATAACTCAATTTATTGAGTATATTAACAACACTAGTGATTTTTTTTTTGAAATTCACACACAAAGTTAGTTGTGAGGGCATTGCCTACTTGGATACATACATCAGCCACACTAATGGAGGTTTTCAATCAGAAATTTATAAGAAGGATACCTTCTCCAATGGGAATCTGTAATATACCAGTAACCATCCTAGACAAATGTTAAAGAATATATTCAAGGGACAGTGTATAAGAGCAGCATGTATGTCATCCAGTTTTGAGATAATGGAAAAAGACAAAAGTAATATTAGATCTATGTTTATGAATAGGGGATATCCACTTTCTATATTAAATGATGTTACAGCTTATGTCATTAGAGAATGGGGTAAGAAATATCCACCCTTATTGGGGAAAGAAATGATGAATATAAAAACTAGAACGGAAATGCCTGAGGATATGACCTATAATAGAGTGTGTGTTTTAACGTACTCACCCAATGTGAATTATAACAGAAATATTATTAGAAGACATTGGAATATATTAGTAGTTGATGAAGATGTTAGAAAAATTATAGGAGAAAGTCCAAGTTTCGTCAATAAAATGGGAATGAATATAAAGAGACAGTTAGAACAAATAGTTAATCACACAGAGGTATATAATAGACGCAAAACAACTAAGAAATGTGGGTCTTGTAAACAATGTTATGCTATATGTGAAATGGAAAGATGTAGACTGAATGATGTTAATAAGACATACGTTAAATTCAGAGCGAGTAATTGTAACAGTAAGAATGTTATTTACATGGCAAAGTGTATGTCATGCACTGGATTTTATATAGGAAAGACCGAAAGGCAATTCAGAAAGCGAATATACGACCATTTATATAAAATTAGGGTCAAATATATGAATAGTGCACTGTATCGACATATTAATAGATGTGGGGAAACACATGTATTTAAGTTTGCCATAATTGATCAAGTGAATATATCACCACGTGGCGGTAACTACAAAGCGCTCCTAGGGAAAAGAGAGAGTGTATGGCAGATTTTGACAGATGCCACCAAGGAGCCAGGAATTAATGATTATGTTACCATTAAACTCTTCTTGCAATTGATGTAAAATGTTTTTTACATCATTTAAAGTAATTTAAAAGTTGGTATTTAAAGTTGGTATAATTCATATGCATATTACATTATTTATTATTAATAAGCTTTTAAAAAAACTTTTTAACATTTTCTATATATATATTTTTTAAAACAAAATACTTATAGAACAAAATATTGTATAAGGTAGACATATATTTTTAGGTTGGTTGCAATTATTCAAATGAATTTAATTTATTGAATACATTGTTATGAGTTTTTTCTAGGTTATGTTATATAGTAACAAGTATTCTTTATAATTGTTACACTAGCACTTTAAATATTGAATTGATGGCTGCTTTTGCGCCAAAAAGGTTTTAAAATGGAGCGTATGTTAAGAATGAATTGTTCTGAAGAAATCTGCATTTGCAGATGAAAGCGCTTAACCAGATTTATTGGAGAGTTCTAGAGTGTAGTTTTTATCAATAAATACTTTGTATTCCTTGTTCGAGTCGTGTTCACTATCTGCATTATACAACATTACATAGACGGTTGGTTGCTGTCTAGTGGATTCCATTTACGGTGTTGTTTCTGCTTTCCCTTTTCTATACAACATCCTGTGACTTTATGACAGAGACCTCTTGATGATGTCATTCTACCTTTTTATTTATGACAGAGACCCCTCTTGATGATGTCATTCTACCTTTTTTGCTTTATCCATTTGCCTCACAAAGTCTTTCACCTCCAAATTAAACTTAGTGCTTTGTGGAGGCAAAGATAAGCCACCTCAAATGTTCTGCTGCTGGGACTCCTGAGTGGTTTAGGGGATCCTCATCCTTGTAATTGAGTTCAGTCACCAACCAAGGCCGAAATTTCATGCCGCCGGTTTTCTCTTTTTGTATGAATGATAAACTAGGAAACTATTATTCTTGCCTGATCTGAGAGACCTATTCCACTGATTCCATGAGATCACTGTAAAATAATGAAAGGTCTATGGCCTACAAGTTCAGGATTATCTCTAACTTGTTGCATAATGTTTACTGTACACGTTCAAGAGGGGCCTGGCTGAATGGTAACTTTGGTCCTTATCTAATGGCATCTGTATTCCTGGTGTCTCTGTTGTGGAATGTTCTAGGCTGGATAACATTGGAGGAGGAGGAAGAAGAAGAGGAGGATATCTTGGATTTTAAGTGGCAATACATGTAGTTGAAGTTCACGTCAGGTATACCAACTCATTTGAATATGTGACTGGAGCTGAGACAAGCTGTAGGCTTCTCTTCCTCTGCTATAAATACTGTTCTGTGAGAATGTTTCACTGATACTCTTTGCCTGCACACTAGGGAATTAGCGAGAATGATATGTTCTAAGTGACTTCAGTATTTGGGAGGATGAGGAATCAGTGGATATTAATAACAAATTCCTGTTCCCAGTGAAGAGATTCAGGTTTATTCATGTTTATCACCTGAGCCATTTTGCGTCACATTCTGGACTTAGTGTTGTGACAGGATGTAGTAATGATTATCATGTTACTGGAGCCTGTCTAATGGTCGGATTGCTCTCTGCCTCATTTCACCTTGCATCTCCCCGTCATTTAATTCCCTGATTTTGGGCTGGTAGAATTAAAAAATTTAAATCTACCTTCAGTTCAGGATCTAATTTCTCTTCTCCACCACTTTGTGAGTGAGGACAACGCAGGTGAACATAAACAACTGGCACAGGCATAGAATATACCCTGTTTACTGCTTTGGAACATGTTACTCATTTTTTGTGCATGCCCATTTTATGTTAGGTAGTGCAAACCTTGGAATAATTATGACTTGACGTGTGCAGGATGGAATGCTATTTGAGTGTCACACCCAGATTCGGGGAATCAAAATTTATCTAAATAAGCTTTATGCTTCTTACCTGCCTGAGGTCTTTCATAAAATGTCAGTGCTCTTGTCTAGAGAGCTCTCAGTTACATTCAATCTGCCAACAGTGAACTTGCATGTGCTGAACAGGCAGTCCAGCGTGGCCTTTCTTTCAGTCTAGGGATTTTTTTTCTTCCAACTCTGAGGCAGCTCCTTAAGGTTTTGCAGATAAGGTTGTCTCTGTAATGTAAGAGACTCCATATTGTGCTTCTATGGATGATAGGTCATGATGTAAGCTACAGATCCCTAATTATGAGGAGTTTGTGTCCTTGGTTTTAGGGTATCTCTTTTACATCTTTATGTATCCTTTTGTCAATATCTCTCAAAGTCAAATATTAGGGTAGTTATTTAAAACACACCAGGCAGTGCTTTCAATTTACAATGTTACCAATTGCCAAATTAATATTATATAAATGTTTAAATATATGTTAACTTCAAGAATGATGCATATGCTTTTTCATGTTGGCTCAAGTCTTGCTTTTTCCATAAAAGCTGTACTGCAATAGTGATAACCTTTTTACAGTCAGACCAAATGCTGTAAATATTTGCATAAATTGTTGAACTGCAAACTTCAGCTGAGTGTTTCCAATTGATTCAGTCTATCATATAGCTATATAATTTAACTTCTTTTTGTAAAGATTTTTCCACTGTTTTTCTAACATTGTATTGTACCAATGCATCCAACAAACAAGGCCACTATGATAAAGCCCAGCAACACTGTGAAGAAGCCTAATGTCCTCAGAGCCACAGATGCAGATAAGAAAAGAGGGTGCATGATTATAAAAATCCCTCATCTCACTGGTGTAGCATCAATAGAAATAACCACACTAAAGAAAAATGTTTAGATGATGGGCCACTGCTCTGCTATAGTTCACCAAAACATATTCCTGCTTTTAGATAACCTAATGCTTGAGATGTTCATGTTTTTAACAGAACTTCCATAACTGGGGCACCTGCAGGTCATGAAGAAAGGATTTCTTCAACATATCCATATGATTTTAGCCACACTGTTGGCATATAGGGATCATAGGCTCATAGCATTATAGGAGGTTAGTAGGCTATCGACCCAGAGTTCATAGGTTCATAGGTAGGTACTAGGCTATTGGCCCAAGGGCCTACATAAGCCTAGCCAACAAGGTTCCCTGGCTTACGCCACCCAAGAAAGTTATTTTCCTGTGCCACTGTTGAGCAGAGACACAGACGTGATCCCCGGGGTGTATTTCCTATTTCCCATCCACTCATCAAGATTTTTCTTGAAGAGTGCTAATGAAGAACTTTGCTTGACATAGATGGGTAGCCTGTTCCAGAGTATAGGAAGTCTCTGGGACAGGAATCTATCCCTCCAGCATGTCCTGTTTATTGTGTTGACAAGGTTTAGGTCCCTGGAGCGTGTAGCTCGGAGGGATTGGGATTTCTTTAGGTGTAGCATGTCCAACAGCTCTGGGTTTGACATAGCTTTATATGTTAGGCAGAGATCACCTCGGAGTAGGCGATATGCTATGGAGTAAAGATGGAGTTTTTTGAGGCGGTCAGTGTAGGGCATTTGTTTGAGGCCGGTAATCCTCTTTGTGAAGTACTTCTGTGGCCTTTCCAGCTGCAGCAGATGTCTTGTGAGGTACATTCCAAAAGGGGCGTTGTACTCTATAATGGGTCTGAGTGTCGAGTAGAGGGAAAAAATGACCTCTTTTTTCCTGGATTAGAACCCTTTTATGATGAGGTGTGCCATGTAGAAGGACTTCCTGACTACTGTAGTGATGTGACTATCAAAGGAGAGACTACTGTCCACCTGGGTCCCATGGTCTCTTATCACATATTCGGTGTTAAGTAGATTGCTGCCTATGTGGTAGTTCATGGGTATAGAGTTTTTACCAAAGGAGATGACAATGCACTTTTTGGCATTGAGCTTGAGGCCATGGCTCTGACATCAGACATCTGTCTCAGCGAGGCCCTTCTGTAGGATGTCCACATCATTTGGCGACTTGACTATGGCTCCTAGTTTGCAGTCATCTGCAGACTTCATTAGTCAGAGGCCTTCTGTGTTAACCTGTAGTTCAGAGACGTAGATACCAAACAGAAGAGGTCCCAGGATGGAACCCTGTGGTACTCCACTTGTCACTGCTTTGAGGTCAGATTTGGAGTCTGCAACTTTTACAGCGTGGGTTCTGTCAGTGAGCCAGTTGGCAACCCATCTTGTGACTTAGGGATTTATAACTAGTTTAGTGAGTTTACCTATAATTCCAGAATGGGGGATGGTGTTGAAAGCCTTGGCAAGGTCAAGATAGGCTGTGTGAACCACCTTACCCTCATCTACGGCTTTGGTGACTGCCTCAAATAAGTCGATCATATTCAGGAGGCATGATCTGTCTTTCACAAACCCGAACTGGGTGGGATCCAGAGTTTGGAGGTTACCAATGTCTTTGTTTATGAGTTCCATGATGATACGTTCCATAGCCTTGCAGACCAGACTCGTCAGGTTAATAGGTCGATAGTTCTTGGGATCAGTGGTGGCTCCCACTTTGTCAGTGGATATTAATAACAAATTCCTGTTCCCAGTGAAGAGATTCAGGTTTATTCATGTTTATCACCTGAGCCATTTTGTGTCACATTCTGGACTTAGTGTTGTGACAGGGTGTAGTAATGATTATCATGTTACTGGAGCCTGTCTAATGGTCGGATTGCTCTCTGCCTCATTTCACCTTGCATCTCCCCGTCATTTAATTCCCTGATTTTGGGCTGGTAGAATTAAAAAATTTAAATCTACCTTCAGTTCAGGATCTAATTTCTCTTCTCCACCACTTTGTGAGTGAGGACAATGCAGGTGAACATAAACAACTGGCACAGGCATAGAATATACCCTGTTTACTGCTTTGGAACATGTTACTCATTTTTTGTGCATGCCCATTTTATGTTAGGTAGTGCAAACCTTGGAATAATTATGACTTGACGTGTGCAGGATGGAATGCTATTTGAGTGTCACACCCAGATTCGGGGAATCAAAATTTATCTAAATAAGCTTTATGCTTCTTACCTGCCTGAGGTCTTTCATAAAATGTCAGTGCTCTTGTCTAGAGAGCTCTCAGTTACATTCAATCTGCCAACAGTGAACTTGAAGGTGCTGAACAGGCAGTCCAGCGTGGCCTTTCTTTCAGTCTAGGGATTTTTTTTTCTTCCAACTCTGAGGCAGCTCCTTAAGGTTTTGCAGATAAGGTTGTCTCTGTAATGTAAGAGACTCCATATTGTGCTTCTATGGATGATAGGTCATGATGTAAGCTACAGATCCCTAATTATGAGGAGTTTGTGTCCTTGGTTTTAGGGTATCTCTTTTACATCTTTATGTATCCTTTTGTCAATATCTCTCAAAGTCAAATATTAGGGTAATTATTTAAAACACACCTGGCAGTGCTTTCAATTTACAATGTTACCAATTGCCAAATTAATATTATATAAATGTTTAAATATATGTTAACTTCAAGAATGATGCATATGCTTTTTCATGTTGGCTCAAGTCTTGCTTTTTCCATAAAAGCTGTACTGCAATAGTGATAACCTTTTTACAGTCAGACCAAATGCTGTAAATATTTGCATAAATTGTTGAACTGCAAACTTCAGCTGAGTGTTTCCAATTGATTCAGTCTATCATATAGCTATATAATTTAACTTCTTTTTGTAAAGATTTTTCCACTGTTTTTCTAACATTGTATTGTACCAATGCATCCAACAAACAAGGCCACTATGATAAAGCCCAGCAACACTGTGAAGAAGCCTAATGTCCTCAGAGCCACAGATGCAGATAAGAAAAGAGGGTGCATGATTATAAAAATCCCTCATCTCACTGGTGTAGCATCAATAGAAATAACCACACTAAAGAAAAATGTTTAGATGATGGGCCACTGCTCTGCTATAGTTCACCAAAACATATTCCTGCTTTTAGATAACCTCATGCTTGAGATGTTCATGTTTTTAACAGAACTTCCATAACTGGGGGGGGGGCACCTGCAGGTCATGAAGAAAGGATTTCTTCAACATATCCATATGATTTTAGCCACACTGTTGGCATATAGGGATCATAAGCTCATAGCATCATAGGAGGTTAGTAGGCTATCGACCCAGAGTTCATAGGTTCATAGGTAGGTACTAGGCTATTGGCCCAAGGGCCTACATAAGCCTAGCCAACAAGGTTCCCTGGCTTACGCCACCCAAGAAAGTTATTTTCCTGTGCCACTGTTGAGCAGAGACACAGACGTGATCCCCGGGGTGTATTTCCTATTTCCCATCCACTCATCAAGATTTTTCTTGAAGAGTGCTAATGAAGAACTTTGCTTGACATAGATGGGTAGCCTGTTCCAGAGTATAGGAAGTCTCTGGGACAGGAATCTATCCCTCCAGCATGTCCTGTTTATTGTGTTGACAAGGTTTAGGTCCCTGGAGCGTGTAGCTCGGAGGGATTGGGATTTCTTTAGGTGTAGCATGTCCAACAGCTCTGGGTTTGACATAGCTTTATATGTTAGGCAGAGATCACCTCGGAGTAGGCGATATGCTATGGAGTAAAGATGGAGTTTTTTGAGGCGGTCAGTGTAGGGCATTTGTTTGAGGCCGGTAATCCTCTTTGTGAAGTACTTCTGTGGCCTTTCCAGCTGCAGCAGATGTCTTGTGAGGTACATTCCAAAAGTGGCGTTGTACTCTATAATGGGTCTGAGTGTCGAGTAGAGGGAAAAAATGACCTCTTTTTTCCTGGATTAGAACCCTTTTATGATGAGGTGTGCCATGTAGAAGGACTTCCTGACTACTGTAGTGATGTGACTATCAAAGGAGAGACTACTGTCCACCTGGGTCCCAAGGTCTCATCACATATTCGGTGTTAAGTAGATTGCTGCCTATGTGGTAGTTCATGGGTATAGAGTTTTTACCAAAGGAGATGACAATGCACTTTTTGGCATTGAGCTTGAGGCCATGGCTCTGACATCAGACATCTGTCTCAGCGAGGCCCTTCTGTAGGATGTCCACATCATTTGGGGACTTGACTATGGCTCCTAGTTTGCAGTCATCTGCAGACTTCATTAGTCAGAGGCCTTCTGTGTTAACCTGTAGTTCAGAGACGTAGATACCAAACAGAAGAGGTCCCAGGATGGAACCCTGTGGTACTCCACTTGTCACTGCTTTGAGGTCAGATTTGGAGTCTGCAACTTTTACAGCATGGGTTCTGTCAGTGAGCCAGTTGGCAACCCATCTTGTGACTTAGGGATTTATAACTAGTTTAGTGAGTTTACCTATAATTCCAGAATGAGGGATGGTGTTGAAAGCCTTGGCAAGGTCAAGATAGGCTGTGTGAACCACCTTACCCTCATCTACGGCTTTGGTGACTGCCTCAAATAAGTCGATCATATTCAGGAGGCATGATCTGTCTTTCACAAACCCGAACTGGGTGGGATCCAGAGTTTGGAGGTTACCAATGTCTTTGTTTATGAGTTCCATGATGATACGTTCCATAGCCTTGCAGACCAGACTCGTCAGGTTAATAGGTCGATAGTTCTTGGGATCAGTGGTGGCTCCCACTTTGTCAGTGGATATTAATAACAAATTCCTGTTCCCAGTGAAGAGATTCAGGTTTATTCATGTTTATCACCTGAGCCATTTTGCGTCACATTCTGGACTTAGTGTTGTGACAGGATGTAGTAATGATTATCATGTTACTGGAGCCTGTCTAATGGTCGGATTGCTCTCTGCCTCATTTCACCTTGCATCTCCCCGTCATTTAATTCCCTGATTTTGGGCTGGTAGAATTAAAAAATTTAAATCTACCTTCAGTTCAGGATCTAATTTCTCTTCTCCACCACTTTGTGAGTGAGGACAACGCAGGTGAACATAAACAACTGGCACAGGCATAGAATATACCCTGTTTACTGCTTTGGAACATGTTACTCGTTTTTTGTGCATGCCCATTTTATGTTAGGTAGTGCAAACCTTGGAATAATTATGACTTGACGTGTGCAGGATGGAATGCTATTTGAGTGTCACACCCAGATTCGGGGAATCAAAATTTATCTAAATAAGCTTTATGCTTCTTACCTGCCTGAGGTCTTTCATAAAAAGTCAGTGCTCTTGTCTAGAGAGCTCTCAGTTACATTCAATCTGCCAACAGTGAACTTGCAGGTGCTGAACAGGCAGTCCAGCGTGGCCTTTCTTTCAGTCTAGGGATTTTTTTTTCTTCCAACTCTGAGGCAGCTCCTTAAGGTTTTGCAGATAAGGTTGTCTCTGTAATGTAAGAGACTCCACATTGTGCTTCTATGGATGATAGGTCATGATGTAAGCTACAGATCCCTAATTATGAGGAGTTTGTGTCCTTGGTTTTAGGGTATCTCTTTTACATCTTTATGTATCCTTTTGTCAATATCTCTCAAAGTCAAATATTAGGGTAATTATTTAAAACACACCTGGCAGTGCTTTCAATTTACAATGTTACCAATTGCCAAATTAATATTATATAAATGTTTAAATATATGTTAACTTCAAGAATGATGCATATGCTTTTTCATGTTGGCTCAAGTCTTGCTTTTTCCATAAAAGCTGTACTGCAATAGTGATAACCTTTTTACAGTCAGACCAAATGCTGTAAATATTTGCATAAATTGTTGAACTGCAAACTTCAGCTGAGTGTTTCCAATTGATTCAGTCTATCATATAGCTATATAATTTAACTTCTTTTGTAAAGATTTTTCCACTGTTTTTCTAACATTGTATTGTACCAATGCATCCAACAAACAAGGCCACTATGATAAAGCCCAGCAACACTGTGAAGAAGCCTAATGTCCTCAGAGCCACAGATGCAGATAAGAAAAGAGGGTGCATGATTATAAAAATCCCTCATCTCACTGGTGTAGCATCAATAGAAATAACCACACTAAAGAAAAATGTTTAGATGATGGGCCACTGCTCTGCTATAGTTCACCAAAACATATTCCTGCTTTTAGATAACCTCATGCTTGAGATGTTCATGTTTTTAACAGAACTTCCATAACTGGGGGTGGGGGGGGGGCACCTGCAGGTCATGAAGAAAGGATTTCTTCAACATATCCATATGATTTTAGCCACACTGTTGGCATATAGGGATCATAAGCTCATAGCATCATAGGAGGTTAGTAGGCTATCGACCCAGAGTTCATAGGTTCATAGGTAGGTACTAGGCTATTGGCCCAAGGGCCTACATAAGCCTAGCCAACAAGGTTCCCTGGCTTACGCCACCCAAGAAAGTTATTTTCCTGTGCCACTGTTGAGCTGTTGAGCAGAGACACAGACGTGATCCCCGGGGTGTATTTCCTATTTCCCATCCACTCATCAAGATTTTTCTTGAAGAGTGCTAATGAAGAACTTTGCTTGACATAGATGGGTAGCCTGTTCCAGAGTATAGGAAGTCTCTGGGACAGGAATCTATCCCTCCAGCATGTCCTGTTTATTGTGTTGACAAGGTTTAGGTCCCTGGAGCGTGTAGCTCGGAGGGATTGGGATTTCTTTAGGTGTAGCATGTCCAACAGCTCTGGGTTTGACATAGCTTTATATGTTAGGCAGAGATCACCTCGGAGTAGGCGATATGCTATGGAGTAAAGATGGAGTTTTTTGAGGCGGTCAGTGTAGGGCATTTGTTTGAGGCCAGTAATCCTCTTTGTGAAGTACTTCTGTGGCCTTTCCAGCTGCAGCAGATGTCTTGTGAGGTACATTCCAAAAGGGGCGTTGTACTCTATAATGGGTCTGAGTGTCGAGTAGAGGGAAAAAATGACCTCTTTTTTCCTGGATTAGAACCCTTTTATGATGAGGTGTGCCATGTAGAAGGACTTCCTGACTACTGTAGTGATGTGACTATCAAAGGAGAGACTACTGTCCACCTAGGTCCCAAGGTCTCTTATCACATATTCGGTGTTAAGTAGATTGCTGCCTATGTGGTAGTTCATGGGTATAGAGTTTTTACCAAAGGAGATGACAATGCACTTTTTGGCATTGAGCTTGAGGCCATGGCTCTGACATCAGACATCTGTCTCAGCGAGGCCCTTCTGTAGGATGTCCACATCATTTGGGGACTTGACTATGGCTCCTAGTTTGCAGTCATCTGCAAACTTCATTAGCCAGAGGCCTTCAGTGTTAACCTGTACTTCAGAGAAGTAGATACCAAACAGAAGAGGTCCCAGGATGGAACCCTGTGGTACTCCACTTGTCACTGCTTTGAGGTCAAATTTGGAGTCTGCAACTTTTACAGCGTGGGTTCTGTCAGTGAGCCAGTTGGCAACCCATCTTGTGACTTAGGGATTTATAACTAGTTTAGTGAGTTTACCTATAATTCCAGAATGGGGGATGGTGTTGAAAGCCTTGGCAAGGTCAAGATAGGCTGTGTGAACCACCTTACCCTCATCTACGGCTTTGGTGACTGACTCAAATAAGTCGATCAGATTCAGGAGGCATGATCTGTCTTTCACAAACCTGAACTGGGTGGGATCCAGAGTTTGCAGGTTACCAATGTCTTTGTTTATGAGTTCCATGATGATACGTTCCATAGCCTTGCAGACCAGACTCGTCAGGTTAATAGGTCGATAGTTCTTGGGATCAGTGGTGGCTCCCACTTTGTGGAGTGGGATAACTGTTGCTGTGCGCCATTCAGTGGGCACAAAGTCTGATGCGAGGCTATTATTGAACATGGTGCTTAAGTGGGGAGCCAGTTCGTTCTGATGTTCGTGTAAAATGCAGCCTGGGATGTTGTCCAGTCCCATGGATGCTGTGTTTTTGGCTTTAGAGAGTGCAGCTTTTACCTGAGTAGTTGTGATTACAGAGACTCTGCATTCTTCCTGCATAGATATGGGCCCTTTAAGGGGTGAGGGGGGGGGTAAAGTTAGCACTGAACCTATCTGCGAGGATGTTGGCAATATCAGTTGGTTCTGTAATTTTAGTGCCATTGTGCTGTAACTCAGAGCAGATCTGGGTGTTGCCATCGAGATTCTTGGCATAGCTATAGAGTGTTTTGTGGTTGCCCTTAGAATTAGTGGCGATTTTGTTTTCGTAGCTAGCTTTGTAGGATCTTATAAGGGATCTCAGCTTCTTACTGAGGCTGACCAGGGAGCTCCACTCATGGGATTTTACTCTCTTTTGCAACAGTTTATTCCTTCTGTTGTACAGTTTGTTTATGGCAGGGGACCACCAGATTGGCTTCCTTTTTTGGAGGATAGCGTCTTGGTTCTGTTTGGGATAGCATGATCCATGCACTCGTGTAAGTGCTTATAGAGTGCATTTGTGTAGGATTCAGCAGTTGTAACTGTATTGTGCATCTGCATGGGTGTCATGAAGTTCACCACTTCTGTCTTAAGAAGCATGAAGTTGGCTTTGGAGAAATGTTTTACCATGGTTTCCTTAATGGGGTGTGGGGGTGGGATGTGGATATCAAGGGTGATTAACTTATGGTCGGATCGGACCAACAAGGAGTTGACTTCAGGTGTGGAACACCAGTCACTCATGTCGGTAATGACTAGGTCTAGGATATTGTTGCCCCTGTTGGGGGTGTGGATAAGTTGATCCAGGGCATTGGAGTTTATGAATTCCAGAAAGCGTTGAGCTAAGGAGTTGGTACATGAGTAGTTTTCTCAGTTAATGGTGGGGTAGTTGAAGTCACCCATTATTAGGGTGTTTGGTTGAACCCTAATATTTTCCAGTACATCAAGAAAAGAGGAGTGGGAATCCTGGGGAATGGTGGGGGATCTGTAGCAAGATACAGTTTGGATTGCAGTTTTGCCCAGAGTTAGTTGCACTTGGATAACCTCGGATGCATTATGCTAGCCTGGAGGTGTGGATATCCTTAATGAATATGGACACACCTCCGCCTTTGGTGTTCTGGTCCAGGTTAGATGGCCGAAAAGTGTGGTATGAGTTATAGCCTGGTAGTGCAGGGGTGCTCTCTGGAGCCTTGAACCAGGTGTCAGTCACTGCACAGATATCGATGCTCTCCATTTTAAGGAGTGCCTCGAGTGAGTGCATTTTGAGATTTAGACTTCTAGCATGGAGCAGCATTACCCTCAGCTTTTGCTTGCCTGTTCCTGTTACGGTGGTGAATTTGTTATTTCATTCTTGCCTAAAAAGGCACTATAGGGGCAGCAAGAGCCTTAGCCAGTATCCAGAATCCCAGGGGCGACAGGTGCAGACCATCTGTGGCAAAGCATCGTGGTCTGTCGACCATGTCATCCCAGCCAGACAGATACTGGATCCCCTTAGAATGACACCAGAAGCTTAGCCAATTGTTGAAGTCAATCATTTTGTCCTTGTTCTGCGGTATCATTCTGGGCGATGGCAGGATGCTACTCAGGGCGAGGGTCATACCTGCCTGGGCTACAAGATCGGAGAGCTCTTCCATGTCTCTTTTCATGTCATTTCAAGCCTAGATGTTTCCTCCCAATGTAATACCATAGATACTCTAGTCAATATTTAAGACAGTATTTAGTAATGATTGTCTATGTCCAGGAGGGTTGTGGGTGCCATCCCTGGTAAGAATTTATGGTTCCCCATCCACTCGTCCAGGTTCCTTTTGAACAGTGTCATAGAGGTACTGTGCTTCACATGAATTGACAGCCTATTCCAAAGACATGGCATTCACTGGGAGACAAATCTGTCACTCCAGCACATCTTATTCAAGTCATAGACCATATGTAGGTCCCTAAAATGGGTAACCCTAGTCCCATTAGTCCCATTTGATTTACGTATGTGCCGCAGATTCATTAGGTTTGGGTCAGAGATTGCTCTGTAAGCCAGGCATAAGTCTCCCCTAAGAAATCTATATGATAGTATAGTGACAGGAACTTTAGTCAGTCTGTGTAAGGCATGTGCTGAAGTCCCTTGATCTTCTTTGTTAGACACCTCTGAGTTTTCTCCAGTTGCAGTAGGTGCTTTGTACATTACATGTCAAAAGGGGCATTATACTCAATTATGGGCCTGATTAGTGATGAGTATAGAGGGGTTTAAAACCTCCTTTACTCTAGAGGCCATGCCTTTGCTAATCAAGTATGCTACTTAGAAGGCCTTCCTATGGTGGTCAAAGTTAAGGTTGCAGTCTACTTGTGATCCCAGATCCCTTACCACTTCAGTGGTACATAGGGTATTGTTGTTAATTTGATAGTATGATGGGACATTGTTTTTACAGATGGTAATGATGATGCATTTCTTTGCAGTCAGTTTGAGACTGTGACTAAGACTCCTGTCTTGGTCTGAGTTAAGACCCTCCTGAAGTATAGGGATAAAGCCCTAAAACCCAGGCAACCCAGGTTTGCTTAGCAGACAGCGTGATTGACAGAGTGGGAGGGCAGTATGTGCATATGGTTATGTGAGCATTCCTTGCGATGATCCCTGGTGGAGACTGGGACTTTGCATTTGAGGAGGTGTTATCCAAAGAGTGACAGGGTAGAGGACCTGGCTGAGCTGCTGTTGAGGCAGGGAGATAGGTTGTACGTCCCTTGGATGCAACCATAACTACTGCAAAGGAAGGGGGAAGCAACAGTGTAGGCTATTAACTAAAAAACACTCTCCAGCAGAGACCTTTCCCAGGACACTCTTAAGATATTTGCTAGCACCAGTCTGCATAAAATGAAGTTTGAGGATGTTAGTAGTGGCTGGGAGACCCAGCGATTGATAGGGGATACTTGGGTAGACAGTGCCATAGGATGATGCAATGGGAGCAAAGGGTGCTCAGAAAAACACATCCAGATGGTTTTACTCATGGCATAATGGATTTATGCTAAATTATCGAACACTTACTTTGTCGAATCCCATTTCATCAAATCCACTTCTTCGAATCTCATTATATCAAACTCCCAGACCTATGTAAAGAAAACCCCAAGAATGGAACCACTCGACCACCAGGACAAAACAACAAACAGAAAAACAAAAAAAAAACTCTAAATAGGGGGTTTCACCCCCACAGCCCTTCCCCCAACTAAATATACCAACTCTGAGATCATGCTACAGTGAAGGAAGGGCAAAGTTTACCATGTTGGCCAAGTAGTTCCTTTCCCGGGGTTTCCTTTTCCTAGTTCCGGGTGTTCGATATAATGAGATTTGAAGAAATGGAGTCGATAAAATGGGATTCGATAAAGTAAGTGTTCAATAATTTACAGTAGACCCAGCATAATATATGTATCAGCTCCAGTAATGCCACAAGCATCCCCCTGCAGATTGATTATAGCCAACACTGACAGCCCTCCAAGCTGTTCAGTGTGCATAGGAGGTTCACCACCAGAAATTCATATGTGAACCAACATGTTCATAGGTTCATAGGTTCGTACTAGGCTATCTGCCCTAGGGCATTTATAAGCCTAGCCATAGTGTGTGTGGCTTTCACCACCCCTTAGGATGAGAATACTACACCCTTTTAGGGTTTAGTTTACTGTGCCTCTGTCTAGTAGTGACACAGAGATGACCCCCGGGGTAAACCTACGATCTCCCATCCACTCGTCAAGATTTCTCTTGAATAGAGTTAGTGAGGGGCTCTGCCTAACATGGATTGGGATTCTGTTCCAGAGTGTAGGGAGCCTCTGGGTTATGAATCTGTCCCTCCAGCACGTCCTGTTTATTTCTGTGTTGAGGTTTAAGTCTCTTGCTCTCGTGGCTCTGGTGGATTTGGATTTACTGAGGTGGAGCATGTCCATTAACTCCGGATTGGACATGGCCTTGTACGTCAGGCACAGATCACCTCTGAGTAGGCAGTATGCGACTGAATAGAGCTGTCGTTTTTTCAGTCGGGCAGCATATGACATATGTTTAAGTCCCTTTATCCTCTTGGTGAGGAACTTTTGGGGTCTTTCCAACTGCTGCAGGTGTCGGGTAAGATACATCCCAAATGGGGCATTGTACTCAGTCATTGGCCTGATAAGAGAAGAGTACAGGGGCACAATGACCTCTACTGATCTAGATGTGAAACCCTTCATGATAAGGTGGGCAATATAGAAGGTCTTCCTAACCACTTTGGCAATGTGAGTGTCAAATGAGAGGTTACTGTCAACCTGGGTCCCTAGGTCCCTGATTACCTCTTCCGTACTTAATGGATTACCACCTATGTGGTAATTTGTGGGTACCTTGTTTTTCCCAAAGGGTATGACTATACATTTTTTGGCGTTCAGCTTAAGGCCATGGCTCTGGCACCAATTATCCGTTTCTATGAGGCCTCTCTGAAGGATGTTTGTGTCTGCTGGGGTATCAATTATGGTGCCCAGTTTGCAGTCATCTGCGAACTTTGTCAGCCACAATCCTTCTATGTTTGCCTGTACCTCGGAAAAATAAATGCCGAACAAGAGGGGTCCCAGGACTGAGCCCTGTGGGACACCGCTTGTGACTGGCTTAGAGTCTGACACAGCTCCAGCAACTCTGACCCTGTGGGTTCTGTCCTTGAGCCAGTTTGCAACCCACCTTGTGACATATGGGTTTACATTTAAGCTGGTGAGTTTGTCTAGGATGCCCGAGTGGTGTGAAAGGTAAAAGACCCTGGCTTAGTGGTTTTCCTATTTATTCCTCATGGCATATATGTACATCTCAATTTGTTGGCATCAGTTTTACAAAAACCCAGTGGAACCACCTGTGCAGACAGGAATGAGAGGATCGGCAGGTGTATGGCTTCAAGCTGATCGTCTGGAAACACTGCATTCCTCAGATGGAACCCTGCCTGCTACACCCTGTGCCACATGAGCTGTCCTGGATGGAAATCACAGCCATGGAACCTAGCTAGCAGGAAGTGGTCACTGGCTACTTTGGCTGATATCTTTGAAATCCAGGACAAATTACCCTGTCAGAAGTTCCATCTTAAGTTTGGCAGTGATGTGGTTCAGGCAGCCAAAAAACTAACTGTAAGTGGACTGTATTCTGTATGCATTCAGTGCAAAGACCAGAGGGGTAAAGAGGACATTTCCTATAATGCTGTTATGGTTGTGGCTCATGAATACTTGGTGATGCACCGCCATTCTTTAAAAAAAGGTTGCACTTGTTCACTGCAAGGTTGGACACCTTGTTGGCTGTTGTTATGATGGCCATCCTCTCCCTTGCATCATCATTAGGGATATATTGTAGGATAAACCTTTCTGCCAGAATCTGCAAAACAAGACAGATACATGCAGTAAAAAATAAAATGCCCATCCTCAGGTGTGCATCATTAGCAATGCTTAAGGAATGCTTTCATTTTCTTGATATCTCTCCTCTTCTGGATGTGCCCTATCAAGTGGGAGAGGTTATGTTTATACAGAATGTGCTGGAGTGCTTCTTCTGATACTGATTCTCAGCACTGTTCTATCTCTGTGGCACTGGAATTGCTGGTGATAAATGCCTTAACCTTTTACCTTTAACTTTACTATAGTGTATGAAATGCATTAAACTACACATTTTCATTCGGTTTTCATGTAAATACCATTGTGCCTCTACTTCAGCTGTCTTTGGAACATGGTAGTGATTGGAGGATCTGATAGGAATAGCCCTTCCTTTGTAGCTGCTCCTTTTCAACACACTACTAGTAGCGTTTGCCACTGGTTGTTTTTTTCAGTATAGTAGGGGTACACATTGCAGAAAAATTTCACTCTGTGTGGTCATCATAGGGTACATGGCCTTTAACTGGCCTAGTACTTCACAACATGACCTACTAAAACTGTTTCCTTCATTTTTGTGAGTCCATTCTAAGTGTTTGTTTCTGAGTGGTACATTTTAGTTCTTAATCCCACCTTTATACAAGTCAGGTAGCATTCATGTGTGGCTCTGGTGCTGTATATTTTTTAAGGGCCAGCACCTGCTTTCTTAGATCAGCCACACTTTGTTGATCCTCTCTGTTCTGAGTTGGTGGCACTCAGTATAGTAAGTCTACTCTAGCAGTGATCCCCATATTTTAAGTAATGCAGATCGCACATATTGTGCTCACTCATGAATTCCTCCATGAACTGTTAACATTACATTTGTACAATTATAGTATAATCCAACCTGAAATCTCTGATTGTTGTATTCTTGCTGATCAGATGGTCTGCCTTGGAAGGTGGCTACCATGATTGCTAAGGGGTCCTCATTCTTCGAGGAGCTGTAAAGGGTCACCAAAAACATATTTGCTTGAACTAGATTATTTCTGATATCATTGCTGGAGCCTTCCTGTGTCTTGACAGAGTGCTCTTCAAACTATCTGGAGATATACAGAGCTGACTATATTTTTCTGGCACTTCAGAGTTGTGTACTGGTAATTGTTGTTTGACTAATTTTATATCATTGCTGGTGACTTCATAGTTGTGCACTGTTATTTTTGCTTCATTATATAGTTTTTCAGATCTCTGCTGAAGGTGTTGGTTTTTCCATATCCACCCTCCCTATTCCTGTCTTGTTGTTTAAATTTGGAGGCTTTTGCAGTTGCCCGCCCCCACTGTAGATTTGATCTGGGACACTACCCCCAGTCCCATCTCTTTACTTCAGTCTACCTAAAAGACTCCTTCTGCACTTGTTTTTAGTCATTTTTAATTTAATTACATTTTTTAAACGGTTTGGTCTAACATTGCTACATACTCAAGTGTGCTAGCTTACACTGCATTTGAATTATTTGAATTGTTTTTACTGCTGTTTTAGCTGTATATATATATATATATATATATATATATATATATATATATATATATATATATATATATATAATATATAAAAAAATACCTTTCCTGTAACTAGTGTAGTCCAGATTCAGATTTGCTGCATCCAGGACTGTATGTAAGCTTCTCAGCTCCTTCAAGCTTTCTGTGTTGGAGGGAAGCCTTCTAGCTTATCAGTGGGCGTGGTAAGCACTAGGTAACATATCTACCACATAAGGAGTGGTTCTGGCCCAGAAATTGTAGTTATTGGCCATTTGGGCAGTTTTTCCATCTCTCTCAACTTTCTGATTTAAAAGCCCGTGTTTGCACTTGTTTCCCCCTTTCCTGTAACTAGTTTAGTCCAGATACAGATTCTTAGTTTTAGCACTTGAATTTGCTTATTCGTGATCAGCACTAGTTCAGAACTTGTAAGCACTAAATAACCTACTAATTACTACAGCACTCAACCTTCCTCATTACCTAGAGGAAAACAGTTTTGGTACTTACTTTCCTCACTTGCTTAGAGAAAAACAGCTCTTGTACTCATTTTCCTCACTTATCTAGAGGAAAATAATTTTTGATTCAGGCATGTCCAAGGGTCAGCTCCCAGTCTTCTCTTCTGTCTGTCTGATGAATTTGGGCAGCTTGGGGCAATGTAGAAATTGCCTCATGTACACAGACAACGCTCTCCTCCTACCGCTCAGCACTACAACCTGTGAGAGATGCACTTATCTAGCCAAACTGGAGGTAAAGCTCTCTCCAATCAAGACTGAACTTGACAGTCAAGAGGAGAAGGTAAACACTTACACCACACCACACTCATCACATAGTCTCACTAAATCTACACCACCAAAATCCACACATAGAAACAAAAACATTCACGTAGGCTCTCAATAATAATCTGCTCAAGTAACAGAGACCTCCAAAGCAGAAATGCAAGCAACCTCCATCCCCCAACACAACCCAAATGACACATAGCCCGCAGACTCAGTGTGCCACTCAACCACAGCCAATAAGGCAAAACAACGTACCCAACACACTAGTCATAGATGACTCTATAGTCAGGCACATTGATGTCCCACTCACCAGGCTAAACAAGGAGAAGGTTACTATCAGCTGCCTGTCGGGTGCCAAGATCTGCCACATAGCCCACGCACTCAGGTCACTCCACAACAAGTACAGATATGACTCTGTCATTGTCCATGTTGGTGTGAACGACCTGAGACATACCTCCCTGGACTACATGAAAACAGACATGGAAGAGTTCTCCGATCTTGTAGCCCAGGCAGGTATGACCCTAGCCCTGAGTAGCATTCTGCCATCACCCAGAATGATGCCGCAGTACAAGAACAAAATGATTGACTTCAACAATTGGCTAAGCTTCTGGTGCCATTCTAACAGGATCCAGTATCTGTTTGCCTGGGATGACATGGTCAACAGACCACGATGCTTTGCCAGAGATGGCCTGCACCTGGCACCCCTGGGATTCCAGATACTGGCTAAGGTTCTTGCCGCCCCTATAGTGCCTTTTTAGGCAAGGTTCAAATGACAAATTCACCACTGTAACAGGAACAGGCAAGCAAACACTGAGGGTAATGCTACTCAATGCTAGAAGTCTAAATCTCAAAATGCACTCACTCGAGGCACTCCTTAAAATGGAGAACATCGAAATCTGTGCAGTGACTGAGACCTGGTTCAAGGCTCCAGGGAGCACCCCTGCACTACCAGGCTATAACTCATACCACACTTTTTGGCCATGTAACCTGGACCAGAACACCAAAGGCAGAGGTGTGTCCATATTCATTAAGGATATCCACACCTACAGGTTAGTTGCTCAGCATAATGCAGCCAAACTTATCCAAGTGCAACTAACTCAGGGCAAAACTGCAATCCAAATTGTAGCTTGCTACAGATCACCCACCATGCCCCTGGATTCCCACTCCTCTTTTGTTGATGTACTGGAAAATATAAGTGTTCAACCAAACACCCTAATAATGGGCGACTTCAACTACCCCACCATTAACTGGGAAAGCTGCTCATGTACCAACTCCTTCACTCAACGCTTTCTGGAATTCATAAACTCCAGTGCCCTGGATCAACTTATCCACACCCACCAGGGGCAACAATATCCTAGATCTAGTCATTAGTAACATGAGTGACCGGTGTTCCACACCTGAAGTCAATGCCTCATTGGTCCGATCTGACCATAATCTAATTACCCTAGATATCCGCATCCTGCCCCCACCCCCCATTAAGGAAACCATGGTAAAAAAATTCTCCAAAGCCAACTTCATGCTTCTTAAGACAGAAGTGGTGAACTTCATGACACCCATGCAGATGGACAATACAGTTACGACTACTGAATCCTACACAATTGCACTTATTAAGCACTTACATGAGTGCATGGATCATGCTATCCCAAACAGAACCAAGACGCTATCCTCCAAAAAAAGGAAAACAATTTGGTGGTCCCCTGCCATAAACAAACTGCACAACAGAAGGAAGAAACTGTTGCAAAAGAGAGTAAAATCCCATGAGTGGAGGAGCTCCCTGGTCAGCCTCAGTAAGAAGCTGCGACCCCTGATAAAATCCTCCAAAGCTAGTTACAAAAACAAAATCACCACTGATTCTAAAGACAACCACAAAGCATTCTATAGCTATGTCAAGAATCTCAATGGCAACACTCAGATCTGCTCTGAGTTACAGCACAATGGGACTCAATATACAGACCCAACTGATATTGCCAACATCCTGGCAGATAGGTTCAGTGCTAACTTTACCCCCCTCTCACCCCCTAAAGAGCCCATCTCTATTCTGGGAGACGGCAAAGTTCCTGTAATCACGGTTGCACAGGTAAAAACCACACTCTCCAAAGCCAAGAACACAGCATCCATGGGACCAGACAACCTCCCAGGCTGCATTCTACACAAACCACAGAATGAACTGGCACCCCACCTAAGTACCATGTTCAATCATAGCCTCACCTCAGGCGTTGTACCTGCTGAATGGCACACAGTGATGGTCATCCCACTCCACAAGGGGGTAGCCACCACGGACCCCTGGAACTACCACCCCATTAGCCTGACAAGCCTGGTCTGCAAGGCCATAGAACGTATCATCATGGAACTTATAAACAAAGACATTGGTAATCTCCAAACTCTGGACCCCACCCAGTTTGGGTTTGTAAAAGGCAGATCACGTCTCCTAAACCTGATAGACTTCTTTGAAGCAGTCACCAAAGCTGTAGACAAGGGTAAGGTGGTTCACACAGCCTATCTAGATCTTGCCAAGGATTTTGACACCATCCCACACTCTGGAATTATAGATAAACTCACTAAACTAGGTGTAAATCCCTATGTCACAAGATGGATTGCCAACTGGCTCACTGACAGAACCTGTACTTTGAAAGTAGCAGACTCCAAATCCGACTTCAAACCAGTGACAAGTGGAGTACCACAGGGTTCAGTCCTGGGTCCTCTCCTGTTTGGTATCTACTTCTCTGAAGTACAGGCTAACACAGAAGGTCTTTGGCTAATGAAGTTCACAGATGACTGCAAACTAGGAGCTATAATCAAAACTCCTAACGATGTGGAAATCCTACAAAAGGGCCTCACTTTGACAGATGCCTGGTGTCAAAGCCATGGCCTCAAGTTTAATGCCAAAAAGTGCATTGTCATCTCCTTTGGTAAAAACTCTGTACCTATGAACTATAACATAGGCGGTAGTGTACTTAACACCAAAAGTGTGATAAGAGACCTTGGGACACAGGTGGACAGTAGTCTCTCCTTTGATAATCACATCACCACAGTAGTCAAGAAATCCTTCTATGTGGCACACCTCATCACAAAAGGTTTCTCATCCAGAAAAAAAGAGGTCATTGTTCCCCTCAACTCATCACTCATTAGACCCATTATAGAGTACAACGCCCCTTTTGGTATGTACCTTACAAGGCATCTACAACAACTGGAAAGGCAGCAGAAATACCTCACAAAGAGGATTACTGGCCTCAAACAGATGCCCTACGCAGACCATCTAAAAAAACTCCAGCTTTACTCCGTCGCATATCGCCTACTCAGAGGTGATCTCTGCCTAACATACAAAGCTATGTCAAACCCAGAGCTGTTGGACATGCTCCACTTAAAGAAATCCCAATCCCTCCAAGCTACATGCTCTAGGGACCTAAACCTTGTCACCACAATAAACAGGACATGCCGGAGGGATAGATTCATGTCCTAGAGACTTCCCATACTCTGGAATAAACTACGTATCTATATCAAACAAAGCTCCTCATTAGCACCCTTCAAGAAAAATCTTGATGATTGGATGGGAAATAGGAAATTCACCCCAGGAATCACCTCTGTGGCTCCGCTTGACAGTGGCACAGGAAAATAATTTTCTTAGGTGGCAAAAGGCAGGGTACCTTTTTGGCTGGGCTTGTATAGGCCCCAGGGCCGATAGCCTAGTACCTACCTATGAAGCTATGATAGTTGGTATCTGCATTAAGTATTATATTCCTACTGCACTGCTATTACTACTATTATTGCTTTTTTGTTTGTTTATTTTTTGACTCTTCATACTAGGGCATATCATTGTTTATTGCTTTCTTTGTGGATTTATTTTTGTTATGTTGATTTTACTGTTTTGTGCTTAGTTGCATTAAGCACACCAATATATTTGAATATGAATTTAATCTTACCTCTTTTAAGGAATACCTCATATTTGTTCCATGAATTCCAGAATTCTGTTAATATATAGATCTATATTTTTCTTCAAGAAGGCAGTTTCAGTCATCCACCACCTGATGAATGAAATAATGCTTTCTTGGTTTTCCATTGGGTGATGCACCTTGTGGTATCAAATTCTTTTCTCTTCTTCTCATACATCGCATTTATTTTTTTTTTAATAATGTAGTCACTTGGACATTACCAATGATGATCTTTGCGAGATAAATACTTCCAACATGTCCCCTCACTGTCTTCTTTTTTCCTGATTACACACATTAAGCTTCAGCAATCTTTATGACTTTGGGTGCAGACCATGCATCCTTTTTGTTGCCCTGCCCTGAACTGTCCCTATCTAGTCAACTTACTTCGGATGTCATTTTACCTGTCATCCCTTTCTATACCTAAATAACTATCCTGTTGTAAACTGGCTAGGTTTCTGACCATGATTCTGCAGCTTTCCTTTTCAATAGCTTAGGAATCTGTGAGTTAAAGTTTCTCGATTTGGGTTAGTGCTAAATGTTATGGACGGTAAATAATAAAGCAGGGGACAAAGCACTAAAAGAGGAACAGAAAATAAGACAAGAAGCCTGATTAAAATAAGAAAGGAAAAAGTAAGTGATCTGAGTTCAGTCAGAGTCAGGTAAATGCTGGGAAAAGAGAAATAGAAAGAAAGAAAGAAAGAAAGAAAGAAAGAAAGAAAGAAAGAAAGAAAGAAAGAAAGAAAGAAAAAGAAAGAAAGATTTGTATTTTTCTTGAAGGGGTTAAAAACAAAGTTGCATTCTCCCTTTTCTTTCTTTACTGTAAGTTAATCTTTTGTTCATAAGGAAATGCTGGCCAGTAAGAGGCCCAAAGGTTCTCAGTAGGTAATTAAGAGACCTTTCTCTTCTGATGTAGGGGGAGGGGGGTGATTTGGTGGAATCTGATATGCACAGAGAAACTTTGATTTACTACGGCAGAAGCTTGGATCATCTTTCTCGTGTCCCTGCCATTGATACTCTGCTTTCTTTCCCAGCCTTTTTTCTTTCTCTTTGTTTTTCTATCTTAACTGAAGAGCTTTGGCACGATCTTGGGAAGGAAATGTTCTTACTGATAGTGAAGTCCCATGTGCAGACCCTTGTTCCAGTAGAATTTAATGCAAGCAAAAGTGTGGATAAGTAGCAGAAGTAGAAGAAAAGTATGGAATGGCTGCCAAAGGCACAGTGAGAACTAAAATTCTTTGTAAAATTTCCCTTTAAGTTATTTCCCTTTGATCTTATACCTTTAGGGTCTGATTAAGTTTGCAAGACTGCCAGAAGACACACAGACATACACACACACACACACACACACACACACACACACACACACACACACACACACACACACACACACACACACACACACACACCACAGGACATATTCTTGCTATAGCATAAAATAAATGTACTGGACCACTAAAGAAACACAGATGTATTGTGTACATGTGCAGCACCCCCCAAGCCATATGACTTGACTCATCATTCTATTTCTTTTACCACTTTATATAATCAGATACATATAAATGGATTGAACCAGGTAGCCATACTTGGTCCCAAGGTTTTGCTGCCCACCTGTGTTCCTGTCTGTCTCAAAGTCTATCTATTTATCTATTTAGTTACCTATTTATTTTCAGGACAGGGACAGTCTGAAAGTTGGAGAGAATGTATCCCAACAAAACAGACAAGTACAAAAATAATTTTGTAATAAACTTTGTTTGGTCAGTAGAATGCTGACATGTGGTATGTTTGGGCACTATGTGTAAATATAGCATGAAATGGTCAGACAATAGCAGCACTTGTGTGGGGGTGATTGTATGACTAGTGAAGGACTTTCATATATTCACAGAGGGAAGTGAACACAGTTTCACATTTTAGAACATATTTGCCAAGCTTTTTGTTGGCCCATGTAATAGTGAATAGCATAGTGATCTATGAATTGTAGGATTATCCAACATTCTTCTTGGCATTTGCTGCTAAGACATTTCCATACGCTTCCTTTTATCTGCTTCTCTTTATCTGCACAGTAAGACACCCTTTATCTGTACTTACATACATGCACACATATTTATCTCTCTACCTATCTATCTTTAGTTAACTGGGTGGCAGGCTGATAGAAAATGCATTATCTGCAGTTTTGGTCTGGCATTACAAACAAGTAATATGCATTTTTGTTTGTTTGTTTATTTGTTGTGCAGTTAAATTAAACTTTTTTTCACAAACTCGTTTCAGCCACTGCAGCAAGGGTAAGTAATATATTAACAGTTTAGAACAGTCAGTCAACCTACATAGAGAGAAAAAAAAAAGTGTCCACAGAAAGAACACAAAGTTAAAGGGACTGCACAAATCTCAGACCATTAGCTGAGATCAGGACTGAACCCCAAGACAGCAGCTGTGAGGGAGAAACTTTAAATAATGAGCCAACGTGCTACTGTAGAGTTTCAATGTTTGGACTGTACTCACTGTAGAGCTGTAAATATAAGGCAATAATCTAGGCGTAAAAGTGAAATGTGTTGCAAGTTGTCATTGTTTCTCTCCTCACCTTCTTGCTTTTCATCTCAACACCTTGACTTACAAGTGTTTACTCACTCTTGTTTTTCCTCACACCACCCTAGTTTTTAATTAACACCCCCACTTCTCTTCTGCATAAGCCTTAAATAGTCCTCCTTCACTAAATGACTGTTTTATACCAACAGTTGTACAATATTATATACTAACTTATTTCAACTGCATTCTATATCCTTTATATATCTTCTTGCTCTTGAATGCATTACTCATGGCAATAAATTATTGTTTGCACTGGAGGACTCCTCATATTACTGTCAATTTAACCTGCTCATTGTTCAGCACACTTATGCGACTATAATGCATTGTAATCAGACTATGGCTGTGAACTCACTCAATACATGCCTATGTAGAAAGGCTTACTTTCACTCTGTGTTTGAAAAACGTACTCAACTTGATGAAGCAGTTAATTTTATTTATTTATATTTGTTAACTGGGTAAGGGAACAGCTTAGCTGACCCTTTTCAGTCACAATCAAGGCTCATACAAGCAGATATAAAACATGTACAAAGTAAACATTATTACAGCAAAATTTAGCGATAATGTATACATAAGTGAATGCATTTCAATGATAGCCAAAAAATAAAGGAAGATAGGTACAAACACATACATATGAGCACTACAGAATCGTGAAAGCCCAAAATCCTGAGACCAAAATCTTGAAAGTTCGAAATACTGAAAACTCAAAATACTGAACACTTAAAATCCTGAAAACACAGGATACCAACACTTACTATATCCCAGCACAAGTACATACAGAAACATATTACCCTTCAACTATATGCAGGGGGCTCCCCTGCACCCCCCGCACCCCCTGCTACTTAAATATATCAACTCCGAGATTGCACTGTTCACCTGTGAGAGAGGGGAGCTTTGAGCAGGCTATCTGTCCCTGGAGGAGTGGTTTCAGCCCAGAAGTTAGTAGTTTATTGGCCATTTTGGGCTAATTTTCATTGTATCTGCTCTAATTTCTGAAAAAAAAAAAATACTTGTTTCCCGCCTTTCTGAACTAGTATAGTCCAGTTTTCAGGTTATTGCTGAATCCAGGGCTGAGTTACAAGTTTCTGTGTTGCCCATACCTTACTTGGATAGAAGGAAGTTTCTCTGTTCACCTGTGAGAGAGTGGAGCTTTGAGCAGCCTATCTGTCCCTGGAGGAGTGTTTTCAGCCCAGACATTAGTAGCTTATCAGCCATTTTGGGCTAATTTCTATCTCTTTCACTTCCCTGCTATAAAAACCACATTTGTGCGGTTTTGTGCACCAGGCAGCGTCATTTAGATAGAGTTAAACTATTCTCGGCTCCACAAAGTCTACTCTTCAATTTTTCCCTTGGAACTAGACAAACCTTCAACTTTAGCACTCAAACCATTCATTTCACAGTCAAGCACTTGCTTAAAACTCATAGCAAGCACTAATTAACTGATTTCTGCTGTCTACATGATGAATCTGGGCATCTTGGGGCAATGCAGCAATTGCCTCATGTACACAGACAACCCTTTCCTCCTACCACCCAACACTACAACCTGTGAGAGATGCACTTATATAGCCAAACTGGAAGCAAAGCTCTCTTCACCCAAGACTGGATTAGACAGTCAAGAGGAGAGGGTAAACACTTGCACCACACCACACTCATCACATAGTCCCTCAAAACCCACACCACCAAAACACACACATAGAAACACAAAACACACACCTACATTCGGAGGCTCTCAATAAAACCTGCCCAAGCTTCAGGGACATCCAAAGCATAAATGCAAGCAAACTCCACCCCCCAACACAACCCAAATGACACATAGCCCACAAACTCAGTGTGCCACTCAACCACAGCCCATAAGGCATAACAACCCAACACTCTAGTCATAGGTGACTCTATAGTCAGGCACACTGATGTTCCACTCACTAGACTAAACAAGGAGAAAGTTACTGTCAGCTGCCTGTCAGGTGCCAGGATCCGCCACATAATGCATGCACTCAGGTCACTCCACAATAAGTACAGATATGACACTGTCATTGTCCATGTTGGTGTGAATGACCTGAGATGTACCTCCCTGGACTACATGAAAAGAGACATGGAGGAGCTCTCCGATCTTGTATCCCAGGCAGGTATGACCCTAACCCTGAGTAGCATCCTGCCATCACCCAGAATGATACCACAGTACAAGGACAAAATGATTGACTTCAACAATTGGCTAAGCTTCTGGTGTCATTCTAAGGGGATCCAGTATTTGTCTGCCTGGGACGACATGATTGACAGTCCACGATGCTTTGCCAGAGATGACCTGCACCTGTTGCCCTTAGGATTCCGGATACTGGCTAAGACTCTTGCCACCCCTATAGTGCCTTTTTAGGCAAGGTTCAAATGACAAATTCACCACCATAACCGGTACAAGCAAGCAAAATCTGAGGGTAATGCTACTCAGTGCTAGAAGTCTAAACCTCAAAATGCACTCACTCGAGGCACTCCTTAAAATGGAGAACATTGACATCTGTGCAGTGACAGAGACCTGGTTCAAAGCTCCAGAGAGCACCCCTGCATTACCAGGCTTCAATTCATACCACACCTTTCGGCCATCTAACCCAGAAAGAAGCACTAAAGGCAGAGGCGTGTCCATATTCATTAAGGATATCCACACCTCCAGGCTAGTTGCACAGCATAATGCATCTGAGATTATCCAAGTGCAACTAACTCTGGGCAAGACCGCAATCCAAATTGTAGCTTGCTACAGACCCCCCACCATGCCCCAGGATTCACACTCCTCATTTCTTGATACACTGGAAAATATTAGGGTACAACCCAACACCCTAATAATGGGCGATTTCAACTACCCCACCATTAACTGGGAAAACTACTCATGTACCAACTCTTTTGCTCAATGTTTTCTAGAATTCATAAATTCCAATGCCTTGGATCAACTTATTCACACCCCCACCAGGGGCAGCAATATCCTAGACCTGGTCATCACCAACATGGGAAACTGGTGTTCTACACCAGAGGTCAATTCCTCGTTGGTCAGATCCGACCACAAGCTAATCATCCTAGACATCCACATCCCACCCCCAGCCCCAATTAGGGAAATCATTGTAAAAAACTTCTCAAAAGCCAACTTCACACTTCTTAAGACAGAAGTGGCAAACTTCATGACACCCATGCAGACAGACAATAGAGGTATGACTGCCGAATTCTACACAAATGCACTTTATAAGCACTTACACGAGTGCATGGATCATGCTATCCCTAATAGAACCAAGATGTTATCCTCCAAAAAAAGGAAGCCAATCTGGTGTTCCTCTGCCATAAACAAACTCTACAACAGAAGAAAGAAACTGTTGCAAAAAAGAGTAAAGTCCCATGACTGGAGGAACTCCCTGGTCAACCTCAGCAAGAAGCTGAGATCCCTCATAAAATCCTCCAAAGCTAGTTACGAAAACAAAATTGCCACTGACTCTAAAGACAACCACAAAGCATTCTATAGCTATGTCAAGAATCTAAATGGGAACACTCAGATCTGCTCTGAGTTACAGCATAATGGCACTACATATACAGAACCAACTGATATTGCCAACATCCTAGCAGATAGGTTCAGTGCTAACTTTACCCCCCTCTCACCCCCTAGAGGGCCCATCTCTATACCGGAAAAATGTAAAGTTCCTATAATCACGGCTGGACAGGTAAAAAACACACTCTCCAAAGCCAAGAACACAGCATCCATGGGACCTGACAATATCCCAGGCTGCGTTCTACACGAACTACAGAATGAACTGGCACCCTACCTAAGTACCATGTTCAATCATAGCCTCACCTCAGGCTTTGTACTCACTGAATGGCACACCGCGACAGTTATCCCACTCCACAAAGGGGGAGCCACGGCGGACCCCTGGAACTACCGCCCCATTAGCCTGATGAGCCTGGTCTGCAAGGCCATGGAACGTATCATCATGGAACTCATAAACAAATACATTGGTAATCTCCAAACTCTGAACCCTACTCAGTTTGGATTTGTAAAAGGCAGATCATGTCTCCTAAACCTGATTGACTTCTTTGAAGCTGTCACCAAAGCCATAGATGATGGTAAAATGGTTCACACAGCTTATCTAGATCTCGCCAAGGCTTTCAACACCATCCCCCACTCTGGAATTATAGATAAGCTCACTAAACTAGGTATAAATCCCTATGTCATAAGATGGGTTGCCAACTGGCTCATGGACAGAACCCACACTGTGAAAGTAGCGGATTCCAAATCTGACATCAGACCAGTGACAAGTGGAGTACCACAGGGTTCAGTCCTGGGTCCTCTCCTGTTTGGTATCTACTTCTCTGAAGTGCAGGCCAACACAGAAGGTCTTTGGCTAACAAAGTTTGCAGATAACTGCAAACTAGGAGCCATAATCGAAACTCCTAACGATGTGGACATACTACAAAAGGGCCTCACTGAGACAGATACCTGGTGTCAAAGCCATGGCCTGAAGCTCAATGCCAAAAAGTGTATTGTCATCCCCTTTGGTAAAAACTCTGTACCCATGAACTACCACATAGCTGTTAGTCTACTTAATGCCGAAAATGTGATAAGAGACCTTGGGACACAGGTGGACAGTAGTCTCTCCTTTGATAATCACATCGCCACAGTGGTCAGGAAATCCTTCTACATGGCTCATCTCATCACAAAAGGATTCTCATCCAGAAAAAAGAGGTCATTGTTCCCCTCTACTCATCACTCATTAGACCCATTATAGAGTACAACGCCCCTTTTGGTATGTACCTCACAAGACATCTACAACAACTGGAAAGACCACAGAAATACCTCACAAAGAGGATTACTGGCCTCAAACAGATGCCCTATGCAGACCGTCTCAAAAAATGACAGCTTTACTCCATCGCATATCGCCTACTCAGAGGCAATCTCTGCCTAACATACAAAGCTATGTCAAACCCAGAGCTGTTGGATATGCTCCACTTAAAGAAATCCCAATCCCTCCGAGCTACATGCTCTAGGGACCTTAACCTTGTCACCACAATAAACACAACATGCTGGAGGGATAGATTCCTGTCCCAGAGACTTCCCATACTCTGGAACAGACTACCTATCTATGTCAAACAGAGCTCCTCATTAGCACTCTTCAAGAAAAATCTTGATGATTGGATGGGAAATGGGAAATTCACCCCGGGGATCACTTCTGTGGCTCTGCTCGACAGGGGCATAGGAAAATAATTTTCTTGGGTGACGAAAGCCAGGGTACATTTCTTGGCTAGGCTTGTATGGGCCCTATGGCCGATAGCCTAGTACCTACCTATGGACCTATGAACCTATGAACCTATGAACCTAGCACTAGACCCCCCATACTGTCCAGAAGGACAAGGCTCTCTATTTGTCCACACCAGCCAATCAGAAAAACAGCTTACTCTACCTATTCAGGCATGTCCAAAGGGCAGTTTCCGGTTTACTCTCCAGTCCAACTGGTGAATCTGGGCATTTTGAGGCAATGTTACAACTGCCTCATGTACACAGACAACCCTCTCCTCCTACCACCAAACACTAATATATGCAAGAGATGCAATTATACAGCCAAAATAGAGGCAAAGATCTCTCAACCAAGACTGGAACTGACAGTCAAGAGGAGAAGGGTAATACTTGCAACACACCACCAGTCTCACATAGACCTAATAAACCAACATCGGCAAATAACACACATGAATACATGAAAACATACTCGGAGGCTCTAAATAAAAATCTGCAAAAGCAACAGAAACCTCCAAAGCAGACATCCAAGCAACCTCCACACCCCATCACCAACTATGAAACACATACTTCACATAATCAGTGTGCCACGCAATCACAGCCCTTAACGCAAAATAACATACCCAACACACTAGTAATAGGCAACTCTATAGTCAGGCACACTGATGTCCCACTAACTAGGCTGGACAAGGAGAAGGTTACAGTTAGCTGCCTGTCAGGTGCCAGGATCTGCCACATAACACAAGCACTCAGGTCACTCCAGAACAAGTACAAATACAACTCTGTCATTGTCCATGTTGGTGTGAATGACCTGAGACATACCTCCCTGGACTACATGAAAAGAGAAATGGAAGAGCTATCTGATCATGTAGCCCAGGTAGGTATGACCCTGACCTTGAGTAGCATCCTGCCCTCACCAAGAATGATGCCACCGTATAAAGAAAAACATGATCAATTTCAACAATTGGCTAAGTTTCTGGTGTCATTCAAAAGGGATCCAGTATCTGTCCACCTGGGATGACATGCTCGACAAGCCATGTTGCTTCGCAAGAGATGGCTTGCACCTGTCACCCTTAGGATTTTGAATACTGGCCAAGGCTCGTGCCTCCCCTATAGTGCCTTTTTTAGGCAATGCTCAAAAGACAAACCCACCACCATAAATAGCACAAGTAACCAAAAACTGTGGGTAATTCTACTCAATGCCAGAAGTCTAAACCTCAAAATGCATGCACTCGAGGCACTCCTCAGTATGGGCAACATCGACATCTGTGCAGTAAAAGAAACCTGGTTTAAGGCTCCTGAGAGCACCCCAGCACTACTAGGCTATAACTCATACCATACCTTTCGGCCACAGAACCAGGACTGAAACACAAAAGGCGGGGGTGTAGCCATATTCATCAAGGATACCCACATCTTCAGGTTAGTGGTGCAGCACAATGCATCAGATATCATCCATGTGCAACTAACAATGGGCAAAACTGCAATCCAAATTGTAGCTTGCTACAGATCACCCACCATGGCCCAGGACCCCTGTTCCGCATTTCTGGAAACACTGGGAAATATGAAAATCCTACCAAGCACCTTAATACTGGGTGATTTCAATTACCCAAACATAAACTGGGAGAACTACTCAAGTACTAACTCCCTTGCCCAAAGCTTCCTAGAATTTATAAACTCGAATGCCCTGGATCAACTGGTCAACACCCCCACCAGAGGGAACAACATATTGGACCTGGTCATCACCAACATAGACGACCAGTGTTCCACACCGGAGGTCAACCCCTTGGTGGTTAGATCAGACCGTAGACTAACCACTCTGGATATCCACATTCCGCCCCCACCCCCAATCAAGGAAACCACCATGAAAAACTTTTCAAAAGCAAACTTCACATTACTTAAGACCGAGGTGGAAAGGTTCACAGCCCCCATGCTAAAAGACAATGCTGTCCAAGCTGCTGAAACCTTTATAAAGGCACTCTATGAGCATCTGCAGGAATGCATGGATCATGCTATCCCAAGTAAAACCAAGACTCACTCCTCCAAGAAAAGGAAACCAGTCTGGTGGACCCCTGCCATAAACAAACTATACAACAGAAGGAGGAAACTAGTACAGAAAAAAGTAAACTCCCAAGAAGGAAAGACATCCCTGATCAGTATCAGCAAGAAAATATGATCCCTCATTAAATCATCCAAGGCTAGTTTCAAAAGAAAAATTGCCAATGACTCCAAAGATAACCACAAAGCGTTCTTTAGTTATGTCAAGAACCTAAGTGGAAACTCTCAGATCTGCTCTGAGTTAGTGCAGAATGGCACAAAATACACTGAACTGACTGATATTGCAAACATTCTGGCAGACAGGTTTAGTGAAAACTTCACCCCCTAAAGGGCCCATAACCATACCAGAACAATGTAGGGCCCCGTCAATCACTGACACACAGGTTAAAACAGCCCTATCCAAAGCCAAAAACACAGCTTCAATGGGACTAGACAATGTCCCAGCCTGTGTCTTACAAGAGCTCTAAAATGAACTAACCCCTCAACTAAACACACTGTTCAAACTCTGCCTCTCTACAGGCTACGTACCCACAGAGTAGTGCACAGCAACAGTTATCCTGCTACACAAAGGTGGAGCCACAACGGACCCCAGGAACTATCGCCCTATAAGCCTGACTAGCCTGGTCTGCAAGGCTATGGAATGCATCATCATGGAACTCATTAACAGAGACATTGGGAACCTCCAAACCTTGGACCCTACCCAGTTTGGTTTTGTTAAGGGCAGATTATGCCTCCTAAACCTGGTGGGCTTCTTTGAGACGGTTACCAAGGCATTCGATGAGGGAAAGGAGGTCCACACAGCCTACCTAGACTTCGCAAAGGCTTTCAACACCATTTCCCATTCTAGTATTATAGACAAACTCACCAGCTTGAACATAAACCCCTGCGTCATGAGATGGGTTGCCAACTGGCTCATGGATAGAACCCACATGGTGAGAGTTGCAGGCTCTATGTCCTTCTCTAAACCGGTTACAAGTGGTGTCCCCCAGGGCTCAGTCCTTGGACCCCTCCTGTTCGATATATACTTCTCAGAGATACAGGCAAGCATAGGAGGACAATGGCTGACCAAGTTTGCAGACGACTGCAAATTAGGGGCCATAATTGATTCTCCAGCTAATACAGACACCCCTCAGATGGTTCTCACTGAGATGGATACCTGGTGTCAAAATCATGGCCTCAAGCTAAATGCCAAAAAGTGCATAGTCATCCCCTTTGAAAAAAACAAAGTACCCACGAACTACCACATAGGTGGCAGTCCCCTAAATACAGAAAATGTAATAAGGGATCTGGGGACCCAAGTAGATAGTAATCTCTCCTTTGATAATCATATTGTCAAGGTGATTAGAAAATCCTTCTATGTGGCCCACCTAATCACAAAAGCGTTCGCATCTAGAACAAAAGAGGTTATTGTGCCTCTCTACTCATCACTCATTAGACCCATCATAGAATACAATGCCCCATTTGGGATGTACCTTACAAGACACCTGCAACAGCTGGAAAGGCCACAAAAGTACCTCGCCAAGAGGATTACTGGCCTCAAACAGATGCCCTATGCAGCCCAACTCAAGAAACTCCAACTGTACTTGGTTGCATACCGCTTACTCAGAGGTGATCTCTGCCTAACATACAAGGCCATGTCCAACCCAGAATTGATGGACATGCTCCACCTAAAAAAAAAACAAATCCCAGAGAGCCACACGCTCTAGAGATATAAACCTCACCACAACGAAAAATAGGACATGCTGGAGGGATAGATTCCTATCCCAGAGACTCCCCATGCTTTGGAACAGGATTCCAATATACATCAGGCAGAGTCCCTCACTAACACTCTTCAAGAGAAACCTTGATAGGTGGATGGGAAACAGAAAATTTACCCTGGGGATCACTGCACTGGCTCTGCTGGGCAGTGGCGTACGGAACTAATGGCTCTGCTGGACAGAGACACAGGGAACTAATCTAAGGGGATGGTGAAAGCCAACACATTCTGGCTAGGCTTATAAATGCCCTTGGGCAGATAGCCTAGTACTTACCTATGAACCTATGAACCTAAGAACTTCACTACATTAAGTGCAATTTCGGAGTTGATATAATTAAATAGCGGGGGGGTGTGGGGGGCACAGCCCCCCACATGGGTGGTGCAGGGGGGCTTGCCCCCCCTGTTTATACTTGGAGAACAGTAATATGGTTTGTGTTTTATTTGTTTCTGTATGTACTTGTGCTGGAATATAGTAAGTGTTGGTATCCTGTGTGTTTTCAGGATTTTGAGTTTTCAGTATTTTGAGGTTTCAGTATTTTGAACTTTCGAGAATTTGGTCTCAGGATTTTGGTCTTCAGAATTTGGGGCTTTCAGGATTCTGTAGCACTCACACACATACACACACACACACACATATATATATATATATATATATATATATATATATACATTTATATATATATATATATATATACAGTGTAGGCGGTTGGTGGTGGGTATTTATTATTTATCACTGGATAATAGGTATTGAATGTGTTTATGCAATGTGAACTACCTCTTGCATCTCATTAGTGTTATTTTCTTTCGAATGTTATTCTTTGATACCACTGTACCTACATTATTTGCACTGCATTTCTCTCGTGAGCTGATATTTGTAATTTCATTTAGGCTGCACTTGTGTGGTCCTAAATGACAATAAAGTTTCTTTGAATGTTTAAAGATATATATATATATATATATATATATATATATATATATATATATATATATATATATATATATATATATATATATCTGTATATAAATGGGTGTATCAGAAAATATCAAGTCTGAGTAATGTCAAGAGCTGTCTATTTGATTGCAGATGGGTGACTAGGCAGTTGATCGATAGGTGTGTGAGATCAACAGCCCCTGCATAAGGGAATATTCCCTTTCACTAGAAACTGCGTAACCTCAGAGTTAGTATATATAATTAGCATGGGGTATGGGGGATGCAGGAGGACTTGCCCCCCTGCAAAAAGCAATGTTTTATTTATTTATTTATTTATTTATTTATTTATTTATTTATTTATTTATTTATTTATTTAAGTATGAAATTGAATGTGCCAAGGCTGGTTCTCATTACATGTATTGTGCGGTGTCGACTTTCATGTCTTCGACCATACTTGGTTGATGTTTTTGTAGTCTACTACAGATGTTTTCATTATTTGCTGGTTTCACACATATATATATATATATATATATATATATATATATATATATATATATATATAGATATATATATATATGTGTGTGTATGTACTGCCCAGCATAGATCGATTTTTAGTTAATTTGACCTCTGTATCGTTGACACACTTTGGTCGACATATACAGATCAATGACAGATGTGCGAGATCCTCGGTTTCCAGGGTATGGGATAAGCCCTCTTCTCCGGGGATTGTATAATCTTGAAGTTAATATATATAAAAATTAGCAGGTGGTGTGAGGGCACAGCCCCCAACATGGGAAGTGTAGGTGGCTTTTCTCCTTCAAAAAACAATCTATTTAATTTTACATGCTCCAAAGTTAGATTGCACAGAAGTGTGTCAATGTAAGTGTGTTGATGTTAAACACATCATCATTTGTATTAATCGACTTGTAATACACACACACACACACACACACACACACACACACACACACACACACACACACACACACACACACACACATATAACTTACACTTATATTTGCTTTCAAACACCTTAACATTTTCAAGTACTTTTCCAAATAGCAGAAATTGTTGACATAGATGAGTTTTTAACTTTTATTCATTGTCAAAAAACAAGCACACTCAGCTTCCCTTAGTAGATATTTTTTTAGGCTGGTTTTAAAAATCATCACTTTTAGATGATTTGTAATTTCTGTAGGAAAATAAGTCCATGTAGCATGTCCTAGCCTAGACAAGACCTTTTCCTCAATAAATGATTTGAAGGATGGTCTGGGTGGGATTACATTATTAATCTGACTACTTTTCAGCCAGTAGCTAATCAAATCTATGTTTAAAATTGAAATTGTTATGTAATTAGCCCTCTAACTTTTATGTATGTTTTGTATAATACTGTAACTGAATATTTTTTGTCTGGCTCATTTTTGAAAAGAGTCTTCCAACAGCCCACTTACAACAAATTACACTGAAAAAGTGCACCATAATAAATAAGGTGCACTAAGAATGTATTACAATAGTTTCTCCTAAAGCAGCCCCAATGAAAGGATTTTAGTAGATGGAGTCATGATTCTGTAGGGAAGTAGACATAGTTGACTATGCTCTCAGGGCATTCTATAATGGACTGGTGTAAAATTTAGAATCACTAATCAGGAAGACCACGCTGTTATGTTGTAGCTGGTATACATCAAACTGATCCAAAATGGTAGGCTGAAATGACCTGAGTGGATTAACAGTGATGCCCTTTGCTGACTTGCACTTACCATAAAGTGGCTAGGAAGTAGAATTAATGATAAGAGAGAGATGTGGGGGGGGGGAGCTGGCACTACACCCTTTATTAAAAAGTAACTCCTTCATGCATCCACTTTTGGCAAATACAGTTGTGCAATTTAAACTGTCAGTTGCATCCTTGTTAGCACTGTGGAGTCTGTAACATCAGCACTATACTCTGTTGTTGAATATCTACCATTCCCTTGTAAGTTTATATGAAGGTACAGGCAATGAAAGACAAGAGGCTAGTGGTTTAAAAACGCAAACCCCAATCTCCACACATAGCTCTTCTTCCTTCTGTGTCCCACCATACCCCCTGGGTTGCAGTTTCAGAACCTTGAAATCTCTTACACCTCTTTTATGGCCATAACCTTGTTGTGATACAGATTAAGGTCAGTAGCAGTTGGGTTAAAACTTCTCTTAAGGAACCAGTCTGAAGTAGTTCACTTCATTCATTCTGCACATATGGGTATACGGATCCGATTTGGATCCGAGCCGGCAAAACCTTTCAAGCATCAGCTCCGAGCTCCAAGCTCCTCCCTTACCTATATTACATCACTTCCTCCTATCTAGCCCCAGATCTCGTTTGCCACTCTAAGAGTCAGCATTGTGGTCTCTGAGCTCTAAGCAAGGTGGTAAGGTTTTTTGGTCTTTTTGTGATAGTTGAGTGTGAATACCTTTCCCTTTTTTCCTCCCTTCGTGTTTGATCGTCATGTTAGTTGTAAAAAAAAAAAAAAAAAAAAAAAAAAGTTAGTTATAAGTGTTTTTGTTTGTGATACTGGTTTCCTGCCTAGGCCCAATCCCTGTTTAAGTGTGTGTGTGAGTGGGCTGTTAGGGCTTTTACTGTTTCTACTATGGCTGAGGTTCTCTTTAAGAAGTGCACAGAGTGTGGTCACAAGCTCTCACCAGCCGATGGTCACACTCTGTGTGTTCTATGTTTAGGGGTCGCCCATCTATCTGCTTCTTGTGACATTTGTTCAGGCTTTAATCCTAGGGCTTTGAAGGATCGCTGGGCTAAGCTTGTGGCTAAGGGTCTGCTACCAGCTTCTGCCCTAGAGTCTGCCTTGGTTTCCTCCCCAGCCAGTGACACCGTGCAGGCAGGGACTCAACCTCCCACCAGGCCTGCTTCATCTGAGTCATCCCAGAGAGGTAGGGACAGAAGGGATAAGGAGAGGCACTACAAGGAGAGGGACAGGCCCAGAAAAAGATCAATGGACAGGGAGTCTTTCTCCAGCCCCTCTTTAAAGGCACTCAGGTCTCGTTCTCCTCGGCTCTGCTCTCCCTGTTTCTCACCAGAGCCAACGGAGCCATCGGAGCCGAGGCACTCCCCTCAGATCCAGCCCAGACCCGAGTCAGTCGCTTCCTCCAGGTCGACTCGGAGTGTCTCCGACTTGGATATGGACAGGCTGATGAGGAGGTTCATCCAGAACCAGATTCAGATGGGGGTCTTACCAGGGCCCTCTCCCATTGGAGAGGGTCCTCCTTCTTCAATTATGTTCCACCTATTGCTCCTTCCCCGATCCGACCTGACGCTTCGGGGTTCTCGGGTCTGAGACCTTTTGGAGCTGTTGGCTTGGCGCCGATGGTTCTCATTTCCTCGATGCCGGCCGTCATCTTGAGTTCCTCAGATCCGGTCTCGGATCCAGGAAACTCTCGGAGCCATGGTCGGGGAGTAAGACCTGAGGGTCGAGATCTCGCTCTTTCGGATCCCATCCTCGGTGCAGGACTACCCCTCCGTCAGCTCCGATCCCTGCTTCAGTGCCGGGGAGAGCCTCTTCCTTACATTCTACGGAGGTGTGCTCTCCATCAGCATTCGGGGTAGTGGAAAGGGTTCTCTCCCAGGTGTTGAGACCACAGCTGACCTACTCGGATCCTACCCAGACCCCTCTGATTTTGGATCCTCCACCAAACAGGAGGTTGGTCAGCCCCCAAACCCTCAGCAGATGAGTCCATATTCCTGGAGGTCTTTGGCGTGGGCCTATCTACTTCCTGGGTCTCCCCTCCAGCGGACCCTTTGGTGGACCTCATCACCACTAGGGCATGGAAGGATCCTGACACCGTAGAGCCTCTACCCAAAAGGCCAGACAAAATTCTTTCCCCGTCATCAGGGAGTCCATTACTGCAGACTGCTGGGTGTTAAACATCATATTCAGAGGATATTGTATCCTCTTCATTTCATGTCCCATAACTCCAGCACGCCTTCCAGATGTTCCACCCACTCACAGGGAGGCTACAGCCTTAGAGGTTTCGAAGCTACTACAAAAATGAGCCATCGAGCCGGTCCCCCAGATCAATCCAGATCAGGCATCTACTCCAGGTTCTTTTTAGTGCCAAAGAAGATGGGGGACCTCAGGCCCATTCTGGACCTGTCTATCCTCAACCTGGCGGTAGAGAAACAAAAATTCCAGATGGTCACTCTACAGTCCATTCTACCGTTTCTGAGAGAATGCGACTGGATGTGCTCGTGGGACCTCCAGGATGCTTACTATCACATCAAGGTCCACAGAAGCTCCAGGAGGTTTCTCCGCTTCCAGCTAGGGGGCAGTCACTTTCAATTCAGAGCCCTACCCTTTGGTCTCACCACAGCCCCTAGGGTGTTCACCAAGGTTATGGCAGTCATAGCGGCTCACCTGAGACTTCAGGGCATTCAGGTATTCCCCTAACTAGATGACTGGCTCTTCGCTGCATTCACCAAACGTCTCTTGTGTCAAGCCCTACACTACTTCCTTGGTCTGGCTCACAAGTTAGGCATCATGATCAGTATCAACAAGTCCCACCTGGCTCCGGTTCAGATCATAGACTTCATCGGGGCATAGTTGGATTCGAGTCAGTCAAAGATTTTTCTCATCCCGGAAAGGATAGAAAATCTCAGACTCCATGTATCTGCTATCTTGGATCACTTGGTAGTCACAGCAGCCGATGTTCTCAGAGCCCTGGGTTCGATGGCAGCCGCAATCTCTATCCTCCCTCTTGCACGTCTTCACATGTGAGTCCTTCAGTGGAATCTAGCAGTTCAATGGTCCTGGCTAGACCTTCCAATGAATTTCCACATCCGAATCAATTGGACATGCAGAACGTCACTCCAATGGTGGCTTCAATCAGCGGACATTTTCACGGGGTACAGCTATCTAGCCCCTCTGGCTCAAGCCATGGTAACCACGGATGCTTCCCAACTTGGTTGGAGGGGCACTTCCTGGTCCAGGGCACGTGGTCCCCTCCAGAGACCAAGCTACACATCAGTGTCCTGGAGATGAGGGCAGTGCTTTTAGCATTGAGAGCCTTCCACCCTGTCCTACCTCCAGGGACGGTAGCCATTCAATCAGACAACATGTCTGTAGTCTGGTATATAAACAAACAGGGAGGGACCCAATCCTACCCCCTTTGTTGCGAGGCCATGAGGGTTTGGGAGTGGGCCATATCCACCAGCCGGTTTCTCATAGCAACGCACATCCCGGGACACTCCAACATTCTAGCGGACAGTCTCAGCAGGGCAATCCTTCTGCCTTATGAGTGGTCTCTGAAATAATCAGTGGCGGAGAACATCTTCCATGTTTGGGGTCAACCTTGCTGAGATCTCTTCGCATCTCCTTCCAACGCGAAGTGCAGCAACTTCTTTGCTCTGATTCTCCCCTCTGGGGGATGTCCCCAGGGATGCTCTAGTCCATGCTTAGCCTCCCAGGCTACTATATGCTTATACCCCATTACCTCCTATTCCCAAGTTCCTTCAGAGAGCTTGCCGGCTGCAGTGCAAAGTCATTCTCATAGCTCCCTTCTGGCAGCGTCAAGTGTGGTTTCCCTTCCTATGGTATCACCTGTTAGCTCCTCCATGGACTCTAGATCCATGCTCGGATCTGATTTCTCACCCGTCGGGCTTGCCCCTGCCCACCCTGGACAGTCTCAAGCTGACGGCGTGGCTGCTCCAGTTCCCATGATCATCAGGACTCCTGGACTTTCGTCCCCTGTTAAGAATATTCTGGTAGCTTCACTTAAAGCCTCCACTAGGAAACTCTACAAAAGCAAGTGGAGATGCTTTTGCGTTTGGGCCTCTCAGCACAATCTGAACCCATTTACAGCCCCCGTTCTGGTCATACTGGATTTTCTGGCTGATCTTTTTTGATCAGGCGGAAGTGCTTCTACCATCAAGGTTCAGCTGGCTGCCATCTCTAATTTTCATGTGGGTGAAAATAAGGTTGCTCTGGCTTCTACCAAATTGTGTAAAGCTTTCCTGAAGGGCACTTTTTTATTGCGACCACCAGTTAAAGAAACGGTGCCCCCCTGGGATCTGACTTTAGTCCTTCAGGCTTTGACCTCTCCCCCCTTCGAGCCAGCCGGTTTAGTTCCGATGAAGTTTTTGTCGTGGAAGACAGCCTTCTTAGTCGCCATCACGTCAGCCAAGAGAGTTTCAGAGTTGCAGGCCTTATCCTCCTTGCCCCCTATTTGGTTTTCCACAAGGATAGGGTTTTGTTGCGTATGAACCCTTCCTTTCTTCCCAAGGTGTCCTCAGCAGCCAATATTAATCAGTCTATAAATTTGCCAGTCTTCTTCCCAAATTTCCAAAATAGAGGTGAACGTAAGCTTCATTTATTGGATGTCCATAGACAGCTTCATTTTTACCTCCATAGGACTAAACCCTTCTTGAAGTCGGATCAATTGTTTGTCTCTTTTTCAAAAACATTTTTGGGCCAAGCAGTTTTGAAAGTGTCCTTAGCAAGGTGGATCACTCTCTGTATTGCACAGGTTTATAAGGACAAAGGTTTATCTCCTTCTGGTGTATTGAAGGCTCATTCCACTAGAGCAATGGCCACTTCTGCAGCTTTCTGGTCAAGAGTTCCATTAGACGATATCTGTGCGGCAGCAACTTGGGCCATTTCGCACACATTCATCTCTCATTATAAATTGGATCTTATTTCTAGAGGGAGAGCATCCTTAGGCTCTGCAGTGCTCAGAAATATCCTTCCATAAGGGCCTCCCAGGAATACTAGTAGTTGGGGACTCTGTCCCATATGTGCAGAATGAATGAAGTCAACTACTTCAGATAAAGAAGTTATGTTCTTACCATAATGTTCCATCTGAGTAGTAGACTTCATTCTTCTGCACCTTCCCTCCCTCCATCCCCATCACTCGTCAGGTTTTTCCTGTTTAGGATTGTGGTTACGTTGCCACTTAGTGTCAGCAAACTCGATCTGGGGATCTGGGGCTAGATAGGAGGAAGTGATGTAATATAGGTAAGGGAGGAGCTTGGAGCTCGGAGCTGATGCTTGAAAAGTTTTGCCGGCTCGGATCCGAATTGGATCCGTATACCCATATGTGCAGAAGAATGAAGTCTACTACTCAGATGGAACATTATGGTAAGAACATAACTTCTTTTTTCTGTTACATCATCATTTTCTCCTCTGTCATCAATTGCCTAGGACAAGTTCAACTTATTTGCAACCAACTTCTTAGAGTTTCATCATTATCATCATCAATCAACTCCATTTTTCTTATTTTCTACATGTGGTCAGGGTGTCACATCATCTGTCACAATCTCTCTCGATTCAATGACACTCTCCTACTTTCTTTGACGGTCGTGTCTGACTGTCACAGGTCTTCTTTCACACAAAATGCCCATCTCTTTGCTGGATGCCCTCATTTCCTCTTGCCTGTCCAAGAGCTTCTTTACCAGATTGTCTTCTGCTTTCCTGATGGACAGTCTATCTTCCTGAAAATCCCCCTCTTTTGCAAGAATCTCTCCCCTGATTTTTTTTTCTTGTCTCTGTGACTGTCAAACATTCTGCTACACTCTGCAAACCAGATGAATGGTCTATCTTCCTGAACCCCCCACCCCTTCTGCAAGAATCTCTCCCCGATTTGTTTTTTTCTGTCTCTGTAACTGTCAAAGTATGTAATAACTTTATTGAACAATAATTGCTTAAGTGTAAATTTTGCAGTGTGCATACCAACCAGGATGCTATAAGCTTGTTTTCCCCTCTCTCCTTCAACTAGTGTATCTGACTTGCATTTCTCAGAATGGGTCCCCTACCTTACTTGATTCTGATATTTTGCCGACTTGTCTTTTATTTCATAAAATAATATCAGTCATATTTAGCCTTAATGCTGCCCCTTACTTGCTTGTAACTTTTTACAGTTTTTAATTTATTTTAAGAAATAACTTCAGACCACACACCACTGGATATCGTTCTCCTTTTTTCTGTCTCTAGCCTTATTCTCTCCTCTACTGCTCTCAACTCTTCATCTTGCCTGAAAATCTTTTCTTTCCCTGATAGTTTTCCTGCTGTGGGACTGGCTCTCATGGTGGTGCAACCCGCTCCATTCACCCTCACTATGCTCAGGCTCACTCTGTTCCCCTACCCTACCCACAATCCCACCCACCCTCACTTTCCTTAGATTTATACTCTAGTCACCACACACCTTCCTGTATCACACACCTAATCACCTTCCTCTTCCTATCTTAAACCACACCCCTCCACTAACACATCCTAAGTACCACCCCACAACCTATCACATCTAGCTCTCTTCCTACATCAAATCAAGCTTTTCATTTATCACACACTCTACTTCTACTAGCATACCCTGTAACTCTTCACCCTCCATATCCCTTCCAACTTATACCTCACTAACTCAATATAATTCCAACAAACTAGTTTTTCCCACTCTGACCCATTACTTCTCACTCTAACTGCTCTTCCTCCTATTTCCCAACCTGTTCATACCACATGTTCCACTGCTACCTAACTACCCCACTTCTCATGCTTCTCACACTGTCAACCTCATACAACATTAAACTCTCCTCCTAAAACCTTCTCCTACACACACACACCTTCACCCTTAATAATAATGACATAATCCACTCATACACAACCTCCCCATCTCTCTCTATAACTTCTCCCATATTTTCCTCCACAAAATTAAAATACTTCCATATACCTATTTCTCTTGCAGACCAAAGATAAAACTTTCCACCATCTACCCCTACCACCCACAGCTTACCAAACTCAAAAAATTCCTTCTAGCTGGAGACATTCACCCCAACCCTTGCCCCTATACCTTATCCCTCAACACCAATATCTCTGCACCCCAATCCATCCCCCATCCTCATCATCCTATCCCCACCTCCCCTATTCCCAAAACCATATCTATCTACTCAATGAACATTCAAAGCCTTGTCAGTAAAACCACAAAACTCCACGCATGGATTGCCCACACCTCCCCACACATCCTAACCTTATCCAAAACTTGGCTAAAACCGCATATCACAAACAATGAAATCTTACCATCTGCATATAACATTTACCATTCAGAAAGAATCCCAAAAAAAGGGGGAGGCGTTGCCATCCTCTAATTAGACCAACTCAACCTCTCCCCCTACCTATTTCACTACCCAACCTTGACCCTTCGGAACTACTAATTATAAACTGTCACCTAAATGCACACAAAAAATTTGCTATAGCCTCCATTTACATCCTTTCAGGGAATAATATCCCCATCCTTGAGCATATACTGTCATGGTTCTCCCACAGTATATCCTACAAAACAGTCATCCTTAGTGACGAAAATATCAACTGGACTAAACTAATGACTGACTCCCCATACCCCAGCATCAACCTTCATGGTTTCAACCAACTTATCACATCCGCCACACATGTATAAATAAAAACACTACAACCAGTACAATCCTAGACTGGATCCTAACATCCAAACCTAACATCTACCATAACCCCTATACCTTACCCGACACCTTGCGTGACCATCTTCCTACTCACATCCAAAGACACTCTCTCCAACCACCAAAGTCTCACTCCTACAGAGACTGCCAAAAACTCTCATACTTTAATGTTGACACATTTAAATCTAGACCACCTTCCATCAACTGGTCCTTCCTCCATCACTTCCCCTCAATGAAGCTGTCCATAAATTTAATCAGATTTTCCCTGACATTCTTAACTCCCTAGCCCCCACAAGGAAAATTAGGATAAAAGCTAATGTTGCCCCCTGGCTTACTAAAGAGACTCACTCCCTTATGCATAAAAGAGATAATATCTGGAAAGCCTGCCGTAAAACCAAATCCCCATCACTTCTACAAAGCTACAGAGAACTCAGAAACCTTACCAAAAAAGAAAATTAATAGTGACAAGAAAAAATTTTACAACTCAGCCCAGTCCAACCAATACACCAATCCAAAAAGGTTCTGAACAACCATCAATAATATTCTTCACCCAGGAAACCCTACCACACCCAATCCCTTCCCAAAAAAACACCCCTCAAGAAACTGCCACCCTTTTTAATAATTACTTCATAGACACTATCCAAAAATTTACTCACACAGACCACAACTCTAACCCCCCTTCCACCTCTCCTAATCCAACCACCAGAAGCCCTTTCTCATTTAAACCAGTTCCCACTGCATATATCAAATCACTCCTGCTCAAACGTAAACCTTGTTCTGCCTCTGCAGACAACTTTCCTCCCTTCTTCCTCAAAATTGCAGCTGATTGCATAGCCTTCCCTATTTCTTTACTAACAAATAGATCCATTCAAGAAGCCACAGTCCCAGTTATATGCAAATCCTTCTTTACAATCCCATTACATAAAGGTGGGAATTCCACTGACCCTTCTAATTTTATACCTATTGCCATTCTGTCCCCTCTCTCTAAAATTCTCAAAAAATTAATCCATACTCAGCTAAGCAAACTATTACTCGATGAAAATCTTTTGACTTCCACCAAATACGGCTTCAGACCAAACCTCAGTACTGCTACCGCACTCCTATTTTTTACCCAAACTGTAGCTGAGGATAGAGATAACAACAAACTTGTATCCTGTCTATTCCTTAACCTCTCTAAAGCCTTTGAGACAGTATCTCACTTTAAACTTCCAACTAAACTATCTGATCTCAATCTCTGTATGTCCTCTCTTAGCTGGTTCTCTAGTTACCTCTCCAACAAGCTACAATCTGTCAGATGGCACACTTATTGCTCTGCCTTCCTACATATCAAATCTGGAGTCCCCAGAGCTCTATCCTGGGCCCCCTTCTGTTCAATATCTTTGCTAACAACCTCCAATCCTCTCTTATACAATATACAGATGATTCTACACTTATCTCCATCTCCAATAATATATCTTTTTTCACACACTCACCCAAAACACTTTCTTGTCCATTGAAAGATGGCTTTCTGATAATCAGCTTATCTTAAACCTCCCCACAAAAAAAAAAAACAAACTGCTACTCTTTCTTCCTTGATCTCTATCCCAACACAAATCCACCTTTGTCATCTCATTCATCAGCAGCTCTATCATTAAATCATAACCTCACAATAAGCTACTGGTACCATAATCGATGATGAACTAAAATTCGACCTTTATGTGTGTTAAAAAAACTGGGTTACTATACAGAAATAAGAAATTCCTCACCTTAGACTCTAAACTTTCCCTGGCTCAGGCATTCCTCCTACCCTGCCTACTCCATGCAGCCCCAATCTTCGCAAACATCAAATATACTTTAATAACTAAGCATGAACAAACATAAAACATAAAACAAAATAGCTGGATTTGCCACAAATCTACCTTATGGCTTGAGTTCCCCCAACAACTCTGTCTGTCACAGTTTCAAATTACACATTCTATACTATACAAACTTACTTCCTGCCCCTCCCTCTCCTCCCTAGTATCCTACTATACCCCCAACTGTCCTCTCCATAGCTCCGATCAACATCACCTTCATATCTACAAACCTAACAAAAACATTGGCAAACTCCTATACAAATACTTAGTGTCCCAGGCCTGGAAGAAACTCCCCTCTTACATCAGAAATATCACACACCTAAAATACTTCAAAAAAGAGCTAAAACACTACTTACTAAACACATGGTCCTGCCATTGTCATGACCCTACCTAACCCCCTCATCCCCAAACTCCACTTTTCTTATGTTCACATTTCTTCTTAATGTATAATTATCACTCTATTTCTCTTTTCATAATGTTGTCATACCCCATTTTCAATCCTGCTGCAATCTATGTAAATATGTATACTTTATTTTTCCATTTTATTAGCCACTGTTTATGTTGAACTTTCACATTTAGTAATACTTAACGGCCTTGTTATAAACACTTTGTACATATTTTATTCTACATTATATATTTGTCTATTTTTGCTATATGTCAGCAAGTCTTTTAATTTTGTATGGTTTTGTAATTTCTTGTATTATTATGGAGCTTTTCTCCTTGGGTGTCTACTGAAAATGGGCTTCTGGCTCAGTTGGAGCAAACAGGTTAACAAATGTCAAATAAATAAATAAATGTGTGAAAAACACTGTAATCTGTTTTCTTTGACATTTTCTGCTACTTGGGATTCTGCTCGGATGTCCTCATTTCTTCATCCTGCCACTTGCGTCAGGTCAGGCACTTCATCTCCATCACCTCTATCTTCCTCAACTGCTGTGCCTTCACTGCCCGGTTTCTGTACCACACAGTAGTACTGGTCACACCACTGTTTTGTACACCTTACTTTTCAGCTTCTTTGGCATTCATCTCTTACATACTACTCCTGACACTGTGCCAGTTGGCTGCAGCCCCTCTGATTCTGTCTTTGACCTCCTCATTCAGACTTTCCTTCTCCTCAACCTACCTTCCCAGATACCTGAAGCTGTTAATCTGTTCCACGGTTTTCCATCTACCTCGTTTCTTAGCTCCGTCGAATTTTCCTGTTTGCTGCCATTATAACTTTCTCATCAGTACTCAGTTTCATCCTGTGTGCCTTCAGTTCTGCATTCCATTCCCCTGTCATTTGACGAAGTTCTTGTTCAGAATTGGCTTGTAATGCTGCAGTAATACAGCAACATTGTTAATATGTCCCCTCCAACTTGTATGCTAATGTAGTCGATCACCAGTATGAACTGCAGTGGACTGAGAGGTGAACACTGATGCACACCCACTCCCACTGAAAAGCCCTCCGTGAGGCTGAACACTGTTCATACTTGTGTCATTTGGTCCTTTGACATAACCTGCATTAACTAATTCTACCAGTGTTTCTGGGAATTCGAACCACTGCAGGACTGCCCAAGTCAACTTTCTTGGGACCTTGTCATATGTTTTCCAAGTCCAGGAATGCCCAGTTGAACTCTTTCCTCATCTCTAGGTTCTTCTCAACTATTTGTCTTAGTGCAAGCATCAGGTCAGTTGTGCTGCATCCTGATCTGAATCCAAACTGCTCAACTCCTATCTTCCTTTTGACTACTCATAGTATTTATTTATCAATAACCTTCTTCAGAACTTTCATGCAGTGTGACAGGAGTTTGATCATAGGCTCATAGGATCATAGGAAGTTACTAGGCTATTGGCCCTGAGGTCCTTACAAGCCTAGCCAAGAATTTAGCCAATGTTCTGACAAGTCAGCACCCGATGCCTCTGTCCAGCAGAGACACAGGTGGAATCCCGGGAGTGTATTTTCTGTTCCCCATCCACTTATCCAGGTTGTGCTTAAAAAAAAGGTTAATGAAGAACTCTGCTTGATGTCAAGTGGGAGTCTATTACACAGAAGGGGGAGTCTCTGGGACACAAAATCTGTCCTGCTGACAAATCCTATTGATGTCACAGACCAGGTTGAGGTCGTGCATGGAGGTTACTCAAGTGGAGCTTGACTTGTAGATATGCAGCAGTTCCATCAAGGCAGGATCTGAGATTGCTTTGTATGCCAGACAAAGGTCACCTCTGAAGAGCTTGTATGAGACTGGATAGAGGGACAGAGGTTTTAACATATCTGTGTAGGGTAGATGTTTGAGGCCCTGGATTCTCCTGGTGAGGAACCTCTGTGGTCTCTCCAGCTGCTGCATGTGCTTTGTCAGGTACATTCGAAAGGGGCATTGTACTCAGTAATATATCTTATAAGGGAAGAATGCAAGGATGTTATGACCTCCTTGTCCCTGGATGAGATACCTTTCCTAATGAGGTGGACCATGTAGAAAGCTTTCTGTACAACGAAGACAGTATGGTGGTCAAAAGTCAGTTTGCTATCAACCTGGGGGTCCATGTCCCTCAAGACTGAATGTATGTTTAGGACCTTGTTATTAATGTGATAATTTGTGGGGATGTCACTCTCCCCAAAGGGGATGATGATGCATTTTTTGGCATTCAGTTTGAGGCCATGTTTCTGGCACCAATAATTTGTTTGGGTGAGAGCCTCTTGGAGGATGTCCACATCACTAGGGGAATTTATGGCAGCACACAGCTTGCAGTCATCTGCAAACTTGGTCAGCCATAGCCCACTGGTTTTAGCCTGCATCTCAGAAAAGTACATCCCAAACAACAGAGGCTCCAATACCAATCATTGGGGTACACTGCTCATTATGGGTCTACTGCTTGAGGTGGATTCCCCTATTTTGACTAGGTGGGTTCTATGAGTAACCCAGTTTGCTACCCATCTGGTAGCATACATATTGATGCCTAGTTGAAAGAGTTTATCAATTATACTCGAGTGGGGAATAGTATTGAAGGCTTTGGCCAGGCCAAGGTAGGTGGTGTGCACTGTATTCCCCTCGTCCTTGGCTTTGGTGACTGTTTCAAAGAAGTTGACCAGATTTAATAGGCATGATCTCCCCTTGATGAAACCAAACTGTGTGGGATTGAGTGTTTGGAGGTTGCCAATGTCCTTGTTAATGAGGTCCATGGCCTTGCAGATCAGGCTAGACAGACTGATGGGTCTATAATTTCCTGGATTGGTTGACACTCCACCTTTCTGCAAAGGCATGACAGTGGCTGTCCTCCACTCGGCTGGGATGAAGCCAGTACTCAGGCTTTGGTCGAGTAGGGTGCTTAAGGGTGCTGCAAATTCCTGCCTGAGTTCATGTAGGATGCAGCCTGTATACTAGCCACAGTTGTGAATATCTTCTTTGTTCTTGAACACTGGCTCTAGAATTCGTATTCTCCAGTCATCTAGGATATGTCTTTTTCTCCATTTCTCCATACTGTTATGAGTACCCCCTGGAGCCAGTTCTCCTCTAACTCATCCAACATTTTGATCATATCTGCTGTGACCTCATCTGAACTTACTGCTTCCATAGACTTCATTTTCCTTAGTGCTATTTTTATGTCTTCTAGGGTGGGCTCTTCCTCATCCTTCTTTGTCAGCTGTGTCTGGGGTAGTACAGTTTATGTGGGGTTTTCTTCATTCAAAAGCTGCAGGAAGTACTACTTCCATCTTTCTTTGAAGTCCTGTGGACTGGTGAGTTCCCTTATGAAGGGTGTCTGACTATCTTCTTTACTTTTCTGTCTTTGCCTTCCAACCTGATATAGTTTATTTGTGCCATCCACTAAGTCACTTTCCAGAATCTGGTAGAGTACCTCTGATGCCTTGTTCTTTGCTATTGCAAATTATCTCTTAGTCTCTTTGTTAGCCAGTCAGTATTCCTTCCTAGCCTGGTCCGTCTTTTCTATTTTTCACTTTTTCATGCACTCCTTCTTTCTTTTGATGACTTCCTGGACTTCAGTATTCCACCACCAGCTTTCCTTATGGACCTTATTTTCATATCTGGCTTGGCTGAATATCTGTTCTGTAGCCCTTACACATGCTGTTTTGAGGCACCGCCTTTCTTCTTCAACTCCACCTATTTCATCTTCTTCTTGAGGTGCTACAGCCCTGAGTAATTCCTTGAACTGTTGTGCTTTCTCTCCAGTGAACTTCCAGGTGTTAAGACTAGTCATACCTCTCAACTTCTTACAGCAAGAAACCTGGACAAAGCCATAAATAAAAGTGCGACAAAGGACCAAAACTAGGGACAATTTTTAAATATTGCTCTTACAAATTTAGAAAGTTGATAGAATAACAGGTTTTGCATCAGCATGAATTTTCTGAAGGACATGAAATCTGAAACTCAAATGTTTGTCATTATTTTTGAACTTCAGTCTTTAACGATTTACCACTAATTTGCCAGAAACCCAGAATTGTATGAAAAATGGACCAATAATATGAGGTCAAAATCTGGACATTGTACAAAAATGAGTACAGTTAAGAGGTATGAACTGGTCTCTGTTGACTTTAGACCACTGCTTGCAGTTGAATGTGACAACCAGTGGTTTATGCTGTAGGAAGACTGTTTCACTGGGAATGCCTTTCTACTGTTCTACCCCAGTGCCCTCTATTAGAAGAAAGTTTACCTGAGTTGCATGTTGGCCCCTTTTGTATGTGACATTGTGACTGTCTGTCTTATTAAACCATGTGTTGGCTACCATGAAGCCATTTGTCAGACAGATGGCTAGAATGGCCTCATCTTCTTTATTCCTGTTGCCCCACCCATGTGCACCCAGGCAGTCCTCATGTCCTGTTCTGTCTGTCCCGGTGTATGCATTCAAGTCACTCATTATCAACACCAGTTCCTCTTGTCCTGCTTTATCTAGTAGGTCCTGCAACTGCTGTCTGAATGCACTCCTTTCCTAATTATCACAGTCCTGCTGTGGGGCACAGGCTATTATGAATACAGTTGTATCGTCACACTGGACTCTGATTGCCACGAGTCTCTCACTAATTCTGATGACACCCCTCACTGTCTTCTGAAGCCTCTCCCTCACCACAATTCTCACACCTTTTCTAGCCAGTGTCTGGTTGCATTGAACAGAGAGATGGTGACAAGTGACACGACACCCACACACCATGCAGAAAATGGGAAAAAAGGGAATTGATGATGATGATGATAATGGTGATGATGACAATGTAGCTGCATGAGCGAATTCACCAGCGTACTGGTAAAGGATAGAATTTTGCTGCAGTACAACAACTGGACTTCTGCTTAGAAATGTCAGCTGCTCATCCAGCCTGTTTGTCAAGCAGCATCATCCTTCATGACTGTAACGTTCATCTCATATCTAACTTCTCCTTGATAGTCTTCTGGTATCCTTTGTGTCATGCCACATGTATACAATCAGAGTTATTTTATACTATATTAATTTCTTGTGAAAAACATACAACTTCCAAGTAACTCTACCACATTATCTGATAAATGTAAACTTTTATGCACACAGTAACTATACACAATTTATAATAAACAGGCTATAAAGTAAGAGTTTCCAAAATCAAACTTAACCCTAACGATGATCGTGAAAGGGTATCTGCACCACTACATAAGTTCATCCATTACTTACCTATTGTCATGCTGAGCACCTCAACCATCTTTGCAATCCTACTCCAGGGAAGACTACTACAGCAGCATTATAAGAAAACCACAGAGCCTCAAGTAGTTTTGCTGAAATAATATACTGTTATTTGTATTAGTTAAAACACATCACATAAGTGCTTTCATCTCTCATGGAGACTTCTTCAGATAAAATACACTCACATTCATCATCCTATTTACTGTAAATCAGCAGTGAAATAATTCACGAAGCAAAAGCTTTGTGTTTTTTCAAGTCTGTGCATGTTGTGACGGTAGAAATGTTGTATGTGGAGGCCCAAAATACTTTCCTGTTGCCTAGGTAAGGCTCAAGGTATCCTTTGTCTGCTTCAGGGAGACTGACTGTTACAGTCTCCAAGAAACTAACAGAATGTCCCTGATGGAGCCTCTCGCACTTTCAGACTTTGTTGTATTTGTTGTGATTGTCATAATGAAAAATAATACTTGCCTGGCAGTTCACAGAAGGCTTAGTCTATCATCAATGAATGAGCCTCATTGTGTAGTTTCGAATGCTATGCCCTCAAACTCCTCTTGCAGGTTATGTGACTTTATGTAAATCACTTCTCCCTGGTTGTCCATGATAATCAGCATCCATGCTTAGTAGAGTTATTTGGTTGGCAAATGGATAAAATTTAAGTAATATAAAATACAGTGCACAAGTCACTTAGGCAAGGTTCCTTTACTAAGAGATAGGCCTTATTTTCCTTATGTGAGAGATACAGTTAATCAGATCTGCTGATGTCTTTGGCCCTGTTGGTATAACATCTTGGTTACCTATATTCATCCAAGATACATGAATGGATGTCACAATTTATTTATTTATTTTGTTTGTTAACTGTGCCTGTGGGCTGATCCAGCATTCATTTTTGGCCATGACCAAGGTAAAACAAATTGCAATATTACTGGCAATAAATGTCATGTACAAAAAGCATCATGTTATTAACCTGCTAAATATATATAGAACATTTGATATAGATAAGAAAAAGCAAAGGATGAAAAGGCAAGTGCCAAAGACCTGTATAAGCAAGTGGACAATATATATATATATATATATATATATATATATATATATATATATATATATATATATATATATATATATATTTATGGCAGATTTCAAACCAAATTAAAAAGACTGCCTTCTTTTTACACTTTATTTATCATGGCCTAGTATTTATATGGGCTAATAAATAACAACACAAGTGTATTAGAAGGAAACAGAGAAATAATAGCAAGAGATAAATTAGACATAACAAGAGAAGCAGGAGGTAGGAAGATTGTAGACTATAAATAAATAAAAAACACAGATACATCTATAGCAAAAGTAGAAGAAAACAAATGTATGCATAGGGTATGATAATAGTGTCAGGGTTCCCTACATTAGAACAAATGTATGCATAGGGTATGATAATAGTGTCTGGGTCCCCGACATTAGAACAAATGTATGCATAGGGGATGATAATAGTGTCAGGGTCCCCTACATTAGAACAAATGTATGCATAGGGTATGATAATAGTGTCAGGGTCCCCTACATTAGAACAAATGTATGCATAGGGTATGATAATAGTGTCAGGGTCCCCTACATTAGAACAAATGTATGCATAGGGGAGGATAATAGTGTCAGGGCTCCCTACATTAGTGATGATGGTCAGAGCTGAAACAGTAAGTGCCTAGGGCAAGGAAGAGATGGAAATATTAGTCTACTTGGTACCAATAACGTGATGCCTGGGATTAGTAACAATCCACCAATACGTTGATAAATGTTTTGTAGCCTTGGGTACAGCTAAGTTAAGCATACTGAGGATTCCAAACAGTGGAGTCAAACTTGTTAAAGCATATCCTACTAAATATAGGTTTTAGGCACATTTGCACAGGATCAGTGGTCCGTCATCATCTTGAATCTAGAGAGAGAGGCTGAGTGGATTGTCAAATAAGAAGTTGTTATCCCAACTCAGGGCAGTAACTGGCTTCCTTACATGTGACTGATGGCCAGTTGATTAAGTTCAAACTGGTCAAACACAGCTTGTCAAGTTAATGTTTTAACATTGATCAAATGTTTGACATCTAAGCACTGTGGGGGTCACTGTTTGTGTTTCCTTATTGTGCTTTATTTTGGTGTGTTTCTCCTTTCCCCACAGTTATTTGACAATGGGTTGAATATAGATAAACTTAAGGTATGGAGAAGTTTGACCTCCCCACATAAAAGTACAGGAAACTACAAAAGTGTTTGTTTCAGTGCTTGTGAGAGGGCTGTTATTGTACAGTATTCACAGCCAGTTGTGATCAAATCATATTTATTCAAATGGTCATGTGGCAGTTATGTATGTTGTACTGTTATGTACAAATTTTAATAAGCCTCACTCATAGAAATGTTTCTATACTGTACTGTCAGACTTGTCCTCCTATCCAGATCTGAAAAGACTTCCTTATTTCTGCCAAGAAATTCTAGTGCCTCTACTTACTGTCTCATAGATAAAAAACTCACCCATCTGATAAGTAGAAATGGGTTCCTTTCTTGATCGCATCTTCCTACCACAGTGTCATAACATATTATTCATAATTCAGCTTCTTTCATTCTTTCGTATATTGATCTGACATTTTGTTCTGGCTTTCTTTTACCAGTCTGCTTCACTTTGTAATTGATCTTATTTAACCTTTACAAAATTTCAAAAGGTAATAAACCACTGTAGTTAACTGCAGACAAAGAAAATAAATAAAAATGAATTAGTGTCAAGGTTTTTTATTCACCGCTTTCATCCAACAGGACCTCATCAGGAAAGTTTCTGATGAGGTCCTTTTGGATGAAAGTGGTGAATAAAAAACCTTGGCACTAGAACTGTTTTTATTTATTTTTCTCTGTATGTGCTTAACTACAGCGGCTTATTGTTTTTTTTTCTTGGTTTTTTTTTGTGTGGTTCAGTTATAATTTACCACTTTTGGAAGGTCTTATTTAGCTATTATAAAATTTCAAAAAGGACCATGCCACTTTGACAACAGTAACAGTGCATTGAAATTTCACATACATGCCATACCCCTCAAGACTGACACTGTCATTAGAGATTTAGGCCCATTTGAAGATGACTCCCTTTCCTTTGACCATCATGTCAGAACTAGAGCTGGAAAATCCATCTGTCTGGTGCAGTTAATAAGCAAGGGCATCACACCATGTTCAAATGGGTTTTACTGTCATTTTATGTACCTCTTACATACTATATCATTATACACAATGCTGCCTTTGTTACATACCTATCAAAACATATTAGTCAACCTGAGAGACCCAGTTAGTTTTGTGGAATTCAGGGATAAAGCCTGACTATGGCCAAGGTGACCTGAGTTTAATTAGCAGCCTGAGCATCTGAGTGGCTGAAAAGCTAAGATGGACATTTACATCCTGAAGGGTGTGAGGAGGGAAGTGCACATGCTCGGGGCACAATGAATATCCTGACTAGCCCTGCACATGGGTTGTGTAGCCTGTGTGATATTCTTACTGGCCCTGCACATAGGTTAAGTGTAGCCTGTGTGATATCCTTACTGGCCCTGCACATAGGTTAAGTGTAGCCTGTGTGATAACCTTACTGGCCCTGCACATGGGTTATGTGTAGCCTGTGTGATATACTTACTGGCCCTGCACATGGGTTAAGTGTAGTCTGTGTAATATCCTTACTGGCCCTGCACAGAGGTTAAGTGTAGCCTGTGTGATATCCTTACTGGCCATGCACATAGGGTAAGTGTAGCCTGTGTGATATCCTTATGGGCCTTGCACATACGTTAAGTGTAGCCTGTGTGATGTCCTTACTGGCCCTGCACATAGGTTAAGTGTAGCCTGTGTGATATCCTTACTGGCCCTGCACATAAGTTAAGTGTAGCCGTTGTGATATCCTTACTGGCCCTGCAGATGGGTTAAGTGTAGCCTGTGTGATATCCTTACTGGCCCTGCACATAAGTTAAGTGTAGCCTTTGTGATGTCCTTACTGGCCCTGCACATAGGTTAAGTGTAGCCTGTGTGATATCATTACTGGCCCTGCACATAGGTTAAGTGTAGCCTGTGTGATATCCTTACTGGAACTGCACATGGGTTAAGTCTAGCCTGTGTGATATCCTTACTGGCCCTGCACATGGGTTAAGCTTAGCCTGTGTGATATCCTTACTGGCCCTGCACATAGGTTAAGTGTAGCCTGTGTGATATCCTTACTGGCCCTGCACATACATTAAGTGTAGCCTGTGTGATATCCTTACTGGCCCTGTACATAGGTTAAGTGTAGCCTGTGTGATAACCTTACTGGCCCTGCACATGGGTTATGTGTAGCCTGTGTGATATCCTTACTGGCCCTGCACATAAGTTAAGTGTAGCCTGTGTGATATCCTTACTGGCCCTGCACATGGGTTAAGTGTAGTCCATGTAATATCCTTACTGGCCCTGCACAGAGGTTAAGTGTAGCCTGTGTGATATCCTTACTGGCCATGCACATTGGTTAAGTGTAGCCTGTGTGATATCCTTATGGGCCTTGCACATACGTTAAGTGTAGCCTGTGTGATATCCTTACTGGCCCTGCAGATGGGTTAAGTGTAGCCTGTGTGATATCCTTACTGGCCCTGCACATAAGTTAAGTGTAGCCGTTGTGATTTCCTTACTGGCCCTGCACATAGGTTAAGTGTAGCCTGTGTGATATCATTACTGGCCCTGCACATAGGTTAAGTGTAGCCTGTGTGATATCCTTACTGAAACTGCACATGGGTTAAGTCTAGCCTGTGTGATATCCTTACTGGTCCTCACATAGGTTAAGTGTAGCATGTGTGATATCCTTACTGGCCCTGCACATAGGTTAAGTGTAGCCTGTGTGATGTCCTTACTGGCCCTGCACATGTGTTAAGTGTAGCCTGTGTTATATCCTTACTGGCTGTGCACATAGGTTAAAGTGTAGGCTATGTGATATCCTTACTGGCCCTGCACATAGGATAAGTGAGCCTGTGTGATATCCTTACTTGTCCTGAACATAGTTTAAGTGTGGCCTCTGTGATATCCTTACTGGCCCTGCACAGGGGTCAACTGTAGCCTGTGTGATATCCTTACTGGCCTTGCACATGGGTTAAGTGTAGCCTGTGCGATATCCTTACTGGCCCTGCACATAGGATAAGTGCAGCCTGTGTGATATCCTTACTGGCCCTGCACATGGGTTAAGTGTAGCCTGTGTGATATCCATACTGGCCCTGCACATGGGTTAAGTGTAGCATGTGTGATATCCTTACTGGCCCTGCACATGGGTTAAGTGTAGCCTGTGTGATATCCTCACTGGCCCTGCACATAGATTAAGTGTAGCCTGTGTGATATCCTTACTGACCCTGCACATAAGTTAATTAGTGCTCTTCAAGAAAATTCTTGATGAGTGGATGGGAAATAGGAAATACACCCCGGGATCACTTCTTTGTCTCTGCTCAACAGTGGCATAGGAAAATAACTTTCTAGGGTGGCGTAAGCCAGGGAACCTTGTTGGCTAGGCTTACATAGGCCCTTGGGCCAATAGCCTAGTTTCTACCTATGAAACTATATACCTAAGTGTATCATGTGTGATGTCCTTACTGGCCCTGCACATAGGTTAACTGTAGCCTGTGTGATATCATTACTGGCCCTGCACATAGGTTAATGATGTCCTTACTGGCCCTGCACATAGGTTAACTGTAGCCTGTGTGATATCATTACTGGCCCTGCACAGGGTCTATATTAGAACATCGAAGTTTCTGAACTTCGAGTGTTCTAATATTAAACCCTATTAATCGAAAATTTAAAACATCGAACATACAGAACAGCAAATTTTTTCCTAGGGAAAACAAATCGCTGTTCCAAAACACATACACATAACACAAGCACACCAAACAAACAGCAATCCACACACATACACCTAAACTCTTACACCTAACCCTACACTAAACTATACATACACCACTAACTATCCACTTACCTTAACCCAAACAATAACTTTAAGGTCCATCACTATCACACAGTTACCTCACTTGCGCTATAACCCTAACTCACCTACCCCACCCTAACCCTCATGTCCACACAATCGCTCACTTACCTGACCCGCGCCCTAACCCAAACTCAACTAACCTGCCTAACCCTCACGTCCACACAATCGCACACTTACCTGAACCTGACCTGTAACTTTCCTCCACAGCGCTGAAAATACAGAAGCAAAAGAAACGAACAACTGAATTCTTTCCCAAGGAAAAAAATTTGGTTTTCCGTTTCTTCGATATTTTCAGCGTTCACTGAAAATGGTCGTTATTAGGACACTCGAAGTTTTGAAACTTTAGTGTTCTAATATAGACCCCACCTGCACATAGGTTAAGTGTAGCCCGTGTGAACTCCTTACTGGCCAGGCACATGGATTAAGTGTAGCCTGTGTGATACCATTACAGGCCCTGCACATAGGTTAAGTGTAGCCTGTGTGATATCCTTACTGGTCCAGCACATGGGTTACTTGTAGCCTGTGTGATATCCTTACTGGTCCAGCACATGGGTTACTTGTAGCCTGTGTGATATCCTTACTGGTCCTGCACATGGGTTAAGTGTAGCCTGTGTGATATCCTTACTAGCCCTGCAAATAGGTTAATTGTAGCCTGTGTGATATCCTTACTGCCCCTGCAGATGGGTTAAATGTAGCCTGTGTGAAATCCCTATTGGCCCTGCACATAGGTTAAGTGTAGCCTGTGTGATACCCTTACTGGCCCTGCACATGGATGAAGTATAGCCTGTGTGATATCCTTACTTGCCCTGCACATGGGTTAAGTGTAGCCTGTGTGATATCCTTATTGGCCCTGCACATGGGTTAAGTGTAGCCTGTGTGATATCCTTACTGGCCCTGCACATGGGTTAAGCGTAGCCTGTGTGATATCCTTACTGGTCCTGCACATGGGTTAAGCATAGCCTGTGTGATATCCTTACTGGTCCTGCACATAGGTTAAGCATAGCCTGTGTGATATCCTTATTGGCCCTTCACATAGGTTAAGTGTAGCCTGCGTGATATCCTTACTGGCCCTGTACATGGGTTATGTGTAGCTTGTGTTATATCCTTATTGGCCCTGCTGATAGGTTAAGTGTAGCAAGTGTGATATCCTTACTGGTCCTGCACATGGGTTAAGCGTAGCCTGTGTGATATCCTTACTGGTCCTACACATGGATTAAGTGTAGCCTGTGTGATATCTTTTCTGGCCCTGCACATGGGTTAAGTGTAGCCTGTGTGATATCCTTACTGGCCCTGCACATAGGTTAAGTGTAGCCTTTGTGATATCCTTACTGGCCCTGCACATAGGTTAAGTGTAGCCTGTGTGATATCCATACTGGCCCTGCACATGGGTTAAGTGTAGCCTGTGTGATATCCTTACTGGTCCTGCACATGGATTGTGTAGCCTGTGTGATATCTTTTTTGGCCTTGCACATGGGTTAAGTGTAGCCTGTGTGATATCCTTGCTGGCCCTGCACATAGGTAAGTGTAGCCTGTGTGATATCCTTACTGGCCCTGAACATAGGTTAAGTGTAGCCTGTGTGATATCCTTACGGGCCCTGCACATGGGTTAAGTGTAGACTGTGTGATATCCTTACTGGCCCTGCACATGGGTTAAGTGTAGCCTGTGTGATACCCTTACTGGCTCTGCACATAGGTTTAGTGTAGCCTGTGCGATATCCTTACTGGCCCTGCACATAGGTTAAGGGTAGCCTGTGTGATATCCTTACTGGCCCTGCACATGGGTTGAGTGAAGCCGGTGTGATATCCTTACTGGCCCTGCACATAGGTTAAGTGTAGTCTGTGGGATATCTTAATGGCCCTGCACATGGGTTAAGTGTAGCCTGTGTAATATCTTAGTGGCCCTGCACATAGGTTAAGTGTAGCCTGTGTGATATCCTTACTGGCCCTGCACATAGGTTAAGTGTAGCCTGTGTGATAGCCTTACTGGCCCTGCACATAGGTTAAATGTAGCCTGTGTAATATCCTTACAGGTCTTGCACATGGGTAAAGTGTAGCCTGTGTGATATCCTTACTGGCCCTGCACATAGGTTAAATGTAGCCTGTTTGGTATCCTTACTGGCCCTGCACATGGGTTAAGTGTAGCTAGTGTGATATCCTTACTGACCATGCACATAGGTTAAGTGTAGCCTGTGTGATATCCTTACTGGCCCTGCACATAGGGTAAGTATAGCCTGTGTGATATCCTTACTGGCCCTGCACATAGGTTAAGTGTAGCCTGCGTGATATCCTTACTGGCCCTGCACATGGGTTAAGTGTAGCCTGTGCGATATCCTTACTGGCCCTGCACATAGGTTGTGTAGCGTGTGTGATATCCTTACTGGCCCTGCACATAGGTTAAGTGTAGCCTGTGTGATATCCTTACTTGCCCTGAGCATATGTTAAGTGTAGCCTGTATGATATCCTTACTGGCCTTGCACATGGGTTAAGTGTAGCCTGTGTGATATCCTTACTGGCCCTGCACATGGGTTAAGTGTAGCCTGTGTGATATCCTTACTGGCCCTGCACATGTGTTAAAAGTAGCCTGTGTGATATCCTTACTGGACCTGCACATGGGTTATGTGTAGCCTGTGTGATGTCCTTACTGGCCCTGCTCATGGGTTAAGCGTAGCCTGTGTGATATCCTTACTGACCCTGCAGATAGGTTAAGTGTAGCCTGTGTGATATCCTTACTGGTCCTGCACATGAGTTAAGCGTAGCCTGTGTGATATCCTTACTGGTCCTACACACGGGTTAAGTGTAGCCTGTGTGATATCTTTTCTGGCCCTGCACATGGGTTAAGTGTAGCCTGTGTGATATCCTTACTGGCCCTGCACATAGGTTAAGTGTAGCCTGTGTGATATCCTTACAGGTCCTACACATAGGTTAAGTGTAGCCTGTGTGATATCCTTACTGTCCCTGCACATGGGATAAGTGTAGCCCATGTGATATCTTTACTGGCTCTGCACATAGTTTAAGTGTAGCCTGTGTGATATCCTTACTGGCCCTGCATAGGTTAAGTGTAGCCTGTGTGAGATCCTTACTGGCCCTGCACATGGGTTAAGTGTAGCCTGTGTGATATCCTTACTTGCCCTGGAAATGGGTTAAGTGAAGCCTGTGTGATATCCTTACTGGCCCTGCACGTAGGTTAAGTGTAGCCTGTATGATATGTGTTAAGTGCAGCCTGTGTGATACCTTACTGGCCCTGCACATAGGTTAAGTGTAGCCTACGTGATAGCCTTACTGGCCCTGCACATAGGTTAAGTGTAGCCTGTGTGATATCCTTACTTGCCCTGCACATGGGTTAAGTGTAGCCTGTGTGATATCCTTACTGGCTCTGCACATGGGTTAAGTGTAGCCTGTGTGATATCCGTACTGGCCCTGCACATGGGTTAAGTGAAACCTGTGTGATATCCTTACTGGTCCTGCACATGGGTTAAGCAGAGCTTGTGTGATATCCTTACTGGTCCTGCACATAGGTTAAGCATAGCCTGTGTGATATCCTTACTGGCCCTTCACATAGGTTAAGTGTAGCCTGTGTGATATCCTTACTGGCCCTGCACATGGGTTATGTGCAGCCTGTGTGATATCCTTATTGGCCCTGCTGATAGGTTAAGAGTAGCATGTGAGATATCCTTACTGGTCCTGCACATGGGTTAAGCGTAGCCTGTGTGATATCCTTACTGGCCCTGCACATGGGTTAAGTGTAGCCTGTGTGATATCCTTACTGGCCCTGCACATAGGATAAGTGTAGCCTGTGTGATATCCTTACTGGCCCTGCACATAGTTTAAGTGTAGCCTGTGTGATATCCTTACTGGCCCTGCACATGGGTTAAGTGTAGCCTGTGTGATATCCTTACTGGCCTTGCACATGGGTTAAGTGTAGCCTGTGCAATATCCTTACTGGCCCTGCACATAGGATAAGTGTAGCCTGTGTGATATCCTTACTGGCCCTGCACATGGGTTAAGTGTAGCCTGTGTGATATGCTTACTGGCCCTGCACATGGGTTAAGTGTAGCATGTGTGATATCCTTACTGGCCCTGCACATGGGTTAAGTGTAGCCTGTGTGATATCCTCACTGGCCCTGCACATAGATTAAGTGTAGCCTGTGTGATATCCTTACTGACCCTGCACATAGGTGAATTAGCACTCTTCAAGAAAATTCTTGATGAGTGGATGGGAAATAGGAAATGCACCCCAGGAATCACTTCTTTGTCTCTGCTCGACAGTGGCATAGGAAAATAACTTTCTTGGGTGGCGTAAGCCAGGGAACCTTGTTGGCTAGGCTTACGTAGGCCCTTGGGCCAATAGCCTAGTATCTACCTATGAACCTATGAACCTAAGTGTATCATGTGTGATGTCCTTACTGACCCTGCACATAGGTTAAGTGTAGCTTGTGTAATATCCTTACTGGCCCTGCACATAGGTTACGTGTAGCCCATGTGATATCCTTACTGGCCCTGCACATAGGTTAAGTGTAGCATGTGTGATGCCCTTACTGGCCCTGCACATAGGTTAAGTGTAGCCTGTGTGATATCATTACTGGCCCTGCACAGGGTCTATATTAGAACATCAAAGTTTCAGAACTTCGAGTGTTCTAATATTGAACCCTATTAATCGAAAATTTAAAACATCGAACATACAGAACAGCAAATTTTTTCCTAGGGAAAAAAATCGCTGTTCCAAAACACATACACATAACACAAGCACACCAAACAAACAGCAATCCACACACATACACCTAAACTCTTACACCTAACCCTACACTAAACTATACATACACCACTAACTATCCACTTACCTTAACCCAAACAATAATCTTAAGGTCCATCATTATCACACAGTCACCTCACCCGCGCCTTAACCCTAACTCACCTACCCCACCCTAACCCTCGTCCACACAATCGCACACTTACCTGACCCGCGCCCTAACCCTAACTCAACTAACCCGCCTAACCCTCACGTCCACACAATCGCACACTTACCTGAACCCGGCCAGTAACTTTCCTCCACAGCGCTGAAAATACAGAAGCAAAAGAAACGAACAACTGAATTCTTTCCCAAGGAAAACATTTGGTTTTCTGTTTCTTCGATATTTTCAGCGTTCGCTGAAAACTGGTCGTTATTAGAACACTCAAAGTTTTGGAACTTTAGTGTTCTAATATAGACCCCACCTGCACATAGGTTAAGTGTAGCCCATGTGATATCCTTACTGGCCATGCACATGGATTAAGTGTAGCCTGTGTGATATCCTTACTGGCCCTGCACATAGGTTAAGTGTAGCTGTGTGATACCATTACTGGCCCTGCACATAGGTTAAGTGTAGCTTGTGTGATATCCTTACTGGTCCTGCACATGGGTTACTTGTAGCCTGTGTGATATCCTTACTGGTCCTGCACATGGGTTAAGTGTAGCCTGTGTGATATCCTTACTGGCCCTGCACATGGGTTAAGTGTAGCCTGTGTGATATCCTTACTAGCCCTGCAAATACGTTAATTGTAGCCTGTGTGATATCCTTACTATCTCTGCAGATGGGTTAAATATAGCCTGTGTGATATCCCTATTGGCCCTGCACATAGGTTAAGTGTAGCCTGTGTGATATCCTAACTGGCCCTGCACATGGATTAAGTGTAGCCTGTGTGATATCATTACTTGCCCTGCACATGGGTTAAGCGTAGCCTGCGTGATATCCTTACTGGTCCTGCACATGGGTTAAGCATAGCCTGTGTGATATCCTTATTGGCCCTGCTGATAGGTTAAGTGTAGCATGTGTGATATCCTTACTGGTCCTGCACATGGGTTAAGCGTAGCCTGTGTGATATCCTTACTGGCCCTGCACATGGGTTAAGTGTAGCCTGTGTGATATCCTTACTGGTCCTGCACATGGGTTAAGTGTAGCCTGTGTTATACCCTTACTGGCTCTGCACATAGGTTAAGTGTAGCCTGTGTGATATCCTTACTGGCCCTGCACATAGGTTAAGTGTAGCCTGTGTGATATCCTTACTGGCCCTGCACATAGGTTAAGTGCAGCCTGTATGATATCCTTACTGGCCTGCACATGGGTTAAATGTAGCTAGTGTGATATCCTTACTGGCCATGCACATAGGTTAAGTGTAGCCTGTGTGATATCCTTACTGGCCCTGCACATAGGTTAAGTATAGCCTGTGTGATATCCTTACTGGCCCTGCACATAGGTTAAGTGTAGCCTGCGTGATATCCTTACGGGCCCTGCACATGGGTTAAGTGTAGCCTGTGCGATATCCTTACTGGCCCTGCACATAGGTTGTATAGCATGTGTGATATCCTTACTGGCCCTGCACATAGGTTAAGTGTAGCCTGTGTGATATCCTTACTGGCCCTGCACATGGGTTAAGTGTAGCCTGTGTGATTTCCTTACTGGCCCTGCACATGGGTTAAGTTTAGCCTGTGTGATATCCTTACTGGCACTGTACATAGGTTAAGTGCAGCCTGTGTGATATCCTTACTGGCCTTGCACATGTGTTAAACGTAGCCTGTGTGATATCCTTACTGGCCCTGCACATGGGTTACGTGTAGCCTGTGTGATATCCTTACTGTCCCTCTTATGGGTTAAGTGTAGCCTGTGTGATATCCTAACTGGTCCTGCACATGGGTTATGTGTAGCCTGTGTGATATCCTTACTGGCCCTGCACATGATTTAGGTGTAGCCTGTGTGATATCCTTACTGGCCCTGCACATGGGTTATGTGCAGCCTGTGTGATATCCTTACTGGCCTTGCACATGGGTTAAGTGTAGCCTGGGTGTTATCCTTACTGGCCCTGCACACAGTTTAAGTGTAGCCTGTGGAAGGTTAAGTCAGGACTGATAGACCTACTGGATGAGGAAAAGAACTGTCAGCTGTGGAGAGCCAAAAATATAGAAAAAAATTGAGAGACCCCAGGGAATTCTAAAAAAATATCAGGTGCCTCAAATCCATTAGTTCTGCAGACATTTTAGAGATACTCTCACTGTATTCCACCTCCTACTGATTCATCTGTGTTAATCTTTGTAATTGAAAAGTTCAGTACTCCCTGACCTCTCTGAAAGGCTCTTCAAACATCTGTGCAAAAGCCCTCAATCCATAGCTCTCAACCACATATCACAAGAAATCTGGGCAAAGCCAAAAATAATGGGGGAAACAAAACCTGAAAAATAAGGACACATTTTACTTATTGCCCTTATAAACTTGAAAAGTTGTTAGAATAAGCGATCTTGTGTTACAATGTATTTTCAGAAGGATATGACATCTGAAACTCAAATGCCTTTCATTATTTAGTGAATTCAATCATTACTTATTTGCCACAAAAATCCAGAAAGCTACACATTTTATGAGGAACAAACCAAAATATGAGGCAAAAATCTGGACAGTTGAGAGGTATGCCTCAATCTTTAACAATTTAAAAGAGCATGCTGACATGACCATGTCTTATCTCAGTGCATCCCTCAATTCTGGAATAAATGAATTATGCTTATTAGGGATTCTGCGGTAGCGTTGTCGCCTCACAGTAAGACATTGTCCTGTTCGATTCTCAGCTAGAGCATCTTCTGTGCAGAGACACGCGTGAATGGGCATATCTTCATTGAAGGTTGTGCGTCAGGGCCGGCAACACGGCATGTAAAAATCTACTGCCAATCATTAGCGGACCAGAGTTCCGCTGTGGCGACCCCTAACCAGGAAAAGCCAAAAGACACAACAACAATCTAAATAATACCATTGCTACCTTTCAAGATTAATTTTAACACTTGGATGGGCATTCAAAATCTCCCCAGGCATACATGAACATTCCTGTTTGAGCTAAGAGGTAACACTTAATGTAGTGTGCTCTGGTTTGACACATAATGTTCTTAAGACTGACTACCTAATATTTATCTGTGAACCTGAAAACACTAAAAAGGGTTAGTTAACACCAGTGGAACATTGTTTTTAAAATAATACACTGAGTGACTGTTATTACGATGTGGCAACTCACACAGATACTGTGAGTTATTCAACTTTTAGTTGATTACATAAGTGGTACAGAGAGAAATTATTATTTAAACAAGTATGGTGTGTTGTTACTGCATTTAGCTTCTCACAGTTTTATGCTGTTGTTTTCTGTTTTCTGTCTTTTTTTATTTTAGCCTCCATGCATGCACAAATGCAACCTATTCTTCCAGATGAGTTTATTTATCAGACAGTATGCAAATAATTTAAACTTGAAATAAAAGTCTGACACATATAAGTGCTATTTTAACTGATAATAGAACTAAAATAGTGAGAGTTGTTGCAATATAGTTATAATATTAAGCTCAAACAGATATTGTCACCTAGAAAATTGCTATTAAAATAGATAACCTTGTTAGGTTGGGCGGCCACGGTGGTGCAGTGGTTAGCATTGCCGCCTCACAGCAAGAGGTTCTCTGGTTCGATCCTCGGCTGGGGTGCCTTCTGTGCGGAGTCTGCATGTCCTCCCTGTGGTTGCGTGGGTTTCCTCCGGGTGCTCCGGTTTCCTCCCACATCCCAAAGACATGCTGCAGGTGGATTGGACACTCTAAATTGGCCCTAGTGCGGTGAGTGTGCCTTCTGTGGAAGGTTGGCTGGCAACTCGACACCGTAAAACTCCACTGCCATTCAATGCGGACAAGGTGATCCGCTGTGGCGACCCCAACCGGAAAAAGAAGAAGAAGAAGAAGTTAGGTTGTGGGCAGCATTAAAAGTTACAGTGCAGTTACTATTAATATTAATAAGCAGGGATGTATTATACTCAAGGTTACAGTGCAATTACTATTAATATTAATAAGCAGGGGTGTATTATACTCAAAGTTACAGCGCAGTTACTATTAATATTAATAAGCAGGGGTGTATTATACTCAAAGTTACAGTGCAGTTACTATTAATAAGCAGGGGTGTATTATACTCAAAGTTACAGTGCAGTTACTATTAATATTAATAAGCAGGGGTGTATTATACTCAAAGTTACAGTGCAGTTACTATTAATATTAATAAGCAGGGGTGTATTATACTCATAGCTTGAAGCCAAAGTTACTGCCATTTGCTTAATTGCTAACAATGTGTGCTCTGTTTATTTATGTAATTATTAATTCAATACTGCAATAACAAATGTTGCTTTCTGAATTTATTTTAAAATTGTTTATGTTACATCCATGTCTTATTAAAGCACAAAGCACAATGTCATAGTTACAGTCAAATAGAAAATATGTTTCCTGTCCCCTGTGTACAAGAATATACATTGCACAAAACAGAGCTACAGTCACTATCTCTGCATGAACCGAAGAAGGAAACTGTCAGGGGTGTGTGTCCCAGCTTGTTTTAATGGTGTATTTCCCAGCTTGTTTTAATATTCATCACTGCAATGCAAATGTTGATTTCTACAGTCATTTTTTAAATGCCATATCTTACTTCCCAACATGACAGAATGCAAAGCAAAATGTCACACTTCCACTTAGAAAGTACTATAATGTCAAATAATGCTTTGTGGAATCAATTTAAAGTTGTGCATGTTATTTTTGCCATCATGGACAGTGCAGTGGTGCAGCAGTTTACATTGTTGCATCACATTAAGAGGTTCTCTGGTTTGATTCTCGGCTGGGGTACCCTCTGTGCAGAGTTTGCATGTCCTCCCTGCGTTCATGTGGGTTTATTCTGCGTCTTACGGTTTCCTCCCACATTACAAAGACATGCGTCTGGAGCATTTTTCCCTGTGCCTCAGTTGAAAATTGGCTCATTCCAAGTCAGACTTTCCCGATAAACAAATGTTAAATAAATCATGTTATTTTACCATCCTCATAAAGTAACCTGTTATTAGGTATCTTAGAATAACACTTCTTATCACAGAATAGATCACCTGTCCCTCTTTGTGAGGGACAGTACCTCTTTGGGCAGTTGTGTTCTGCGAAAAAAATTTAAAAAATGGCAAAAATATTTCCCAAGCTTTCTTTAATAGTTTCATAAAACAGTTATCTTGGATCTGAAACATGTAAATGTTATATAAACTAGCATAAGCAACTCAAATGCTACAAGAATAATCTTTTATTTTGGCAAAAAAGTGAAGTTCTGTCCTTTGCACCGGCTGTGGGTATGATTTGTACTGGAATATTTCATGTTTCTATAAAAAATGTCCCACTTTGGGCATATGAAAAGATGGCAACCCTATCACAGAACAGTGCTTTGTTGCGAACAGTGCTTGTCTTTTTTAGTCAGAAGTAGAATGTCAAATCCTGCTTTCCACAGACATTTTGAAAAGTCAAATCCTGCTTTCCACAGACATTTTGAAAAGCTATATCTTGCTTCTGCAAAATGAGAAGGAGCAAAGCAAAATACCACAGCTCCAGTTAGGACCCAGCCCAAATTAGGTTATCTCAAGATAGAGCTTGCTACCACAGAAAACTGTTTTGCTGCTAGTAATATGTGTTTATCTTATTTTTTATTCAACAGTAGAATGTCAAATGTTCCTTTCCACAGTCATTTAAAAAGACAATATATTAATTCCCAGTCATGATAAGATGCAAACAAAATGCCACATCTCCACTTAGAAAACAGTTTCCTTCTCTGTTGTGCATTAATATTGTTAAAGCAGAGAATGGCAAAGATGTATGCTTAAAGACAAAGTTTAAATATATATGTGGCAAGCATTGCCACTTATGGTGCTAGCTATATAACTATCTCTCTAACTGTGAAATTACTGAAAAGGTACCACCTGACAATTTCATAACAGAAGTAGTCCAGTGAATTCAGCAAATTTGCAATAGAGTATTCCAAAATGCAAGCAAAAAAAAAACTGCATAATTATCAACTAATCTAACAGTGCTGCTGTCAACATAATCTTACAAAACTTAAGCAAATGTCTACAGAAAATATCAATAAATGATGGTAAAAGTCAAACTACTTTGCAGAGAGACATTATAATAGTATTTTGAATAACATTTCCTGTTCTATAACTTCAGTGTCAGTGCAAATTTAATATTTTTAATTTTTAAATTGTAAAATAATATTTTAAATAACCAGTGCAGGACTGAAGTAGTAATGTTAAACCTGCTTTGAAATAAGGAGCTCAAGTTAGATATGTCCTGTTTGCAAGATAGATTGATATATATATAGATATATAAGAAATGTGTGTGTGTGTGTGTGTGTGTGTGTGTGTGTGTGTGTGTGTGTGTGTGTGTGTGTGTGTGTGTGTGCAGATATAGATATGGCATGTAATACTTCTCATGGTGTGTTAGCAACATAACTGTAAGCATTACTAAAAATGTTCCAGCTGACAGAAGCTGCAGGGGCCCAGATTAAGCAAAGATAAATTAAAAACAGGACTGAAAATGTCTTACAATGTTGCTTTGTACTATAAAATGTACAAGCAGAAGGAAATGCTGAGTTGCAGTTAATGATTCAGATAGTAGGTTCCTAATGACCCCTCATGAGTAATGGATTGCAGCTACAGTGAGCTGAACGTTCTGGGCAGCAGCTTGGGCAGACCAACACAGTCTACTAGATAGCTACTTATTATAGTAACACCAGTAATGTTAACCACTGGAAAATGGTCAGTGGTTCAACGTGGCACAAGGCTAAGGAATTTGTTTAAATTAAATTAACAAAATGTCACTGTTTGGAGTCCATTTTTATAATTAACTAAAGCAGCTACCGCACATACAGTAAATGCTTGCTATATATCTTCCCAGCTACTTTGCATTAACCTCTACTGCTTTAGTTGTCTGCTGTAGAAATGGATATCACAGAATAACTCTGCATTGCTTGCATTGTTTGCCTTGTTTTAGTTATCTCAGAATAGACCTTTACACCAAACAATAGTGTGTTGTTAATACTGTGTGCTCCATCTTTCTATTTTAATTACTTGGGACTATACCAAAAAAATGTTGGTTCGACACTCATTTCAGTCATTAAAATTATCCTCATGATAAGATCTAAAGAAAAATGTCACAGTTCCATTTGGGAAAATATGTTGACCTGTCCATTCTACATTAATCTGTATTGTACAAAGCAATGCTAATTTACCTGCCTATTGATCAGAAAACGCAACACAAAATAGTGTTAAACATCTCGTGATCACTCTGCTTTTTAATTCAATAGTACATTACCAAAGTGTTTGTCTCATGTTTTGTATTCTAATAGTACAGTGTCAAATAGTGCTTTTCTCATACCAAGCACCATATACCATGTTACAGACAGTGCATCGATCTTACCTGCAGTTGTTATGAACATTCTTGTTACATTCGCTCAGCAACTGACATCTGTACAACAGGCACATCTTCTAAGTAGTTTAAGGAATATAGAAATATCTAGAATACTATGTAGTATTTTGCATTGGTCGTTTGAGGAGTTTTGTCTAGGATGTAGAAATATGGTTAGTAAATAGTACTGTTAGGTAGGCTAATGGCATACATCAAGCAAACCCATTCTGTACTTCTAAAATACAAATCATTTACTTATTATGAACTTATTTATTGAATCCATACCATAAATGTAAGGACATTAAGCAGTGCCTACGTGTTTTCAAATATGATCTGGAACAAGAGGTCTGTAATACCTATTTGTTTTCAGGCATGGCCTGGAACATAAGGTCACTAATTTGGCAAAACCAGTGTTTGCATGCTTGTACCCTAAATTAAATTGTTAGTGGAAATGCATTCCTTCATGATTTGCAGATGAACATTTGAAAATTTTACATATCGGCTGTGAGGAAACTTGCATCTCCATTTCCTCATTGACTGTTGACACATGTATGCCTAACCTGGGCTGTCTCTCCTCAAGCAATGACTCCTTGGATATCACTTTCTCACTCTTATTAAAGCAAAAAAAAGGATTGCTTGGCATCACAGTGTACCTGCTTTGGGAAGTTTCTCATTTTCAAAGTGTTGTGTGACTGTGGAGTTAATGTATATATATATATATATATATATATATATATATATATATATATATATATTTATATGGCTTCACTTTATAACCTCGAAATACTGAAATGTCGAATTTCAGTATCTCGAGACTATAAAGTCGAACCTTTAAAATGTCACATAAAAAACCCGCGAATTTTGAAATATCGAACGTTGTCTCAGTCATTGAAATATTGAATGCCGATTTTAGTGCGTTCTAGCAAACAAACGCAATGGATGCAATGTATAATAAGTTTGAAAATGCTCCAGGTAGTTTAGGAGCCGTCTATCACACTATTACTTCACAAAGGGCAGGTGTGTTCTTATGTTGGATGGTTTTGTCATGCATCAGGAGAAAGTAGTACAAGAAAAGTCATACTGGTGCTGCAAATGGAAACAATACATGAAGTGCAAAGGTAGAGCCATCACTTTAAGTGTTCCAGATGGTGAAAAGTTGGTGAAAATGGTGCAACACTGACATGGAGGTGATCCGAGTGAGACAGAAAAGTATAGGGTATGTGATGAAATAAGAATACGTTCTAAAGTGTCTCGTGATAACCCCTGTATTGTTGTTGACGATGTATTAGCGTCAACTTCCACTAATATAACACCAAGTCTACCAACACGTAAAGCTCTACTTCAGCAGGTAGGTAGACTACGTAAAAAGAATGTTAGAAGAGATAAAATCTATGGTATAAATGATATGAAGATTTGTGATTATCCAACGAAGAGTGGCCCTTTCATAAGTACAAAAATGTGTGATAGCAGTACTGATACAACTGTTGTTGTTTTTAGTACGCATCAAAACTTGTGTGATTTAAGCACTGCTACGATTTGGCTAGTAGATGGCACATATTTCTATACGGGTATTATGTGCCGTCAGTTATATAGCATCCATGGCCTGGTACATTATGGTGGCTTTCATAAAAGTGTTCCTTAACTGTTCTGCTTAGTGACGAAAAAGACATTAAAATCTAATAACTTTATGTGGCAGCGTGTTCTAAATCTGCTAGATAAGGAAGGCTTCATCTTGAACCTTAAGTACATTTTAAGTAACTTTGAAGTCGCTGCAAAATGAAGGGTGAATTTGAATCTGCAAGGTGTAGTGTCCAAGGGATGCCTGTTTCACTTTGGGCAGAATATTTGGAGGAAGGTGCAACAGTTGGGTCTCTCACATTTGTATAATACTGATATGAGTTTCCAATTGCATATTAAGTGTTTAGTTGCATTAGCAGTTGTACCCGAAAGTGATGTGTTGTCATGTTTCATGGACGTTAAAGAAATCTTTCCTGTAGAAGGGAAATCGTTATTGCAGTACTTTTCAGATTGGTACATTTTAGGCAAGTTACGGAAGTTTTGCACTAGAAGTACAGGATTTTCTCGTTTCCCACCATTATATTCAGTGTTGTTTTGGAATGTCAATGAATTAAATACACTATTTTTGCCTCGTACGCAGAATAGCGTGGAAGCTTGGCATCATAGACTAAAGGCACTAGTGGGTCATCGAGCCTGTGATTTGATTGTACTTATGACCGTATTAGCCAGAGAACAGGATAGAGTTGAGGAACTTTGCATTAGAATGACTTGCGGAGCTCCGCCTTCTCCTAAAAGACGTAATGTTGTACAGCTCCATACTCAGTTTGAGAATGTGCTGAAAAATAGGGATTCGTACTCTCCAATACAATTCCTAATGTCAATTGCACGACTGTTGAAGATGTAAGCAGAAGAATATATGTGCTACATATCATGTTAATGTCCCTTTACCTTAATATCATACGTCTACAGGATGTTTAGACAGCCTTGCATTACTTGTGATGAGTGCCGTTGAAATGCTACAACTTTAACTCAGAATGAGATATGAGTTTTGTTTAACCAATATACTTTGGTAGTACAGATGTACGGTTTGATATGTTATAATGAGTATTATGGACTATGATATACGTCCTATATTCCGGATTGTTTGTATTTACGAAGAAGGAGTATATACGTGGAAATTATTTCATTTATAATATTCTTTTGAGTGAATTAAAGGTGTTTTTGCAGTTTTTGATATTTTGATATCGTATTGCCATGAGGGTTTGACGAGTGATTTTGTTTATTTGGGCTTCGGTTATTTCCAATTCGTTGTTTTGACTGTTCGATGTTTTCACTTTTCGACTTTATAGTCTCGAGATACTGAAATTCGACATTTCAGTATTTCGAGGTTATAAAGTGAATCTATATATATATATATATATATATATATATATATATATATATATATATATATATATATATATATATATATGTTTAGGGGTGTTAGGAGTGCTGGGGGGGACTGCCCCTGTAAAAGAAAACTGTTTATAATCTATGAAATTACTTTGAATGACACAGATGTCTTTCAATCAACCATGCTGTCTTAAGGTACTTCTGAGTGATCACATTTCAAAATCTCATAGTGGAAGTGCCTAATCGGCTTATCCTTAAGGCCAGCCCTTTGACATGCCTGAACTTATCACTGGCTACAGAAAGAGAAATAGAGAGAGTAAGAAACAGAAATGGTATTGCAGTATGTTTATTACTTTCAGTGCTTCAACCTGAGGTTCAAGACTGAGATGGAGATTGCCCCAAAGGGCTTACTATGTATGATGAATGGTGTTCTGTAACACAGATTGCTCTGAGGTATTACTGTTGATGGAACCATAGATCCCTCTGTTAACCTCAGGGTCCATTAATTCTCTAGTTACACTTTTCATTACTATACCATGTGACCATCTTTTCATCAGAGTTCAGGCATGCTATCAACGGTACTGTCATGCAGACTGTGAGGTTTAGAAGCAGGTAATGCCATCATTGTGTGGGTTGGACAGAGATTAGACTGTCATCTTCTATTATATTTTGGGTTGGACAGGGTTGGAGTGTAACCTCACATACTGTGGATTGGAGAGGTTTGAATTGTAACCTCCCATCATGCTGTAGGCTTGACAGGGTTTCGAAATGTAACCTCTGTCACTGGGACATTCATGTTTAATGTAAAAAGCACCAAGGTATATATCTAGGAACCTACTTCATTTAAACGAAAGTATATTTAAATGAATTTTACTTACCTGAGCTGAATCCACCAAAGCTCCATTTCAATGAATGAACGGACTGCTGAACTCCTTTCCCTGTGAAAGGAACCACTTGGCCACCATGGTAATCAACCAAAACAGAGGAAAAGTAAGCCCACCAAAGTGGGGAGCTTTACCCCCAATGCCCCAGACATCCCCCCTACTTAAATATACCAACTCTGAGATTATGCTACATGGAAGAGAGAGCACAGTTCATCATAGTGGCCAAATGGTTCCTTTCATACAAAAAGGAATTTGGCAATCCGTTCATTCATTGAAATGGAGCTTCAATGGATTCAGCTCGGGTAAGTAAAATTTGTTTAAACATACTGTTGTTTAAATTAAGAAGCTCCATACGTAATGCACAGGTCTCCATCAGGGCTATTTGCATACATCCTTCCATACTCTGTAGGTTTCAAAGTGAGAGTTCTCTGGTATCCAACAGGAGCCTGCCCCTCACTGCCACATCCTGTATTCTCCCCATCCCAAAAGTAGAGATAAGGCTGCCACTTTTACAATCTACTGCAACCCCCCCCCCCATCTTACACTACAGCAGATGGAAAATATCAAGCACAGGTTACCAGTGGCAAGGGAAATCTTTATGTCCTCTCATGCAAATGTAAAGATCTTGACCTGCTCAGGCAACATGCACACTTTAGGGAAGGTGAGGATTCGTGTTAATTCTTCAATGGCAAACACTGCAAATACCAGCCATTTGAAAAAAGTTGGGTCAAAAGCACACCAACAAACCTTGGAGTATATTTTGTTTGCAGGGGGCAAGTCCCCTACACACTTATATGGGGAGACACCCTTTATCCCCACCCAAACCCCCAAATATAAATACACCTACTCTGAAGTCACTCAGCAATGGTGAAAAGTGAAACTCCACTGTCACTGGAAGTACTTTCATAAATGTTACTTTGCACAGCCAGCAATCTGAGAACCTGCTGTCAGTTGTCAGGTTCCCAGAGTTGTAGAGTGCAGTGCTGCCTGTAAAGGACCCAAATAAGTGAGGTGTATCCCCACTTCTGTTTTGAACAAAGTACCATGTGAATCAACCCTGCAGCCTGCAGATCCAGTTTGAAGTGCTTCTACTGGTTGTTTAACTATTAATTTGTTGTTTTTGATCAATTATGTTACCAGCAGGTTTGTTCTTACATTTACTCTCTTTAGATAGTAGCAGAGCAATACATACAGTCTATGAGCTACTTGCTGGGAAATGTTTAGCTAATACAAACAGGGCCTCTATTACTTTCTCTCTGCCTTAACATAATGTTTCTTCTACATGTCTTTTGTTGTGTCATGATTGTCCTACTCCCTCTTACAAAGCACACTCCTCTTCCACACATCCATTACATATGAACATACCATGTCATCCTCCACACATAGGTTCATAGGTTCATACTAGGCTATCTGCCATGAGGCAATTATAAGCCTAGCCCAACTCTGTATGGCTTACGCCACCCCTTGATTTGAGTATACTGTGCCCTTTTTAAGGTTTAGTTTACTGTGCCTCTGTCTAATAGTGACACGGGAGTAATCCCTGGGATAAACCTACGATCCCCCATCCACCTATCGAGATTCTTCTTGAAGAGATTCAGTGAGGTGCTCTGCCTCACATGAACTGGAATTCTATTCCAGAGCGAAGGGAGCCTCTGGGTTATGAACATGGTATGTTCATATGACACCATGTCATCCTCCACACATCCATTACATATGAACATACCATGTCATCCTCCACACATCCATTACATATGAGCATACCATGTCATCCTCCACACATCCATTACGTATGAACATACCATGTCATCCTCCACACACCCATTACATAGGAGCATACCATGTCATCCTCCACACATCCATTACATATGAGCATACCATGTCATCCTCCACACATCCATTACATATGAGCATACCATGTCATCCTCCACACATCCATTACATATGAACATACCATGTCATCCTCCACACATCCATTACATATGAGCATACCATGTCATCCTCCACACATCCATTACATATGAACATACCATGTCATCCTCCACACATCCATTACATATGAACATACCATGTCATCCTCCACACATCCATTACATATGAGCATACCATGTCATCCTCCACACATCCATTACATATGAACATACCATGTCATCCTCCACACATCCATTACATATGAACATACCGTGTCATCCTCCACACACCCATTACATATGAGCATACCATGTCATCCTCCACACATCCATTACATATGAACATACCATGTCATCCTCCACACACCCATTACATATGAGCATACCATGTCATCCCCACACATTCATTACATTTGAACATACCATGTCATCCTCCACACATCCATTACATATGAACATACCATGTCATCCTCCACACATTCATTACATATGAGCATACCATGTCATCCTCCACACATCCATTACATATGAGCATACCATGTCATCCTCCACACATCCATTACATATGAGCATACCATGTCATCCTCCACACACCCATTACATATGAGCATACCATGTCATCCTCCACACACCCATTACATATAAACATACAATGTCATCCTCCTTTCATCTCACTCTTTTTCAGTAACTCCCTGCTGTTTACTTGCCTCCATTTTCTACAATCCACACAACAATCCTGTAGAGCACCGATTTTACAATACACTTCCTTCTATATCGCTCTATATCTTGTATGTACCCCAAACTGCATCTTTAAACTATTAATATATATCTTCAATGTTTTTATAGACTTGAATATTTATTTACTACTAGATGATAAGATTGAAATAAATCCGAGTACTCTGCCCTTCTCCAATGTCCATGTCCGCATTACTTAATGCTTATAGTATGAAAATAAACTTGTCCAATTTAGGCTCTTCATCAACAATTACTTCCATGACCTTAAAAGCAATTACTGAATCCTAGCTCAGAAATGACAACACTATCATACAGTATTTCCTCCATGGAAATAATTACATCTCTAATACCAGACCATATAACAGAAATAGGGGTGGTACAATGTTGCTTTATAAACATCATCTAAACATACAACTAGTGTCTCAGACCATTGCCACCTCAGACTCTGCCCCAAACTAGTCACTCATAGAAATTCCTTCTGCAAATGGCAACATTGTCCACTTAGCTATTGTTTACCTACCAGTACTTTACTCTTTAAAAAAATCCAGTCACTCATTCACAAAATTGTATCTCTAGCATCTAAATCAAAACATCTAATACTTCTTGATGACTTTAATCTAAACCTACTGGGATCCCATGCAAATAACATAACAGAATTTCTGAGTAATTAATTCAACTTGTTCAAGTGTCAGTATGGCCGAACATTAAGTCGCCATCACTCTTTTTAGATGTACAAGTAACTAATAAGCTTAACAATTCCTAGATTCACCAACCCACCTTTAGTGATCACTGTCTAATCTCCTTTGAGTTACATAACATAGTATTAAACATAACCAAAACAGTGCACCAAGGCAAAGGTGAAAAATCTGTTTCTGAAGAAGTCTTGGTGACGAATAGCGACTAATAAATTGTAACTGTACTAAAAACCTAATTTCGTGGTCCTCTTGTGCTGTCTGGTGGAGAATTATAGTATTAAACATTCCATCAAAATTAATTTCATTTACACTTAAACATTACAAAAACATTTCTACAGTGATATCCCACCTATCCAAATAGACTGCTATTCTTTACTTGACTCTAACCTGGCAGCTGAAAATCTATCTAATACTGTATTACAAGTCATTTCTAATAATTTCAATGTCCATAAACAAAATTAAACAAAACCTGCAGATAAACAAAGAGTTAAAGGCATTCCTAGATCTCAGACATATAGCCTGGTACAAATGGAAGCAAAACCTGACTTAAGGAAACACTTCATACAACTCAGAAACCTAGATAAACAAAGACTTAAAGGCATTCCTCGATCTCAGACAAGTAGCCCGATATGATTGGAAGCAAAACCTGACTTAAGGAAACACTTGTACAACTTTAAAACCTACACAAACAAGCAGTTAGAAGGCATAAAGTTATTTTTAAGTATAAACAAATTATCCTAATCAATATTCCTAAATAATTCTGAAACAAAATACAACTAATAGGTAATAAGTTCATATCCCTACCTCCGATACCTACTTCATTCACTACTCTCATGGCCAAATCATGCTCAGATTTCCTAAAGTAATTCAGTACATTTTCGCATATTATGCCACCAATTCATATTCCCCATCCCTCCTTCCCACCCTCTCACCCTTTCACCCTGTTGCCCTCTCTCTCTATCCCCTTACACTCATCTTTTTCTGATACAAAAAAAAAAATCAAAGGCGAAAACATTACCCCACTACTTGAACCAATTCCACTGGGAGCCCCCACTGGGCCTGATAACCTAATACAGTTGTTTGGGTGTACTGAATAATACTGAAAGTTTATTTTATCAACAACGCATTTCACAAGCACTTGGTCCACTGCTGCTTTGATTGACTAGTATGTGGGAACAGGTCTTGTTTGTTGGGCTGTTTGCCCAATCATGGTGGTTTTCCAACTGAAGAGTTAGTGTGTAATATGCAAGGGGGTATGGGAGGTGGAGTTCTCCACATAAATGCAGGTTTTGTGTTTTCTTTTTGTGTTCGTTTTCCTGCTTTCATTGCATTTCTGATCACATTTTGCCTTGCAGTCTGTACGGTCAGCTTTTACATAGCTATTGTTTTTCAATTGACTGTGTGAAAGTGGACGTATTTAGTTTTTGATGTTTGCTTATATAATCCTTGATTCATATACCACTATAGAAAATTTATTAATCGTCCCCTCCGGCATATCTACAATATATGCATTACACAAAACATAATATCCAACATATGGAAGACTGCACTAAAAAAAAAACTCTTCCCAAATAACTTAAATCCCAAAATGTCTTTCATTTCTGTTCCATATTTGTCCTTCCAACCCTTTGTTAACAATTTTGAAAAACATCATTTACAACTAGATCTTATAGTAGATTGACCAATACAAACATATTATTTTTCAAAACAACATGTTTTTTGTAACAACATAATGACAGCACTCTAAATGCTAATGGGTACAATTCTACTCAACATGGATAAGTGTAACCTCAGCAGCACTCATTTTGTTGCTCTGGCAAGGACTTTCAAACTAGTATAACCTAGATTCATAGACTGTTACTAGAGTAATGACCGGGGGTGGGGACCTTTCTAAGCCTAGCCAAGTTTTCCAGAAAGAATAATGGCATCCTGTTTTGAAACAGGACATTGTGGGCCAGACATTTATAAGCTACCTCTGTCCATAAGGGACATGGGTACCAGTCTCATTGTAAACTTCCTATTCCTCATCCACTGGTCTAGGTTGTGCTTAAACTGGGTAATAGAAAAACTCAGCTTCACATGAATGGGAAGACTGTTCCAAAAGAGGGGCAATCTCTGGGACACATATCTGTCTCTCCAACATGTTTTGTTTGTCACAGATAAAATGTAGGTCCCTAGACCTTGTATTTCTGGTGTTGCTTGACTCACAAATATGTCAGAGATTCATAAGTGTGAGGTTTGCAGATGCTTTGTAACCCAGGCATAAATCAACAATCTGTAGGAGACTGAGTAGAGAGAAAGGGCTTTAAGGGGATCTGCATGAGGCAGATTTGTTACACCTTGTATTCTCTTTGTAAGGAACCTCTGAGGTCGCTCTAATTGCTGCGTGTGCCTAGTCCGTTACATAGAAAAGGGAGCATTGTACTCTATGACTGGTCTGATAAGGGCAGAGCACAGTGGGATAGTGACCTCTTTGGACCTAGATGCCATGCCCTTGCACAACATGAAAGTATTTCCTCAACTACTGTAGCCATATGGTGATCGAAGGTAAGGCTACAGTCTACATGCATACCCACATCCCTGACTACTGTTTCGACTCTTAGGGGTGAATTATCAACATGGTAATCAGCAGGGATGGCTGACTTCTCAAAGGGAACAATTATGCATTTCTTAGCATCCTTATATAAAACATCTTAATATAGGTATTATCCAATTTTTTTTCATATGGTTCCAAGATCACCTCTCTAATAAACTGTACAGAGTTAAGATTTGCACTTACATATCCCCCAATGCCCCCCACTCTAAAAGATATTTCACAAGGCTTCTTCCTTATTTCTGAGCTGAACCTGAGATTGGTGTATTGTGATCAGTGTTTACCCCCAGTTAACTAAACTAAATAATTAAATAGTAAAAAAGGAAAGGAGAAGCCCAGTTGTAGAGTATAGGAATGAACACACCAAGAAAATATCCACTTGAATTTAGATACCTGCCTTACTAGAAAGATTTCTCCTGGATTCAGTGATATAGGGAGAGATAATGGTGGGTCACAGTTTAATGAATAAATAATACAGATATTTTAACCACCTGTAAGTAGCCACAAATTTACTCTGGGACTGACTACTGTGTCCTTTCTGGATAAAGGAAATGTGGCATGAGGGATTTACTGGCAAGGCATAAATGGTCATAAGACTTAGTGGCCTGGGAGTATCTTTGAAACCTATAAAATGTAAATAAAAATAACCATTATTATTAAGCTGATCAGATCTTTCCTGATTACTTTTGAAATATCTAGCTGTGAAATATCCTGATTTCTGAGGCCTTATGCAGGAATGCACTATGTTATTGCTTACTATAGTTTGCTAAAATATAGATTGTCAGACTATTTTATTACAATTTGTTATTCAGTGAGTCATTCAACAATTACTTCCTTTTTTCATTTTAGGGTAGCAGGGGAGCTGAAATCCATCACAACACTTCATGATATAAGGTAGTGACAGGAAGCCAGACCATTGGAGGAGCATATAGATACTCACTAACAAGCAGTACATACACCCTCAGGCAATTTGGAAGAGCACCAGTTCACCTGCAGCACACTTTTAGCATGTGGTAGGAAACTGAAGCACCCACCAAGACCCCATGTGATCACAAGGAGCACATGTAGTCTCCACACAGGCAGCACCCAAACTACATCAAAAGTGCACTTTCACAAAAGATGATTCACCGAATCAGGAAAAAAAAATACTTTAAACACTATTTTGCAGGGGGGCAAGCCCCCTACTTAAATATACTAACTCCGAGATCGCACTACAGTGGGGAAAAGGATATATATCCTTATCCCCGCTGTAATGCGCTTCAGAGAACCAGCTTTTGCGAAAGCGCACTTTTGATGTAGTGTACTTTTGCTTAAGTGGGTTTCTACTTTTCTTGTTCGAGATTTTGAAATTTCAATCAAGAAAATTAGACATATATATATATATATATATATATATATATATATATATATATATATATATATATATATATATATATATATATATATACACACACACACACACACACACATATATATATATATATATATATATATATATATAGATATATATATATATATATATATATATATATATATATATATATATATATATATAAACACACAAACTAAACACATACATACGTACATACACACATATACACACATGCATATGTATGTACATGTATAGACACATACAAACACAATACATACATACATACATGCTTACATATATGCATACATACATACTTACATATATACATGTACATACACACATACATACATGCACCAATAAAAGCACTATGATGTAGCAACACTAACCACTCTGCCATTATGATATCCTGAGACCCAGTATTACAAAACAATGTATTAAAATAATGCTTCAAAACTCATATTTTTGAATACTTCAGGAATAAAATATGTACTGCCATGGCATAAATTCACCAGTTCCCTTGCAGGTCACTTATTCTCCCACAACAACAGTTTAATGTAACAGTCCCAAGGTCATTTCAGAGTGGGATGAAGATGAATGTTATTATTTCCCAGGATACAGGCTGGGTGTGAGAGAGCTATTTCATCCTGAAAGTACATATTCATTCCTGTACTATTCCAAAACGGTGATGTTTTCCATTTCAAGAAATACCAGGTTTGAATAATGGACCTTGATGACATGGTTTCACAGACTGTGTTTTGGGAGACCACATGATTCCCAAGGAGTAGTAATAGCCATGATATGTCGGTAGAGCTCACGGGATGGTAGTTGGAATGGGAAGGAAGAGACAGTGATCCTGAGGGTAAGTGAAACTAAATTATCAGTTCCACATAGGGTATCCCCTCCTTCCTGGTGTAGAGGGATGGAGCCCTGACTCTGGCTCAGATAACCCAAATTCAAATAATTTCTCAAGTGCTGAAGGAGCTGGATTGAGGGTAGGAGGAGGCAAGGAGTGATTTTGCTAGTTCATCCACTTTGAAATCAAGACCCGGTGAGCTGTAATCCTGTGTTGCAACCACCATGCAGACATGGATCATATGGTGTTGTGGTACCATGTAGATGTTCAAGGGCAGTCCACTATGATTTGTGCCAGGGTACTGTGGTCCTCTCACATCATCTGAATGCCACCTATTAACTTGCACCTGAGCTCCCAAATGGCATGAAGCCCCTGATGGACATCCCTGTGCACTACCTCCATGGCTGGTCTGAGTTCCTGAATGGCATTTTTACTTAACAGTAACAATACCCTTCAAATAACATGTGCATATTTAGAGATGCCACACAGCTCCATGTCTCTTCCATCACAGTCACAGCCATCTGCTCCATGGCCTCCTTGTTCCTTACCTTGCACTCCTCCTGCTCACGATCTGTAACACAGACGTAGGGATGACTCCAGACATAAACACCAACCATTCAGCAGTTAGCTGGTGACAGATGTTGTCATGGCCAGGTTCAGCACATATAAAAGGTTGATTACAACAGTCCTGATCATGATCTTGGTATGAATTAATGTATCATCCCTCTCACCAAGCAGTGAGGCCATCCATAGGTGCTATATGACAAACCAATAACCTTGTATGTCACCAACAGTTTGGCATGATCATCACATATCAACAAATTTTCACTGCCAACATACTATAATGCATCAGAAATGTATTTCATATGCTGCCATAGCAGATCCAGATCGACTAAAATATGATAATATATTACCAGCCCAACCATCAGTGCAGGCATTAACATGGGTAAAGTAAATGATATCACATGTTGTGAAGATCCAAAGCATACATAGTAGCACATGAAGTATGTATAACCACAACTACATGTGCAGTACAACATGGTTGCCATGGCAACATGTCACCATCATTATTGTGGCAGCACATATACGCTGACAAAGACAGTAATTGCATGTGACCTTACACAGCTTGTCCACTAATGTTATACAAAGTACATTTTTGGCAATACACTTAAGTTATTACAGTGGCTATAATGGTTAATGGCATCTGGCACTGAGCCTCATGTCTGCTAATGATACATACAGCACACTTTTCACAGTAGATATACATTATTACAATGGCTAATGGCTGCTGGCATCATGCATCATGTCCTCTACTAATATATATAGAGGTCACTTTCAGAACATCATATATATTACTACAGTTGCTAATGGTGCATGCCTTTTGTCATCTGATGGGCAACTCCTATATAGGCCACAATGTAGGCAGTAATACAGTGTGCAATGGTACATACATAGGTTTATAGGTACTTACTAAGCAATTGATCAATGTGGATCTTTTGAAGCCTAGCTTGGCAACAGGAACATACCCTTAAGAAAGCTATGTTACCCACAAAGATTATCTCAGCTTGTGAACAAAAGTTAATTTCAAATATTCAGCTGTTTAATACACAAGTGATACTAAGTATGTCTGCTCACTGCTTCCCTTACATATGTAATTTACTGTAATATTGTAATGTGTAACTTAATGTAATGTTGGAAATCGTGTGATATATGTTGTAACAAATTGTCTTGTGTGGAGCTTTTATACCCAGGTCTCTGCTGAAAATGGGTTATGTGACCCAGTTGGACTATCCTGGTAACCAAATGTCAAATAAATAAATAAAAAAATAAATTCCCCAAAAAGTTTATAGCCCTTGTATTTTTAAGTATGAATAACACAAAGCCCTTATATTTTAAGAACAAATAGCCCAGACAATTACATGTTACCCTTATCCATAAAGGATAAAAGTGCTACATATTGCTGTGCTCTTATATTGACTGGGGGAGAGTCGAGCTAGCTGAAAACAGATTACTTATTGCTTAGGAAACTGGCATAAATGTATGTTCCACCAATAAGTACTCGCTGCATGTCCATTAGAGGGACTGCTCACCCTCCTAGAAAACCTGTTGATTGTTCTCTGTCTTTGAATTCAAAAATAAAAAGCACATGTAAATGAAAACACATTAATGAAATGACATATGGGTAATGGATGTAATGAGTTACCACTCAGGGCTATTGCTGGGCATTGACTCTCTGCTACCTTTATGTGCTCAAAGACATTCCTACTGTCTCCATCATAGGTCGGATCATTTGTGCTGACAGCACTCCCCATTTGTGACAATAGCAGTGGTAGTGCTTAAGACCCAACCTGTTCTTCTTGAATGTCCATTTTAAGTCTCAGTCAATCCCTTCCCAAACATCTACATATGAGCCGCCATTGGGCGATAAGGCAACCCCAAGAAGGATATTTTGTTAGCCAGCACATGGCCAACAAACAGTCATGTCTCTCTCGCTCTCTCTCTCTGTCTCCTTTCTCAATACAATAGCCCAAAGTCTTTGTGACACTGTTGCTTTAATTTTACTGATGATAATGATAGACAGTTAACAACATTAACACATGACTGTTGTCAAAACTTGACTGGCCACAGACTATGGCAATCATCCTGCGGATTGCATCGCTGTGTGTGTTTCAATCCGGGTACTTGCTGATGTCCACATATTATCGCAGAGTGCGCTTCATCTCAATGATCATCATATGACCCAAAGTACAATGTTCATCTCTGAAGTTGTTGCTACATGACTGGTAACACAAGCAGTTCATGAAAGTAAGGAAGCAACAGCATAACTGAATACAGATACACATTGGCTCTATTACTGTTTGCATACCCGTGTGCCACTATGAGATCTTGATCTAGTATTTTATGGCAGGCTAAGTCAGTGTTTCTTATTGACAACCAGTATTTCAAGCTGACTCGATGTACAATTTAGTAAGAAAAGTGCTGTACACACACTAGGCCAATTTTTGTTAATTATTTCTGAGTTCTACTGCAGTGTTTATTGGCACTTCATGTTTATAATGATTATAAAAGCTGTCATAAGGGTCAAGCAATGTTTGGCAGGATATATTACAAAATTCAGGTTGCGGTAGTGTAATATAATATTTATTTCAGGGAATTTTAAGCAGCATGTGAGCCTGTTGGATACCTTAATACTATAATATGTGAGGTATGTGTTTGTGATCACTTGTCCCATTCTCATGCAGTGAGTAGACAGGACAAAAAAGGAAGGTAAATATCACATAGCAAGAGACTGAGGTACTTTTGAATACCACATGTGCTGATGGTGCATGGATAATAAATCATGGTGGCATCAAAAGCTGAAGCAGAGGAGGTGGGCTGAGGTACCTGTGGATGTCAATAAAGTAGGACAAAATGATTGCCTGAGCAGTGAATGTAGACGGCATTTAAAAGATATGAAATACCAAACAAAAGGGAAGGCACAGACCATCTAACTGTTTCAGGGGAGTGTAAAAGACACTACTATCAGATAAGCATGACTTTCTGCTGGCCTTGGTCTATGAAGTTTTTTTTTTTTTTTATATGGGTGTACCACAGAAACCAGGTTAATGTCTCCTTCATATTATACCTGCATGTTTTCAATTAATGGACTATTATGTGCTAAACCTTATTAACACAGGCATTGTAATCTGCAATTGGACAGGGCCAAGCTGCATGGCCCAGTACATCCAAACAACAGTTAAGTGTCCCGTCAGTTATATGTTATTAAAGTTGTATATTTTCATTATGTAGAACATCCTGCAAAACTGAACATGCATTTGTATTAGAGATTTTGTGTCTGTTATGGTTCTACACTACAGACTGGGGAGGGTTTCCAGCTAATGAGGAGCCAAGGTATAGTAAATATGAGTATAACTGTTTTGCTGCCTACAGGACTGATGATGCCACTGTTGTCAGTATCTGGGTGAGCTGCTGCTGGTGAAGGCAGGACAGCAGTGCTGAGAAGGTTGGTTGGAAACTAACTGCAGATCATACTGAAGCCAATCTACTCAAGCTTCAGATGTACCAGGTGCAGGGACGTGTGCTACAGTAGGCAAGCTTGGGACCCCTTGGGTGGACATAGCCTGTGGTATATGGGATCGTCATCTAATTTAGACAATGATGATATATGATATGATATGATATGATATGATATGATATGATATGATGATATGATATGGGATGCTTCATTTGTGTCATAGCATTCTACATCTGGACATGACGTGGCCTCACCAAAGAGGGAATAGCATCTCCAAAAGGCTGCCACTGCTGGTGTGCATGTTATTGGATTGAACAACATGCAGGTCTGTTACAGTCAAGCAGAGAGACTAGAAAGGAGCAGCTGAGGTATGGAAACCAAAATGGTGCAGGATCAGTCTGCCTTATAAGTTACATGAAAAGATATTAAAGTACTTAGAAATGTATACTTGGGGGACAGTGAAGGCAATGGGTAACATAAGAGGAACTTATAAGTACCAAAAAAAAAGAATCAACCCAGCAAAGCAGGGTAGCATCTTTTAGAAATAATATATATTTAAAAATAAATAGACCTAACTAAACAATGTGAGGGGGAGCAAAATGGCAGCATTGCAAACAGTGTCCTTCACAAAGAAACAGCTGTTGGTAGTGATGACCATGCCCCCCCCCCCCGCCACACACACACACACAGACAGCATTCTCCTCCCTACAGAGACCAATGGATATAGTGATTAATAGATACAACTGCCTGCCTGAAAGTTTGTGCTTTTAACACCATTGTGATAATTTAGGAATGCTTTGGGCAAACCAAAAGACAATTTTCACAGAAGTTGGAAGGAAATTAGTTGTAAGATAGCTACAATCTGCATTTTATCAGCTGATAGGGAAATGGGCATCCTAGTCTGATTAAGGGGTTGTTATCTGCTGTTAGAGTCTGTTTCTTCTCATTTTCAGCTGCATCATACAACAATTAAGGGCTAAAATCTAACACCTCATCTATACCGTTTAAGGAATAAAAGGTTATATACCCAAATCTTCCGACTGCTTGGTCTCTCTTTGAGACTATTGTCATATAGTGGTCTAATATCACTGGCTGCACAAAAGGGTGGATGTAAACTTCCACTGGAAGTAATGTCAAAAGTCAATGCAGTAAATATCATCTCAGCAAAATAAATAAAATAATTTATTAAACTAAAATATAAAAAAATACGGCTTAAATAACTTGATCAGTGTAACACAGTTTGCAAATGGAGACTGCGGGAATTAACTCTCGTTAACTGGAAGTAACAGACTTAGTCAGAGTTTCTTGCATATCCCATGGGATATAATTCCATCTTCAAGGCCTGTCTGCATGGTCTTGTACGTTTTATCTTACATATTACCAGGTTCCAAGAATATGTCTATTTAAAACTAGTATCCCCTCATCCACAGCAACAGTGATAGTGACTTTTTTCCTTCAATACAAAGACAGCTATGAAGGACAAAAATCAGCCTGTCTGTCCAAGGCAATCATGTGCGCTGATAGACATTAAAACTGTTAAAAGTTATTCTTACTAACAATCAGTGGCACACTACAAGTTTTCTAAGGTCCCTGTCTGTCATGAATGATGGTTGAAGAGGAAAACATCACTAGTGGATTTAGCGCTCCACAGGTCAATCATCTAAACAGGACTATAATGTAGATTTACTTGTTTATTTTATAGACAGACTGAGGGCCTTGGTTGATGCTGGTAATGAAAAACATGTTGGGGTTGGGTGGCATGTGACCCACAGGATTTTTTCCAGGGCGAGTGCAAACCCAGAGCCATTGCTCCAGGGTATATTTCTTTATGTGTGGATAACCAAGAACTCTTTCTGTATTCCACATTGTAGTACAGAAACTGATGGTGTCTCTGTGAATTTGTAGTGCCATGAAATAAGACTTCAACTGAACTGTAATATTGAACTAGTTCATGCAAGAATTATAAAGTTTCTGAGTAACTGTAATTTTTAAAAGCAAAAACTGAACATACTATATTGTTGTAAGTTTAAGCCTATGACTTTAAGTGTGAAGCTGGCTTAATCCAGTCAGTCTAGGGCATGGGAGAGCTGGAATCCATCCTTACCACACATGCTCTGTGTGGTAAACATGAACCAGCAAGCATAAAACAGACAACAGGTAGAGAAATTGCCAATCCATCGCAAAACACCTACTCCCCAACTGCACCTCATTATGAACAACGTTCATCATTCGGAGTCTTAAAAGTCCACCCCATTCCACACAGAAAGGGCCTTTACTGTTAATAAACCTTAAATAATATTAAGCCATATTATATCATCAAATGAACTGTTTGCAAGAATGAATAAGGTTATTAATCATGTTGTGAACTTCTTAACTGAAGTTGGAAGCATAGCTCTCAAGTCAATCAGGGACAATCTTAAAAGTATTACTGAGAAATCCAAAAATAACCAGGGTGAAACATTTTTAAATATTAGCACTATTATGTTAAACTACTGACAGATTAAAATAATGTGAATTAATATACAGAAGTAAAAGAAGTCTATAACTCTAATTATTGTCATTATTTATCAAGTGTAATTCACTATGTTTTCTTCAAACATCACCAGTTTTAACAGAGCTAAAAGCTCAGTCAAAATCAGGGACAGTTGGTAGGTATATTAGGAAGTGTTCCAACTTCCAACCTTGAAGAGGGAAGGTTGAAAGCCATGCAGGTGCAAATTCCTGAAGTTTCCATTTCACCTGTAGCACATCTCGGGAATGAAATGAATACATTTATTTTATTTATGTATTTATTTCCAGTTTTGTTACCGGGGAAGTCCACTGGGTCAACATGACCCGTTTTCAGTGGAGGCCCAGGGGGAAAAGCTCCAAGAAAGCATTGTACAAGTTCAATTACAATAAAATGCAGGAGTATACAAGTTAACATTGTACTGGGAAACACAAATAAGAATTTACAACAAGCATAGTTGGAAGAATCTGTTAAGAGAGAAGTTAAGGGTGATTCAGTTACTTTTGGTGCAAGGGAAAATGAGTGTTGAGAGTGAGTGTCACTTAAATTACATTTGTTGAGGAATCAGATTATGCTTGCTTTATATACATAATTAAAGTAGAAAGCAGAAAATGATTCACAATATTTACATTAATTACAGGTTTAGTCAAGTGAGCACAGCTCTAGGAATTGTAAGTTGGTTAAAGATAGTGAAGCTAAAGAAGTTAAAGAGAGCTTGTAAAGGGCTATAGGTATGAGACTGAGGGAGATTGAGAGCTGAGTACCAAGGGATAGGACCCCTAGGGCATAGATACATGGCGACAACCACAATAAAGAAGATGCGCAGATCCCATGAAAGGTGGATCACAAACGGAAACTAATTCATAAAATAAGTAGAATGAAGCAACTGCAGGAAAAATATTTATATATGCTGAAAACTATTGTAATTTAAGGCTACATACAAATGTAAAATACCTTACTAAACCAAACCGGAACTTACATAACTGTGGGCATAGCCAGATAAAGGTCAAATGGGACCCGTCAGAGTAATAGACTGGACCCCCTCCAGAGCAGCCCCTGTGGCAACCCCCTACCCCCCAAAGCAGCCCCCTCCCCAACCATTCCAGTGTTCCATTACTTTGTTTTTTATCCCAGTACCATAAATACTATTTAAACATGTCATTGTGCATATTGCTTTCTTATTTACTTCAACAACGATTACAGATATTGAAGTAAAATAGCACAAACCCTGACAGCCATTTGCTAAACAAACAATACAGTCTTGCAATGAAAATAGACTTAGCATGATCAGTAAACTTCTCTGCTCTTGAAACTCACATTCTTTGAAATGGCATTAAAACTCACATTCAAAGAAAATGCATCTGGCCAGTGGAGGATTAAGTTTACCTTTGGGCTGTTTTCAAACCATAGGCTCCTTCCATACATTTGTAAGGCATGCTTATATGCATGTGTTTTTTGATTCACCTTCCTGATTGTATTAAATTATAGTCCTTCTATAATACAACACTAGTTGTTAGAATGTGTTTTAAATTTGTAATTTCAAACATTCTTTCAGTAAGCAATGACACAAAATATATGAACCAATAACGGCAAAACTATCCATTTCAGAAAATTTCAACCATAAAAGGCCATTCAGACATCTGTCATTACAATCCACCAATATCAGCCAATAAGCATAATCTCTGCAGAAGTAAAAGTCATCTGAATAATTTCACATTAAAGAGATCTGTAACTAATGAAGAGGTTGCTACTGGTAAGCAACTTTACATTTCAGTGTTTCATCTACAAATTCAGTGCCTGCTGCCCTTGATGAATTAAATTGTCAGTGTTACATTAAAAAAATGGTAAGCTGGTAATGTTGCAATAGGGAATGACTGACAAACCAACATGTTCATAGTTAATAGGGATCTCATACAAAGGAGGGCACACTCAGGAGTGTAGAACCCCTATCCCCTTTTAAAATGCACTAAGTAATCAGCAATCAAAAGGCACTGCAAAATCAGCTGTTTCTTTTAGAAAATATAGAAAGTCTTCAAAAAGCAGCACATCACTAGATTTCCATGTTCTAGTTATGCTTTTTCTTGTGATTGCACGAATAGTCCAAGAGAGAAAGATTGACCTTATTCAAAGCAAGAATGTCATTAACATTAAATAAAAGATTTTGATAACAAAAAGAGTCAGAAAGCATGCATTTTCTGAAGGATATGAAGTCAGACTCGTATATGTCATTATGTAGTTACTTCAATCCTCTGTGAATTGCCAGAAAACCACAAATTTTATAAGGAATAGGCGAAAAATATGAGGCAAAAATCTGGATATTTGAGAGGTACTCATACCACTCAACCTCTTAGTGCAAGAAATCTGGACAGAGCCTAAAACAATGGGGATATAATGGCCCAAAATAGGGATAGATTTTAAATATTGCTCTTTTTAACTTAGTTGCTAGAACAACAGGATTTGTGTTAGCATGCATTTTCTGAAGGATATGAAGTCAAATTCATATAGATGTCATTATTTAGTGACTTCAGTCTTCTGTGAATTGCCAGAAAACCACAAATTTTATGATAGACCAAATCTATAAGACTAAATCTGAACAGTTGAGAGGTATTTTAGACCACAATGCTTTGCCAGAGATGATCTGCACCTGTCACCCCTGGGATTCAGGTTGCTGGCAAAGGCTCTTGCCACCCCTATAGTGCCTTTTTTAGGCAAAGTTCAAAGGACAAAACCACCACCGTAACAGGTACAAGCATGCAAAATCTGAAGGTAATGCTACTCAATGCTAGAAGTCTAAACCTCAAAATGCACTCTCTCGAGGCACTCCTAAAAATGGAGAACATCGATATCTGTGCAGTAACTGAGACCTGGTTCAAGGCTCCAGAGAGCACCCCTGCAATACCAGGCTACAACTCTTACCACACTTTTTGGCCACCAAACCAGGATCGAAACACTAAAGGTGGAGGAGTGCCCATGTTCACCAAGGATATTCACACCACCAGGTTAGTTGCCCAACACAATGCGTCTGAAATTCTCCAGGTGCAACTAACACTAGTTAAGACAGCAATCCAAATTGTAGCTTGCTACAGATCTCCCACCATGCCCCAAGATTATCACTACACCTTTCTAAACATATTGGAAAATATTAATATACAACCAAACACCCATATACTGGGTGATTTCAACTACCCTGCCATTAACTGGGAAAACTACTTGTGTACCAACACCTTTGCCCAAAGGTTCTTGGAATTCATAAATTCCAATGCCCTGGATCAACTAATCCATAGTCCCACCAGGGGCTTTAATATCCTAGACCTGGTCATTACCAACATAGGAAATCAATGCTCCACACCTATGGTCACCCCCTCAGCTAATCACCCTTAACATCCACATCCCATCCCCACCCCCCAAATCAGAAGTTACAAACTTCATGACAACCATGCAGAAGGGAACTGAAAGTTCAACTGCTGAGTCTTACACTAAGGCACTGTACGAACACATCCACTCATGCATGAATCGTGCCATCCCAAATAGAACCAAGATGCTCTGCTCCAAAAAAAGGAAGCCAATCTGGTGGTCCCCTGCCATAAACAAACTTTACAACAAAAGTAAGAAACTGTTGCAGAAAAGAGGAAAATCCCAGGATGCAAAAAACTCACTTACCAGCCCCAGTAAGAAGCTGAGATCCCTCATAAAATCCTCCAAAGCTAGTTACGAAAATAAAATTGCCAAAGATTCCAAAGACAACCACAAGGCATTCTATAACTATGTCAAGAATCTAAATGGCAATGCTCAGATCTGCTCTGAGCTACAACAGAATGGCATTAAATATACTGATCCCAAGGATATTGCCAATATCTTGGCAGATCAATTCAGTGCCAACTTCACCCCCCTCTCACCCCCTAAATGGCCCATATCAATACAGGAAGATTGCCAAATTCTGGTAATAATGGCCACACAGGTAAAAAACGCACTTTCCAAAGCTAAGAATACAGCATCCATGGGACCAGCTACAGTTATCCCTCTCCACAAGGGGGGATCCACCTTGGATCCTGGGAACTACAACCCCACCAGTCTGATGAGCCTGATCTGCAAGGCCATGGAGCGTATTATCATGGAACTTATAAACAAAGACATGGGTAACCTTAAAACACTGGACCCCACCCAGTTTGGGTTCGTGAAAGCCCGATCTTGTCTCCTGAACCTGATTGACTTCTTTGAATAAGTATCCAGAGCCATGGACGAGGGTAAGGCAGTCCACACAGCCTATCTGGACCTCGCCAAGGCCTTTGACACCATCCCTCACTCTGGAATCATAGATAAACTTACTAAGCTGGGCGTTAATCCATTTGTCACTCGATGGGTTGCCAACTGGCTTACTGACAGAACTCACACTGTAAAAGTAGCTGACTCCAAATCCAGCTCCAAACAAGTGACAAGTGGAGTACCTCAGGGTTCAGTCCTGGGACCTCTCTTGTTTGGCAACTACTTCTCTGAAGTACAGGCCAACACTAAGAGACTCTGGCTAACAAAGTTCACAGATGACTGCAAACTGGGAGCTATTATTGAATCCCCAAATTATGTCAATACTTTACAAAAGGGCCTTACAGAAACAGATGCTTGGTGCCAGAGCCATGGGCTCAAGCTCAATGCCAAGAAATGTATAGTTATCCCCTTTGGGGAAAAACATGTACCCATAAATTACCACATAGGTGGCAGTACACTAAACACCGAAAGTGTGATAAGGGACTTAGGGACACAGGTGGACAGTGGTCTCACCTTCAATAACTACATCGCCACAACAGTCAGGAAATCCTTCTATGTGGCACACCTCATCACTAAGGGCTTTTCATCCAGAAAAAAGGAGGTCATTGTCCCACTGTACTCATCCCTCATTAGACCCATTATAGAATACAACGCCCCATTTGGTATGTACCTCTCAAGACATCTGAAACAACTGGAAAGGCCATAGAAATACCTCACTAAAATAATTACAGGCCTAAAGCAGATGCCTTAAGCTGACCACCTTAAAAAACTCCAACTATACTCTGTCATATATCGTCTACTCCGAGGCGATCTCTGCTTAACATACAAGGCCATGTCAAACCCAGAGCTGTTGAACATGCTACACTTAAAGAAATCCCAATCCCTCAAAGCCACACACTCCAGGGATCTAAACCTTGTCATCACAATAAACAAAACATGCTGGAGGGATAGGTTCCTGACCCAAAGACTCCCCAGACTCTGGAATAGACTGCCCATACATGTCAAGCAGAGCACCTCTTTGACCCTCTTCAAAAGGAGCCTTGATGACTGGATGGGAGAAAGGAAATTCACCCCAGGGATCATGTCAGTCACCCTGCTAGACAGGGGTCCAGGGAAGTAAATAGTGTGGGAAGAAATAGCCAGGGAATTGTTATGGCTAGGCTTGTATAGGCCCTAGGGCCAATAGCCTAGTACCAACCTATCAACCTATGAACATCCGCACCCACACACACACACCTACCTTCTCTCCCACAGTACAACAACACACACATACATACACACACATGCACACATACATGCACACGCAAGCACACAGACACACACACAAACACACACACACACACACACACACACACACACACACACACACACACACACACACACACACACACACACACACACACACACACACACACACACAATCTCACATACAAACAGAATGGTTAGTTTAAATTACATTGGATCCCGAGAACTACCGTCCCATCAGTCTGACAAGCCTGATCTGCAAGGGCATGGAACGCATTATCATGGAACTTATAAACAAAGATAATGGCAACCTTCAAACACTGGACCCCACCCAGTTTGGGTTTGTGAAGGGCCGATCTTGTCTCCTAAATCTGATTGACTTCTTCGAATCAGTCTCCAGAGCTGTGGACGAGGGCAAGGCGGTCCACACAGCCTATCTGGACCTCGCCAAGGCCTTCGACACCATCCCCCACTCTGGAATCATAGATAAACTTACTAAGCTGGGCATAAATCCCTACGTCACTCGATGGGTTGCCAACTGGCTTACTGACAGAACCCAGACTGTAAAAGTAGCCGACTCCAAATCCAGCTCCAGACAAGTGACAAGTGGAGTACCTCAGGGTTCAGTCCTGGGATCACTCTTGTTTGGCGTCTACTTCTCTGAAGTACAGGCCAACACTAAGGGACTCCGGCTAACAAAGTTCGCAGATGACTGCAAACTGGGAGCCATTATTGAATCCCCAAATGATGTGGATATTCTACAAAAGGGCCTTACAGAAACAGATGCCTAGTGCCAGAGTCATGGGCCCAAGCTTAATGCCAAGAAATGTATAGTTATCCCCTTTGGAAAAAAAATGTACCTATAAATTACCACATAGGTGGCAGGACACTAAACATCAAAAGTGTGATGAGAGACTTAGGGACACATGTGGACAGTGGTCTCACTTTCAATAACCACATTGCCACAACAGTCAGGAAATCCTTCTATGTGGCACACCTCATCACTAAGGGCTTTTCATCCAGAAAAAAGGAGGTCATTGTTCCACTGTACTCATCCCTCATTAGACCCATTATAGAGTATAATGCCCCGTTTGGTATGTACCTCACAAGACATCTGCAATAGCTGGAAAGGCCACAGAACTACCTCACTAAAAGAATCACAGGCCTAAAGCAGATGCCATATGCTGACCATCTAAAAAAACTCCAGCTATACTCTGTGACATATCGTCTACTCAGAGGCAATCTCTGCTTAACATACAAGGCCATGTCAAACCCTGAGCTGTTGGACATGCTCCACTTAAAGAAATCCCAATCACTCAGAGCCACACGCTCCAGGGATCTAAACCTTGTCATCACAATGAACAAAACATGCTGGAGGGATAGGTTCCTGACCCAGAGACTCCCCATACTCTGGAATAGACTGCCCATACATGTCAAGCAGAGCACCTCATTGGCCCTCTTCAAAAGGAACCTTGATGATTGGATGGGAGATAGGAAATTCACCCCAGGGATCATATCAGTCGCCCTGCTAGACAGGGGTCCAGAGAAGTAAATAGTGTGGGCAAGAAATATCCAGGGAATTGTTATGGCTAGGCTTGCATAGGCCCTAGGGCCGATAGCCTAGTACCAACCTATGAACCTATGAACCTATACACACATACACACTTTCTCATACAGAAACAAAACTGCCAAGTTAAATTGCATACACGCACATACACATACATACATACACACTTTCTCTATCATTCAGAAACAAATGGAAATGCTAATTTAAATTACACACACACACACACACACACACACACACACACACACACACACACACACACACACACACACACACACGCACACAGTCACACAAACACACACACACACACACACACACAAACACACACACACACACGCACACACACACACACACACACACACACACACTTACCTTACCTTCTCTCTTATCTGAATGACTATTTTAAAATCTGCGCTCGAGTGTGAAACGACTTTATATCTGTGGTGGTGTGCATGTATGTAACACACGCATGATTCTCCTTAAAGAGTTTTTTTTTTTTTCAATTAATTAGTATTTAAGCCTCCTGGCCACAGTGCCCTTCCCCCAGCCACGGGGCCCTAGCTGACTGCCTATGTTGCCGAGTGCTGGATCTGGATCTGACAGTAGGAATGGTGTTGCTTGACTGGTTCGCAGTACTAAAGCACGTATTGATTATTGCAATGGTATTATGTTGCAAACATTTTTTTTGAAGTCAAAATCCAGGGAGGTGCAAGTGCACCCCCTTGCACCTGCCTGCGGGCACCCATGGAGGAGTTGGACTGTGATCTTATAAATACAAACAAATATAGAAGGAAGGTAAGAAATGGAAAGAGCTGTTATATTTGGCTTAGAGGAATTCTACCTACTAGTCCTATAAAGTATTGATTTACAACCTAGACTTAATGTTGTATGTGTTTTCTATGTACGAAACTTACATGGCCACTTTTGTTGTTGGAAAGGGGGGTCTGCAATGTATTTGAGGTCTTAGAGCCCCATTTGTATTTTAGCTAGTTACATAGACATGATAGGGGCAGAAATGAAGCATCAGCTACAGATAACTCAAACAGGCATTATAACTATTAGCAACGAGAACAACAACGTATTTAAGGACATGGTGGTGAGAAGATATACTCTGTCGCTCCAATGAGCACTGTACTGTCACTGAAATAAGTTGCTAGCAGATCGTGTAACTCTTGAATCAGTAATCTCTAGCAGATCTTTTAATACATGAATCAGACAGAAAGACACCTGATAAGGAGCTTGACACTCATCCCACCTACTTTTTTAACTGACTGCTAGTTAGTTATATAGTTAAGTACTTAGAATGAGCTGCCCCTTGCAAACTTTAAGTATTATAATGTCTTATTGACTGCTATGCAACTCTGAACAAATCTTATGAACTCTCAGTGTTCTCAGATTGTACCTAAAAACTGGTTATTAAAACATCCTACATGTAAAGGACCCCTGATTTTAATTACGTAATACTTCTCCAAAGCTATCTTTGATGATTTGTACCCTGCTTCAACGCTTGCCCCTTTATCTCATTAGAGAGATTCATTCCTCCTCTCTGAGTCTGCAGTCGTGTTTATGAAAGCATATAGTATGATCAACAGAGTTGTTGTTTCAAAAAAGAAGGGAAAAAAAGAAGAAATTGTTAAATGAAATTAGTCTGTGGCATTGACGATAAGAGTTGAATGACAAATTAATAAGTACATTTTGTACAGGAATGTTGTAGCAGATTTGGAACAAAATTTAAAAAAAAAATGTCATACTCTGTTTATGGAAGTTCTTAAAGGAAGTTTAAAATCTATTTTGTCTTAACAAAAATAAATATGCTTACTTTACCACTAACAGGAATATGCACTATAATATGAAATGGATTTATCAACAGTATTTTCATTGCTCTTTATTTAAGCTTTATGTCAATTTAACATGGACAGTGGAATAATCCCTCCCACATCCCATCCATTTCAGTAACTTCCTTTAGCCTTTCTCAGACTTCACCTACTGTTTTCAGAGATTTCTGAAAATATCACAATCATTGCATTACACAAAAGTGGCAGAGAGCAGAAAGAGGAAAATATTAACAGAGGACTTTGTAAGATACTGCTTAACTAAAGTCCCTCTTTACTCTACGTTGCCAGGGGATAATGGAAGAGAGGGGCAAGAAGAGGATAAGCTAAGCCTAAGGCACTAATTAGAAGATGGCTAGTTTCAGAAACCCCTGTGGTCTCCAGATTTACGTAGACAGGGCCTGTGTGGCCTGCAGCTTTAACGCCTGGGTAGCTGCTATTGTAAATAAATGTAATTTGTGTAGCAGGGATTCTTACAAGTCTATAGTAACCTGGCTGTTACCTGTTTAGTTGTTGACTCTGACTGTGCCATGTTGAACTTAAGCTATCATCTGCAAATCAAAAGGATAACGTTGAACACTATTCCATGTCATAGGTTCATAGAATAGTATTAGGCTAGCTGTCCTTATGGGACATTTTAAGCCTATCCAATTACAGCCATATAGCCAAGATTTCTGGAATTGTAAATAAACTTTTATATTAATTTCTGGAATGTGCCTAGCCAGCACATGTTTCTGGACAATGTTCGTTTCTCGGTTTGAAAAAAAAAAATAACCAGTCAGTAAGTTAACAAAATAAAACCATGGTAAATATGAGAGCTTACTTTAAATTTTTGCACACCTCAAGCACATTATACATGATTTGAAAAAAAAATGTATACCATGGAGCATATGGTTTTTGCCTTACATAGATGAACCATATATATATATATATATATATATATATATATATATATATATATATATATATATACACACATACCATGTACATACCATGTATGCCATGGAGCATATGTTTTTTGCCTTACATAGATGAATTATATATATATATATATATATATATATATATATATATATATATATATATATATATATATATATATTACCATGTACATACCATGTATGCCATGGAGCATATGGTTTTTGCCTTACATAGATGAACCATATATATATATATATATATATATATATATATATATATACCATGTACATACCATGTATGCCATGGAGCATATGGTTTTTGCCTTACATAGATGAACTATATATATATATATATATATATATATATATATATATATATATATATATATATATATATATATATATATATCATGTACATACCATGTATGCCATGGAGCATATGGTTTTTGCCTTACATAGATGAACTATATATATATATATATATATATATATATATATATAGATAGATATATTGCACAGGACACTAAGGATAATCACAAGGCTTTCTTTAGTTATGTTAGGAACCTGGATGGGAATTCCCAGATATGCTCAGAATTAGTCCAAAATGACAAAAAATACATCGAACCCACAGACATTGCCAACATCCTAGCTGACAGGTTCAGTGCAAACCCCCCCCCCCCACCAAAAGGGCAAATATCTATCCCAGCAGAGTGCTGCGCCCCCTGACATCTCAGATGCTCAGGTAAGAGCCGCCCTCTCCAAAGCAAAAAACACAGCATCAATGGGACCAGACGGTGTCCCGGGCTGCATCCTACATGAACTCCAACAAGAGCTAAACCCAAACATAAAACTACTGTTCGATCTCAGCCTTACTACAGGATATGTACCCAAAGAGTGGCGTACAGTAACAGTGGTCTCTCTCCACAAAGGTGGTGCCTCAACGGAGCCTGGAAACTATCGCCCCATAAGCCTGACTAGCTTGGTCTGCAAAGCTATGGAAAGGATCATCATGAACCTCATAAATAAAGATATTGGGGACCTACAGACACTGGATCCTACCCAGTTCGGCTTTGTTAAGGGCAGATCCTGCCTCTTAAACCTGGTCAATTTCTTTGAAACAGTCACCAAGGCCATTGACAAGGGGAAGGTGGTCCACACAGCCTACCTGGACCTCATAAAAGCCTTGATACAATACCCCACTCGGGCATTATAGATAAGCTCACCAGCTTAAATATAAACCCCTATGTCACTAGATGGGTTGCAAACTGGCTCAAGGACAGAACCCACATGGTTAGAATTGCAGGAGCCATGTCAGACTCCAAACCAGTTACAAGTGGCATGGCATCCCACAAGGCTCAGTCCTGGGACCTCTCTTGTTTGGTATATATTTCTCGGAGGTACAGGCCAACACAGAAGGACTGTGGCTGACCAAGTTCACAGATGACTGCAAACTGGGTGCCATCATCGACTCTCCAGCCGACACAAGCATCCTCCAAAAGGGCCTCATAGAAACAGACAACTGGTGCCAGAGCCATGGCCTCAAGCTAAACGTGAAAAAGTGTATAGTCATCCCCTTTGGCAAAAACAAAGTGCCCATAAATTACCACATAGGTGGTAATCCATTAAGTACAGAAGAAGTAATTATGGACCTGGGGACCCAAGTTGATAGCAATCTCTCATTAAACAACCACGTGGCCAAAGTGGTTAGAAAAACAATTTATATAGCCCACCTAATCATGAAGGGATTCACATCTAGATCAGGGGAGGTCATCGTGCCTCTTTACTCATCCCTCATCAGGCCCATAATTGAGTACAATGCCCCTTTCGGGATGTACCTTACCAGACACCTGCAGCAACTGGAAAGACCCCAAAAGTACCTCACCAAGAGGATCAAAGGGCTCAAACAGATGCCATATGCTGCCCGGTTAAAGTAACTCCAGCTCTACTCAGTGGCATATCGCCTGCTCAGAGGCGATCTGTGCCTGATGTATAAAGCCATGTCCAACCCGGAATTAATGGACATGCTGCACCTCAGAAAATCCAAATCCCATCGAGCTACGCGCTCGAGAGACTTGAACCTCAGCACTGAAATAAATAGGACATGCTGGAGGGACAGATTCATAACCCAGAGGCTCCCTTCACTCTGGAATAAAATCCCAGTCCAGGTTAGGCAGAGTCCCTCATTGACTCTCTTCAAGAGGAATCTTGATGAGTGGATGGGAGATCATAGGCTTACCCCAGGTATCACTTCTGTGTCACTGTTAGACAGAGTTACAGTATACTAACCTCGAAAAAGGGCATAGCAAAATTCATTTAAAATGGGTGGCGAAAGCCAAACATACTCTGGCTGGGCTTATAAATGCCCTAGGGCAGATAGCCTAGTATGAACCTATGAACCTATATATATATATATATATATATACCATGTACATACCATGTATGACACGGAGAACACTAATTTATTTATTTTGTGAAATAGATGTGTTAGTATTTAAGTTTTTATCGCCTAATGCTTGGTTGACTATTTTTTTTTAACTAACATTATTAGAAAAAAACAGAAAATAGCAATGCAAAATCTGCAAAAATAACTCTGGTTTTATAGAATTTAAAGAGGAATGAAAAAGGAAGAACAAAAGGAAAAAAGTACATACATTTTCTGTGTTCTTCCTTTTTACAAATAACAAAGAACCAATACACAGTAGCATACAGGTACTAAATAACTGCATAATTAGCCTTTCACATGTGTCTAGCTGAATTCCGTATTCAAGCCAGTTGAATGAAGTGTACTGAACTCCACAAATAAACAATATCCATTCTACCTAAGGAGTATTTATGCATCAGACACAGATTTATCAGTGCTCCTAATATGAAATAATGCAGCAGCATGTAGAGGAGGACAAATAAACATCCTGCTATAAAGTAAAATGTTGTACAATAGAAAAGTAATTATCTTTTGCATTTTTTACATCTAGTAATAGACTTCATTTTTGTTTGTCCTCATATGCCTAACCACACACAAGTATAGAAATCCTTTTATTACATTTTTATCATGACAAGAAAATGGCAATTGTAAAAATATTTAACTCCCATTAATTTGATTGCTAGTATAAGTAATCGCAAGGCTGCACATGCTACATTATCCGCACAGGGGGTTACACCCCACCATGTACAGACAGACTAATATCAGATCCTATAGTGCACAGTAGTCTGCAAATGGCTATTGACTGATCAATTATTCAGACTAGGACATTTTAAAAAGAAGATCTAAATAAAAAACACTGATTTTAACCATTGTATGATCTTGCAGTAATCTAAACCATTTTTTTTACAACAGATGCCACCTGCTATGAGCAAACATTATATTTTGTCACAAACTACGTGTGCTTTATCATTGATACATTATTCATCATTCTCTTCTCATATCTGAGATGTATACCAACTTGTGTCTTATCTTATGACTAGACTGAAGGCTGCAAGGTGAAGCTGCAGGGTTTTAACAGTTAAAAAAGTTATTTTTATAGTTGTTATACTGCTGTTACTTTCCATATTTTTCCTTAATTCTGTTATTTTGAAAGTATTTTTAGCAATGGCCTTCATTGGTTAATGAAAAGGCTGTTTGCTAAAATTTAGTTTACAGTTCCACAAATTCTAACTGATGACTGGCTAGACCATCGTCACTCTTGTTCCATGTCCACAACGCATTGTTCTGAGCATCGCAGAAGCAATTTTATGATCCAACGATCTGAGAAGCAAAATCAGGATTCTTGCAGTAAAATAAAAAGATAACCTCCAGTGCAAAAAATTCTTAGTTGCTTAACTACAACTTTACAACAAATACAGAAGAAGCAACCATTCGACATAGTGTGTCTGAGCATTTCATCAGCGTAGTCTTAGCTGACTTGGGTATAATACCGACCCTGACCCATCAACATGTCTCTTTAACTCTATAATCATCACCTGATTTTATCCACCCTGCCTAATCAGCTTGTCTTTTTATGGCTATAATCATCAGCTGCTTTTACCCCCCCTGCAACATCAGCATGTCTCTTTAATGCTGTAATCGTCACCTGCTTTTACCCACCATGCCTCATCAACATTTATCTTTAATGCTATAATTATCATTGTTTCACCCACCCTGCCTCATCAGCATGTCTCTTCAATTCCTAAAATCATCACCTGGTTTTATCCACACTGCCTCATCACCATGTCTCTTTAATGCTATAATCAGCAGAAGCTTTTACCCATGATGCCTCATCAGCATGTATCTTTAATGCTATAATCTTCACCTGCTTTTACCTACCTTGTCTCATCACCATGTCTCTTTAATGCTATAATCAGCAGTTTACCCACGATGCCTCACCATGTCTCTTTAATGCTACCTGCTTTTACCCACAGTGCCTCATCGCCATGTCTCTTTAATGTTATAATCAACACAAGCTTTTACCCATGATGCCTCATCAGCATGTCTCTTTAATTCTGTAATCGTTGCCTGCATTTACCCACCCTGCCTGATCAGCATATCTCTTCTAATGCTATAATCATCACTTACTTTAACCCACCATCTGCATGTCATTTTAATGCTATAATCATCATCTGTCTTTACCCACCATGCCTCATCATTATGTCTCTTTACCACTATAATCATTGCCTCCTTTTACCCAGCCTGCTCCATCGGCATGTATCTTTAATGCTATAATCATAACTTGCTTTCACCCAGCCTGCCCCATCAGCTTGTCTCTTCAAATCCAAAAATCATCACCTGCTTTTACCCACCCTGCCTCATTTGCATATCTCTTTAATGCTATAATCATCACCTGCTTTTACCCATCACATTGCCTTATCAACATGTCTCCTCTAGTGCTATACTTATCACCCCCTTATACCCACTCAGCCTCATCAATGTGTCTTTTTAAGGCTGTAATCATTACCCACTTTTTCCCATCCTGCCTGATCAGTATGTCTCTTTAATGCTATAATCATTTCCTGCTTTTACCCACCCTGCCCCATCAGCATCCTCTTCAAATCCAATAGTCATCGCCTGCTTTTACCCACCCCACCTCATCAGCATGTCTCTTTAATGGTATAATTATCACCTGCTTTTACCCACCCTGCCTAATTAGCATGGTCTCTTTAGAGCTATAATCACTGCCTGCAAAGGTGGAACCCCTGGGACAAATTTGTGGTTTCCCATCCACTCATCAAGGTTGCACTTGAAGAGGGTCAGCGAGGTACTCTGTTTGACATGTATGGGAAGTCTATTCCAGAGACGGGGCAGTATCTAGGAGACAAATCTGTCTATCCAGCAGGTTTTGTTGATGTTGCATATAAGATTTAGGCCTTTTGAGCAGGTAATGCATGAGGAGTTAGACTTATGGATATGAAGCATCTCTAGACGGGCAGGGTCCGATATTACCTTGTAGGCGAGACACAGATCACCTCTGAGCAATCTGTACAATACTGAGTAGAGTAATAGTGATTTGAGCCTGTCCACATAGGACAGGTGTTGGAGGCCATGGATTCTGTTTATGAGGTATATCTGTGGTCTTTCCAGTTGGTGAAGGTGTTTGGAGAGGTACATATTAAATGGGGTATTATACTCAATTATAGGCCTAATGAGGGAGGAGTACAGAGAGGTAATAACCTCCTTATTTCGGGCTGCAATCCCTTTACTTATGAGATGAACCAAGTAAAAGGCTTTTTTGACCACTGCCACTACATGATGGTCATATGTAAGATTGTTGTCAACCTGAGTACCCAGGTCTCTCACCACAGGTTGTCTACCTAGGGGGTTGCTGTTGATGTGGTAGTCAGTAGGGGCCATGTTTTTGCTGTTTGGTATGATAATACATTTTTTGTGTTTAACTTAAGGCCATGAGTTTGGCACCCATCATTTGTTGCTGAGAGACCATTTTGCAGTATGTTAACATCATTTGAAGAGTCTATGACAGCACCTAACTTACAGTTATTCACAAACTTGGTCAGCCACAGGCCCTTTGTCTTTGGCATTCTTAGGGGTTCCAGGACAGATCTCTGAGGAACACCATTAGTGACAGGTCTGCTGTCGGAGGTGATGGTGCCTATTTTGACCTTGTGGGTCCTATCAGTGAACCAGCTCGCCACACACCTGACAAGATGGGATTTATGCCAAGTTGTGTTAGCTTTTAGATGATGCCTGAGTGGAGGATTATGTCAAAGGCTTTGGCCAAGTCAAGGTAAGCAGTATGTACTGACTTTCCCTCATCCAGGGCCTTTAGTGACAGTCTCAAAGAAGTCAACCAGATTCAATAGGCAAGATCTGTCCCTGACAAATCCAAATTTGGTAGGATCTCAAGTGCTTGGAGATTGCCTATGTCCTTGTTTATGAGATCCATAATAATATGCTCCATAGCTTTACAGATCAGACTTGTAAAGCTAATGGGGTGATAGTTTCCTGGGTCAGTAGTGGCACCACCTTTGTGCAAGGGGATGACAATAGCAGTTTTACACTCTGCTGGAATGAAGCCTGTAATTAGGTTGTGGTTGAATAGGGTGCTCAACGGTGAAGGTAGTTCTTGATGGAAATGGTGCAGAATACAGCCTGGGATACTATCACGACATATGGAGGCTGTGTTCTTTGCCTTGGATAGGACCTTTAACACTTGATCTACAGAGATGTGAGGTGTGGGACAAGTATTGGGGATGTCAAGTAGGCCTTTGGGGAGGATAGGAGGTGAAGTTTGCACTGAACCTATAAGCTAGCAGGTTGGCTAAGTCAACAGGCTCATTATAAGTGGTACCATTAAGTACTAATTTGGAACAAACCTGGGCTTCGCCATGGGGATTCCTGATATAACTGAAGAAGGCTTTGTGGTTTCCCTTTGTTTAGGGGGCTAGTTTCAATTCATAATTGGCTTTGGAGGTTTTCACTAGTGATCTAATTTGCTTGTTAAGGCTGATGAAGGTGTTTTTCCAGTTTGGAATTTGTTCCTTTTTACCCTTGGACAACAGCTTCTTCCTTTTGTTGTAAAGCCTGTTGATAGAAGATGTCCACCAGACAGGTTTCTGTTGCCTTGATGAGCACGTTTTAGTTCTGTTGGGTATGGTTAAGTCCATGCAGTTGTACAGGTGCTTGTATATTGCATTGGTGTACTGTTCAGCATAGTTGTCTGCATCCTTTGAAGGGGACGGTGGTGTGAAGCTATTGATACCTTCCCTTAAGGTGTTGTAGTCAGCTTTTGAGAGTTTTTTTAGCCTAGTTATGGCTGGGGGGATAGAAACTTTGAATGAGACAGACCAATGATCTGATCTCACCAGGGAAGAACATACTATGGGAGTGGTGCAGCGGTTACCCATGTTGGTGAGAACCAAGTACAGAATGTTATCTCCCCTTGTAGGGCATGCGATGAGCTGTTCTAGTGCATTAGAACTGATGAAGTCAAGGAACTGTTGGGTGAGTGCATTAGTGCAGGTATAGTTCATCCAGTCTATGGTGGGGTAGTTGAAGTCATCAAGGATCGGGGTGTTAGGGGGTACATTGATGGAGTCAAGTAGGTCCAGGTAGGAGGAGTGGGTGTCCTGAGGCATGGAGGGGGATCCGTAGCTGGCTGTAACTTGGATGGGTGTCATGCCAACTGTCAGTTGCACCTGGAATAATTCCAGTGCATCATGCTGGCAAACCAGTCTGGAGGTGCGCATGTCCTTAATGAAGATAGAGACTCTTCCACCTTTAGTCCTTCTGACCTTGTTTTAAGGTTGGAAAGTGTGGAATGAGGTATTGCCTGGTAAGGAGGGGGGTCCATAGCTGGCTATAACTTGGATGGTTGTCTTACCAACTGTCAGTTGCACCTGGTGCATCATGCTGGCAAACCAGTCTGGAGGTGTGCATGTCCTTAATGAAGAGACTCCACCACCTTTAGTCTTTCTGACCTTGTTTTGTGGTTGGAAATTGTGGAATGAGGTATTGCCTGGTAAGACAGGGTTCCATGAAAGCCTGTTGTGCAGTAATGCCAAACTTGCCAAATCACATCTTTCTCAACCAGGGTCAATGTGACTGCAACCAACCAGAGTCAATACAACTGGGACCAAACAGGGTCAGTGCAGCTGCTACTTGCCCCTTGCCCCACAGTCCAGCAACCTCAGAGTTCATTGGAATGAGCTGCTGGTACACTGAGGTAAAGCTCCAAAGATAGCTTGCTCCCCCAAAAGATATTTTGTTCACATTGTTGAATGCCACATCAAGCATTTGGTTTCATTCAGTATGACTTGATTATTTAGGTTTTGTGGAATTGTCCGTGAGCCTCTACACAGAGGTTTACTGCTGTAAGAGTGTGAACATTTTTGGAGAAAAGAATATTCTTTCTTTTACTTTCCACTCCTGAAATGGATTTTGCACCAGTGAACTTTAGCAGTGACAAAACACTAACATATGAGAGAGATGCAATAATACAGCCAAACTGGAAGCTAAGCTGTCTCCACCCAAGACTGGAACAGACAGTCAAGAGGAGAAGGTTAACACTTGCACCACACCTCCAGCCACACACAGACCTACTAAAACAGCACTGGCAAAAAACACACATAAATACACAAAATCATACTCGGAGGCTCTAAATAAAAACCTGCAAAAGCATCAGAGACCTCCAAAGCAGACACCCAAACAACCTGCACCTCCCATCACAAACTAGACAACACATAAAACACAAAATCGGTGTGCCGCACAATCACAGCCCTTAAGGTGAAATAACATACCTAACACACTAGTAATAGGTGACTGTATAGTCAAGCACACTGACATCCCACTCACTAGGCTGGACAGGCAGAAGGTTACTGTTAGCTGCCTGTCAGGAGCCAGAATCCACCACATAACACAAGCACTCAGGTCACTCCAGAACAAGTACAAATATGACTCTGTCATTGTTCATGTTGGTGTGAATGACCTGAGACGTACCTCCCTGGACTACATGAAAAGAGACATGGAAGAGCTCTCTGATCATGTAGCCCAGGCTGGTATGACCCTGACCCTGAGTAGCATCCTGCCTTCACCAAAAATTATACCTCAGTATAAATAAAAAAATGATCAATTTCAACAATTGGCTAAGCTTCTGGTGTCATTCAAAGGGGATCCAATGTCTGTCAGCCTGGGACGACATGCTCGACAAGCCACATTGCTTCGCAAGAGACAGCTTGCACCTGTCACCCCTAGGCTTTTGAATACTGGCCAAGGCTCTTGCTGCCCCCATAGTGCCTTTTTTAGGCAAGGCTCAAAAGTCAAACCCACCTCTGTAAACAGCACAATTAACAAAAAACTGAGGGTTATGCTACTCAGCGCCTGGAGTTTAAATCTCAAAATGCATGCGCTCAAAGCACTCCTCAGTATGGATAACGTCAACATCTGTGCAGTAACTGAAACCTGGTTCAAGGCTCCAGAGAGCACCCCAGCACTACTGGGCTACAACTCATACCACACGTTTCGGCCACAAAACATGGACCGAAACACAAAAGGGGGATGTATCCATATTCAAGGATACCTACACCTCCAGGTTAGTGGCGCAGCATGATACCTCTGAGATCAGCCATGTGCAACTAACATCGGGCAAATCTGCAATGCAAATTGTGGCCTGCTACAGATCACCCTCCATGACCCAGGACCATCACTCCACCTTTCTGGAGACACTGGAAAACATGAAGGTCCTACCGAACACCCTGATATTGGGAAATTTCAATTACCCTACCATTCACTGGGAAAACTACTTGAGTACAAACTCCCAGGCCCAGCGCTTCCTGGAATTCATCAACTAAAATGCCGTGGATCAGCTGGTAAACTCCCCTACCAGAGGTGAAAACATATTGGACCTGGTCATCACCAACATGGGCGACAGGTGTTCCACACCAGAGGTCAACCCGTCACTGGTTAGATCAGACCATAAACTAATCACTCTGGATGTCCACACCCCACCACCACCCCCAACTAAGGGAACCACAGTAAAAAACTTCTCTAAAGCAAACTTCACCTTACTTAAGACAGAGGTGGTAAGTTTCACAGCCCACATGCTAAAGGATAACACAGCCCAAGATGCAGAAACCTTTACAAATGCACTCTATGGGTACCTACAAGGATGCATGGATCATGCCATCCTTAGCAAAACCAAGACTCACTTCTCTAAGAGAAGGAAACCAGTTTGGTGGACCCCTGCCATAAACAGGCTATACAATAGAAGGAAGAAACTAGTTCAGAAAAAAAGCAAATCCCAAGAAGGAAAGACATCCCTGATCAGTATCAGTAAGAAACTAAGGTCCCTCATGAAATCATCCAAGGCTAACTTCAAAAGAAAAATAGCCATGGATTCAAAAAATAACCATAAAGCCTTCTTTAGCTATGTTAAAAATCTAAGTGGCAACTCACAGATATGCACTGAACTAGTGCAAAATAGCACAAAGTATACTGAACCTACTGATATTGCCAACATCCTGGCAGATAGATTCAGTGCAAACTCCCCCCCCCCTCACCTCCGAAAGGGCCCACAACAATACCAGAAAAGTGTAGTGTCCCAAAAATCACAGACGCACAGGTGAAAACAGCCCTTTCAAAGGCTAAAAACACAGTGTCAATGAGATCAGATGGTGTCCCAGGCTGCATCTTGCATGAACTACAGAACGAACTAACCCCCTATCTAAACACACTGTTCATCCTCAGCCTCTCCACAGGCTACATGCCCATAGAATGGCAAACAGCAACTGTTATTCCTCTCCACAAAGAAGGGGCCACAACTGACCCTGGTAACTATCGCCCCATAAGCCTGACTAGCCTGGTCTGCAAGGCTATGGAGCGCATCATCATGAAACTCATTAACAAAGACATTGGGAACCTCCAAACACTTGATCTGACCCAGTTCAGCTTTGTTAAGGGCAGATCATGCCTACTAAACCTGGTTGACTTCTTCAAGATAGTCACCAAGGCCATAAATGAGGGAAAGGTGGTTCACACAGCCTACCTTGACCTCGCCAAGGCTTTCAACACCATTCCCCACTCAGGTATTACAGAAAAACATACTAGCCTGAACATAAACCCCTACGTCACGAGATGGGTTGCCAACTGGCTTACAGACAGAACTCACACGGTAAGAATAGTGGGCTCCAGGTCCGACTCTAAGCCAGTCACAAGTGGTGTCCCACAAGAAGTGGTCCTGGGACCCCTACTGTTCGGCATATACTTCTCAGAAGTACAGGCAAACACAGGAGGACTATGGCTAACCAAGTTCGCCAATGACTGCAAACTGGGAGCCATAATTGATTCTCCGGCTGACACGGACATCCTCCAAAAGGGCCTTACTGAGATGGACACCTGGTGTCAACGTCATGGCCTCAAGCTAAATGCCAAAAAATGCATAGTCATCCCATTTGGGAAAAACAAAACACCCATGAATTACCACATAGGTGGCAGCCCCCTTAATACAGTAGAGGTAATAAGAGATCTGGAGACCCAGGTAAATAGTAATCTCTCCTTTGACAATCATATTGCCAAAGTAGTTAGGAAATCCTTCTATGTGGCCCATCTAATTACTAAAAGGTTCACATCTAGAAATAAAGAGGTTATAGTGCCCCTCTACTCGTCACTCATTAGACCCATCATAGAGTACAATGCCCCATTTGGGATGTACCTCACAAGACACTTCCAACTGCTGGAAAGACCACAAAAGCACCTCACCAAGAGGATTACTGGCCTCAAACATATGTCCTATGCAGCCCGACTAAAATAACTCTGGCTGTACTCAGTGGCATATCGCTTACTCAGAGGTGATCTCTGCCTGACTTACAAAGCCATGTCCAACTCAGAATTGATGGACATGCTCCACCTAAAGAAATCCAAGTCACTGTGAGCCACATGCTCTAGTGAGCTAAACCTCGCCACAACAATAAATAGAACATGCTGGAGGGATAGATTCCTGTCACAGAGACTCCCCATGCTTTGGAACAAAATTCCAAACTACATCAGGCAGAGCCCCTCACTAACACTCTTCAAGAGAAACCTTGACAAGTGGATGTGTAACAGAAAATACACCCCTGGGATCACTTCATTGGCTCTGCTTGACAGAGGATCAGTTAATTAGTCAATGGGGTGGCGAAAGCCTACACACTCTGGCTAGGCTTATAAATGCCCTTGGGCAGATAGCCTAGTACCTACCTATGAACCTATGGACATGTTAGCAGGACTGGATATCACCACAGCAGTAAGTCTCGAAGTTAGTATCCACAAATTAGTTACTTTTATTTATTTCAGAACATTCTTTTGCTAACTAGCAGAAATTCACAAGAAACAAATTTGCTTATTCAGTGGTGATCCTGGAATATTATTCTGTTTGAATTACTTTAGTTCTTTGGAAAAAGGGGTTGTGGATGGATGGATGGACGGATGGATGGATGGATGGATGGAGCTCTTAATTTGAATAATTTTCCCCAGTGAGATCATCTATGACAGACCTGCCTAACTGAAGCCTTGGAAAACCCTGAAGCTGCTACCTGTGACATTACAGTAATAATATGTAGCCATTTCAGTGAGTTGAAGTGCTGATTTTGAGTATAACAGTTCAGTTTTACATAGACTCACTTTCTTACAATAGTATACCAGTACAGCTGTTTTAAGAGGCACTCCCTTGAACCATGAGGGGGCCTTCCCAAATGCTTGCTGAGCTCGGAATGACAGGAATCTGTTGCGCAAAGATAATGTACTTAGCAGCAAGGGTGGTCATATTAGATACAGTATTCTTTACCTGCCCCCACTCCAGTTCTCCATCCGTACATGTCTTAGCTGGGCTGATACTATGCCAGTGGTTTTAACACTATGTAGGGAAGGTATCAAAAACAAGTGATTGGAATGGCAAAGTGAACATGACATCAGAACATGTATCCACAAAGAAAAAACAACTAAAAAAAAGCAAACGATAAGAAAGTGATTCTAAGATCTATGTTGCCCCACGGCAATATATTTGCATCTTCCCCAAGAATGCTGGTCCCTTTTAGTATGGATTTAAAACAGATTTTTTTTTTTAGAAACTGACTTTATACATCTTTGTCTTCCAGGATGTCAAAAATGTGACATATTCAGACTAATTTGCTAATGGTCTGGCCATATCTTCAATTTTTTATGAATATGTTTCTGCAGTTACACTTTTATCATTGACTTTTCTCATTTTCACAGTTGCATTGTGTATTTTTATTAAGTATGCCAAAGTAAAAAATAAATACTTACTTTTAACAACTTTCGATGCAACCATCTTAGCAAGGATGAGATATGTAATAGTGAAAACAATTTTAATGCACCGCTTTAAAAAGTAACATCTGCTAATTAATGTTTTCAGCATTAAAAACAAAACAAAAAATAATACACTTAAAGAAGAAATGCAGGTGTTATCAGACTAGCAAGTTCCTACATATATTAGTAACATTTTAAGTTTTAATAACAGCCACAGTTCCTCACTTTTACCTCCACAAGCAATTAAGCAATGCAAGCTTCCATGTGGCAAATAATCTGAGGTATTTGGGGACATACTTGAAACAGCAACATACCCTTTGTTGGACACATTTCTATCTTTTTTGATTTTGGGATGCCCATGAGATTCAAGTACACACTTTTAGGTATCTCCTACTTAAGCACCATTAGCTCCATTTCGGAAGTCCCCCTCATTAACATTTCCTTCCCAGACCTTCAAGCTGTTTATATTGTTATTGTTATTAATATTGTTACGCAATATTTTTAGGTAATTTTTTATGTAGTTTTTTATGTAACTTTGTATGTAATTGTTCATGGAAAGTTTCATAGAAATTTTATACTCATTTGAGTATACTTTGTTGTTATTTTCATTTACTTTATATCTCCCTTTACATCTCATTTTTGGTGGTTCTTCACATAGGTACCCACACAGTTTGCACAATGTTATTCAGGAAGAGATATGTGTGTCCATAATATATGTTAAAGGGTATATTTATACTATTGGATACAACACCCTAGTATAGAATTTTATGTAATTAGATAGGACAAGTTATGATATAGGTTCAATTATTATGAAAAGCTTATTTGGTAATTGAGTATGTAGATATTTATTTAGGATTATGTATTTTAATAATTTTTTAAAAATTTTTAATACATTTTTTGTGTGGTATTATACAATTTGTAATATTCATTGTATATATATATATATATATACTATGTATGTACATTAATGTAAAGTACATTTTGACAGAAAAGTGAGTTAGTGAAATGTACAATTAATTAACAATTAAGGTTTTGGCGCCAAAAAATTGGTTATTTAAGCTGATGAGTTTAAGAAAACATGGTTCTGATGAAATCTGCACTTGTCAGATGAAAGCGCTAAACCATCTGTTTGTATTTACTTGTTTTCTATCAGTGTATTATATATAGTGTTGTTCTGCACTGTGTTGGATTATACATCCTTGTTATTTGTGGAATAAACTGCAGCATTTGTTTTAACACCTTTTGCGTTTTGGATCCTGCTGCCACCCGAGTGCTTGGTACTGGTTTGGATTATTTTGGTTACATTTCTATCATTGTCGGTAAGCTGTGTAAGCACTTGGGTCTTGTCTGCAAAGAAAATCAATTTCCGTCAGAACTACACTAAATCCTTAATTATCTGTTACTGCTATTTCGTTTTCCACTGATTACATTCAAATATACCTATTTGAATCTGTGACATGATCGTAAAAGTTCTCCTGTTTTATATTTTCAGTCTGTTTCCTTGTGTTCATCTGTTCTAACGTTTCTCTTAATACATGCATGTATGTATGTACGTATTTATGCAAGTAACTGCATACAGCAACACCTCACTAATTAGAACGTGATTCTAGTTCATCTCTTAATTTGAATAATTTGCCTAAGTAAGATCACCTATGACATATCTGCCTAACTGAAGTCTTAGAAAACCCTGGATCTGGTACCTATGACATTACAGTAATATGTATACACATTAATACATTATTCCTACTCTGAATATGTATATACTGTTCTTTTGCTTTCTGTATTATTCTTTAAACAACTATATTACAGCATTTTCGGTTTATTTCATTACATTTTTATGTATTTTTAAAGGGTGTTGTAATTTTTAAGATGTAGCTGAAATTGGTCCTCTGTGTATCAAACCAATACCATGCCTAGTAAACAAACACAGGTAGATATAACAGATTAATAGATAGAAAAATAGGTAGACAGAAAGACAGACAGATAAATGTCATTTGTTAACTACATAGGTAGGATGATCTGAGAACCCTCTTCAGGCATGACCCAGCCAAAAGCTGCTTACAAAACAAAGCAGTCACATGGTATTAATACATATAGTAAGTAGTTATGTACAGCTGCAGGGACTATTTGCAGTATATGGGTGTAAATCAACTTCACGGAAACAAACTTGTATGTGATATAGTCTATTACATACACTATTTACCACATAAAGGTATATGTCAACTAAAGTGAAGTTGATATTAGTTTAACCATGGAGATGAGTACATGTCAGCATGTCTCTTTGAGCATATAGGTTAAAGAGCATATATTTTAGACTGGAAACTAATATTATTGTAGTTTTAGCCATTAACTTTAAAGAGCTTGAATAAAGGGTGTTCAAGTGGTCATGCATTTTCTTTCTAAATAGGAAAATGCTGATTCCATTGTTGATTAGTGTAGGCAGCAGGATTTGTGCTGTAGGAAAAATTTCACAAAATGCATTTTCACCTGCTACTGCTCCATGGGGGTCATTTTAGATTGCAAAGAGCTAAGTGGTTAGAATGAAGGTCACAGGGAGCAGTTGCAGATGTTAGTGCGTTAACTAGTGGGGTAAGCAGTAGTTATGGTACAGTAAACTCTCAGTTAATCAGAACTCAGGCAACCAGAACTCTTAAACAACCAGACAAAAATTGAAGAAATACAGTACAGTATGAACAATTCAGTTTTTCATGTGTTGCACTTTCTGTTTTCCCCCCACAGAAACATACCTTAGTTTTTAGAGTTTTAGAGTTTTAAAAAGGAAGCTACAAATAAATTCCCCTCTCTCCCTAACGTGAGAACAAGTCAAACCAAACAAGTCAAATCGCTAAAATGTCAACACTCACTCTATGCTCACTCAGTCAGTTTGCATCAGATTGCACATTCTCTCTCTAATATCTCACACACACCAGTCTCTTCAGCTTTCATACATGCATTCACTCACTCTTTCTCTCTCTCCGATCTCTCACACATACTCTCTTCAGCTTTCATACATCTCTCCAATCTCTCATACACAGTCACTTCTGCTTTCATACATTCATTCATTCTCTCTCTCTCTCTATTTAATTCATTCAATTCCAATCCACTCAGCATGCCACTGAAAAGCGTTCCACATGCCACACTTTCTAGCAGAAATATACATTTAAAATATTATTATTCCAGCCAGGCTTTTAATTACTGTATTTCAATATTAAAATCAAATCAACAGAGTGTTTAGGTGTGGTATAGTATAGAGTACAGTATTTGTCAGGTCTCTTTTTAATAGTAACTCTCAAGCAACCAGAAACTACATTTATCTGTCATCTACCAATCCCCATGGGTGCTGGTTAACTGAGAGTTTACTGTATAACAATTTAGAGGTCAGCAAATTGCTTTGCTATGATTTGGAGCTAACCTGTTTGATTAATGATAACAGTGGTGTACCTTAAGAACCAAGAGCAGAATTAATTTGCAGATTGACTGGGGATGCACAAGCCAGTGCATTTCTTTGTGCCGGTCCCAAGCCCGGATAAATGGAGAGGATTGCGTCAGGATGGGCATCCGGCTTAAAACTTGGCCAAATCATTTATGTGGACAGCAATAAATATTTACATACCGGATCGGTCAAGGCCCGGGTTAACAATGACCGCCACCAGTACTGTTAGCCAACAGGGTGCTGGCGGAAACTGGACTACTGTTGGCCGAAGGAGGAGAAGAGGGGGAAGGCATGGCTGAAGGCAGAAAGAGAGGAGAAAGGCTAGGACTGTGGTAGTGAAGGTCGGAACTTTGAATGTTGGCAGTATGACTGGTATAGGGAGAGAGCTAGCCAATATGATGGACAGAAGGAAGGTTGGTATATTGTGTGTGCAAGAGACCAGATGGAAGGGGAATAAGGCTAGGTGAATTGGAGGTGGGTTCAAATTGTTTTATCATGGTGTGGATGGGAGGAGAAATGGCGTAGGAGTTATCCTGAAGGAACAGTATGCTAAGAGTGTTTTGGAGGTGAAAAGAGTGTCGGATAGAGTGATGTCTATGAAGCTGGAAATTGATGGTGTAATGATGAATGTTGTTAGTGCATATGCTCCACAAGTTGGATGTGCGATGGATGATTAAGAAAAATTTTGGAGTGAGTTGGATGACGTGGTGATGACTGTACCCAAGGGTGAGAGAGTGGTGAGTGGAGCAGATTTCAATGGGCATATTGGTGAAGGGAACAGAGGGGATGAGGAAGTGATGGGTAGGTATGGTGTTAAGCAAAGGAATGCAGAAGGTCAGATGGTAGTGGACTTTGTGAAAAGGATGGACATGGCTGTGATGAATACGTATTTTAACAAGAGGGAGGAGCACAGGGTGACATACAAGAGTGGAGGAAGATGCACACAGGTGGATTATATCTTATGTAGGAGGGCCAGTTTGAAGGAGATTGGAGACTGTAAAGTGGTGACCGGGGAAAGTGTAGTTAGGCAGCATAGGATGGTGGTTTGTAGGATGACGTTGGTGATCAAGAGGAGGAGGATGAGTGTGAGGGCAGCACCAAGGATCAAATGGTGGAAATTAAAAAAGGGTAATTGTGAGGTGGAGTTCAGGGAAGAGTTAAGACAGGCACTGTGTGACAGTGAAGAGTTACCAAATAGCTGGGCAACTACAGCAGAGCTAGTAAGGGAGATGGCTAGAAAGGTGCTTGGTATGACATCTGGACAGAGGAAGGATGACAAGGAGACATGGTGGTGGAATGAGGAAGTACAGGAGAGTATACAGAGAAAGAGGTTGGCAAAGAAGAAGTGGGATTATTAGAGAGATGAAGAAAGTAGACAGGAGTATAAGGAGATGAGGTGCATGGCAAAGAGAGAGGTGGCTAAGGATAAGGCATATGAAGAGTTGTATGAAAGGTTGGACACTAAGGAGGGAGAAAATTACCTGTACCGATTGGCTAGACAGAGGGACCGAGCTAGGAAAGATGTGCAGCAGGTAAAGGTGATAAAGAAAAATGAGGGAAACATACTCACAAGCGAGGAGAGTGTGTTGAGCAGATGGAAAGAGTACTTTGAGGGGTTGATTAATCAAGAGAATGAGAGGGAGAGAAGGTTGGATGATGTGGGGATAGTGAATCATGAAATGCAATGGATTAGCAAGGAGGAAGTAAGGAAAGCTATGAAGAGGTTGAAGAATGGAAAGGCTGTTGGTCCAGATGACATACCTGTGGGAGCATGGAGGTGTTTGGGTGAAATGGCAGTGGAGTTTTTAACCAGATTGTTTAATGAAATTTTGGAAAGTGAGAGGATACCTGAGGAATGGAGAAAAAGTGTTTTGGTACCGATTTTTAAGAATAAGGGTGATGTACAGAGCTGTAGTAACTACAGAGGGATTAAATTGATCAGTCACAGCATGCAGTTATGGGAAAGAGTAGTGGAAGCTAGGTTAAGAAGGGACGTGATGATTAGTGATTAGTAGTATGGTTTCATGCCGGGAAAGAGCACTACAGATGTGATGTTTGCTCTGAAATTGTTGATGGAGAAGTACAGAGAAGGTCAGAAGGAGTTGCATTGTGTTTTTGTAGACTTAGAGAAAGCATATGACAGGGTGCCTAGAGAGGAGTTATGGTATTGTATGAGGAAGTCGGGAGTGTCAGAGAAGTATGTAAGAGTGGTACACAATATGTACGAGGGTAGTGTGACAGCGGTGAGGTCTGCGATGGGAGTGACAGATGCGTTTAAGGTGGAGGTGGGATTACATCAAGGATCAGCTCTGAGCCCTTTCTTATTTGCAATGGTGATGGACAGGTTGACAGACAAGATCAGACAGGAATCCCCGTGGACTATAATGTTGCAGATGACATTGTGATCTGTAGTGAGAGTAGGGAAGAGGTGGAGGAGACCCTGGAGAGATGGAGATATGCTCTAGAGAGAAGAGGAATGAAGGTCAGCTGGACTAAGACAGAATATATGTGTGTGAATGAGAGGGAGGATAGAGGAATGGTGAGGATGCAAGGAGTAGAGGTGGCAAAGGTTGATGAGTTTAAATACTTGGGATCAACAGTTCAGAGTAATGGTGAGTGTGGAAGAGAGGTGAGGAAGAGAGTACAGGCAGGATGGAGTGGGTGGAGAAGAGTGTCAGAAGTGATTTGTGACAGACGAGTACCAGTAAGAGTGAAAGGGGAGGTCTACAAGAGGGTAGTGAGACCGGCTATGTTATATGGGTTGGAGACAGTGGCACTGACAAAAAGACAGGAGTTAGAGCTGGATGTGGCAGAGTTAAAGATGTTAAGATTTGCAATGGGTGTGATGAGGGTGGACAGGTTGGAAGATTTGGAGACAAAGCCAGAGAGGCAAGATTACATTGGTTTGGACATGTGCTGAGGAGGGATGCTGGGTATATTTGGAAAAAGATGCTAAGGATGAAGCTACCAGATAACAGGAAAAGAGGAAGGCCTAAGATAAGGTTTAGGGATGTGGTGAGAGAGGACATGCAGGTGGTTGGTGTGACAGAGCAAGATGCAGAGGACAGGAAGAAATGGAAACAGATGATCCACTGTGGCGACCCCTAACGGGAGCAGCCAAAAGAAGATGATTAAGTGTAATCTGAAATGAGGAAGTGTTCCTTGAGAAGCTATGTGATATAAATGGTACAGAATATTCTAATCTTAGTGGTAGCATTCCAGTTTTGATGACCTTTCTAGATTCATACAGCAATAAGTAAACAGCTAGTGGCAATATTTAACTGTGTGACTGTGTGAGAACTTTATCTGTTTAAAAGTTAGTGTTGGTTTTAAATGAGAAAGATGAATAAAACCAGATACATAGTTATTAAAATCAGTTAACTGTCTGGTTCCATGGTCCAAGGGATGAATTCTCAATCGTGACCCAAGCAACTGAGATTCAGTTATCAGCCCTGGTACTGGAGGATTCAGGCAGAAAGAGGGAGGAGTGAAGGGTCTGTACCCCCTCACCTCACCTAGGAGGGATGGTGGGTTTTATGATCACTCAGGGGCACACTGAGCAGTGCTCATAGCTCATGCATCTGAGGATAGAGCAGGGATGCTTGCAGGAAGCACCTTCTTTAGAATTGAGGGGGTGGCCTCTGCTCTCAGCCCACTGCATGCCAGCCTCCAACACCTCACCTGGTGCATGTGTTAAGGTTGGGAAAATATGCAGAAAACTTCAAACCACTCCTGATGGTTGTTTGAATGATAGTCCCTTCCAGTCAACTCTCTCCCCATGCCAGGGAGGAGATAAACTGATTGGTTAAGGAGGGGGCTGGTGATGGAACAGAGTGTAAGCAATAGTGAAGAATAAATGACTGACTAGCTCTATATTATTTTGGGTCACAGCTGATAACATGCCTATTTTAATAAGCCTTTGTAGGGTACCAAACAGCATGGTTTTACTCTTTGTGGATTTATAGTTAATTTGTTACTGGACAGCCATGTTTGGATGGAGTGATAGCCTTTTCGCTTGTGTTTCTGGATATTCTTACTGTTTTTCCCTTGTCCAAATTATGTAATTTACATAGAGGGTTGTACAAAGCATGGGCAGCTCTGAAGATGTTATTAATAAATAGACAAAACTGTACACACACTCTAAGATACAGTTTTGTATATCTCCTGAATTAAATAATCCTACTTCTAAAAAGATAGACAGACAGACAGGTATGACATTAAAAACACTTTCTGATTAAAAAATATTAAACCATGTAATTGGACTTTTAACAAAACCCAGTATGTTCAGTTTTGAAAGAAGACAGTGGCTGACAAATTCAAAAGAAATATTGTGCCGGTTAAGTGACTGTCTTAGGTATTGGATAATAATAGGTCTTTACATAAATGGGCAATAATGCATTAAAACATTTCCTAAAGAATTGCTGTTTTTTTTTTTTGGAAAGCATATTTATTAATGTAATAATTAAGCTGATAACGAGCTAGTTTTTTCCATGATTCTAAGCACTGGACATGCACACTGGCAATTTGTTAAAAGTTTTCAGGTGATTTTATTTGTTGGGTGTTTGAAAATGAGTCACAACACTGGTAAAATCTCAAAGAAAGTCACAACACTGGTTTGAAAATGAGACAGTAAGTGTTTTAGAATTGGGATTATATACCGTGTTAAATGACAGGTAGAAAATATATGAATTGATGCTTGGCTGATTATGAGGGCTGCCAACTTGTGGAAAGAAGGGTATAACTGCTAGTTTTGGACTGCACTGTGGGCCTAGGTGCGTCTTAGATTTTATTTATTTATGTTGCAATTATTCACAAGAAATTCAATGGAGGCCCGAGAGCGTGGCACCTGCAGGCTGCTGTGATTCTGATCGGGGGAGGCTGCTGAGACCGTGCATCATTTGTGTTTGGGTAATTGGTATTACAAATGTGAGTTTTAATATCGTTAAGGAGTTTTGTAGAAATAAGGAAAGTTTTCGTTTTCTTTTTTTTTAATCTGTGTTGGAGATTCAAGGGTGATATAAGTGATGCTTTTTTCGGAAATGGGCTGTTCAAGCAGCATTAATAGCTATCCAACCTTCTATGCATAAGGTGAGAAAGTATCCATGATGTTTTGACTTATTCATTTCTTTCCCATAATTTCCATACATTGTCTCTTCTGGTAAGTATGGCTTTTAAGGGAGCAGATAACTGTGAGGATCTGTTTTTTCTGAATCCTCTTGTTTTTATGGGAAATACACTATTAAGTCCAAGTTAATTCTCAGGTGTGTGTTTACTGCTAATCATAACTAGAGTGGGGGGGGGGTTGTTTTTTTTGTTTTTTGAATGACTAGTTCATTAATAACAGAGAAGGCTCACTCAGGACATTTGGTATTATGATGTAGTTAATGTGACGCTAATTAGTCAAGATTAAATTCAGAGTGGTTAACTGAGCAGATCTGGGATATGGCCTGCTTGGGGATTCCATGAGCTGAGTTAGGTTAGAACATATCATGGACTTTGTAGTTGCTTTTTTACTGCCTGAATGTCAGTTTAGATTAAAGATACCTAGCGGTATCATTTTTTGCGTGGAAGTTGATATGTTTCTCCTCTGCTCATGTTTATTGTTTTTTATTATACTTCTGCCTCTGTTCCATCGACTGATTATGAAACAAATAACATTAAGGTGAATAACTGACTGCTTACAGTACTGTGCCCTTCAACAAATCAAATTGCTAACACCTCAGATCTGGACTAGAAAAGTTACCTGTTAACTATAACCAAGATCTGGTATGAGCTAATTTCTCTGTGTGTATAATTATCAAAATACGGATGTTCTTCTGTATTGGTTTCAGAATGATATTTACTTTAGGTGTTTTTAAAAGTTTGAGTACAATTTGTAATACCTGTTGGCTCTTTTTGTCATCTGTAAGGATATGACATTAAATAACTTTCATTTTGCCTATTCTTGATATGTATTGTATACTGTTTGTGTATTGTATACTGTTTGTGTATTGTATACTGTCTGTTTGCCATTGGCTGGGGTAAATGCTGAAAATGATCACAGGACAAGTTTACTTACCTGGTTAACAAGCAAGTTTGCAGACACGTAAATATCCGGAAAGAAACCCATCCATTGCCTCTATCCTATCGTATGATTCATTCATGTTGTTCTGAAATTCTTATAGATTCTTTGAGACTCCTATTGCTGGACCATACCACACATACACCCACTTCAAATTAGAAACCAGTAAAGGAACCGGTCATACCACATCACTAGAGGGTGAATTAAGTGGCCTCACTTAGTTCACATACCTTAATATGGTATAGTCTATGCAGCCCAGCAATTTCCCACCCCATTTCTAGGTACCTGGCTGGCATCATTGGCAGATACATATCTGTCTGCCCCCCTTTGCTCCCAGACCAGGCTGTAAACTGTTGCAGCTGAGGGAAAAAAAGAAAAAATAGATCATGCAGTGTGCAACACTCTGCCTGTGGAATAGCTAACTTCAAGACTCGGTAGTTCAGTCAAGGATCAAGCATGATGCCTTACTAATCAAAGCAGCATTGAACAGATCTGTTCTTTCTGAACATCATCCCTAGTAAGGTTTTACCTTTATTAAAGTCTGTGTTATATTGTCTGGCAATCTTCCTCGGTCTTCACTGAAACCTAACTTCCAGGTCACTACCTTACTGTATATCCTTTGGCTTTAGAATCTTTACAACTGTTCACGGGCTTACTATAGGAGCTGGATATGATTCTAAGCCTGGATGACAGCAGTCCTAGGAATCATAGGAAATACAAGGTGAGGCCAAGGGTGCCTTGTCAGTAACCACCCTCAAACTCTACCAGTGTTTTCAAGGAGGGTAAGGCCTATATATTTTACGATACCCATCCATTTACAGTATGTTTAAAAGCCAACATGGAGTCATATTGCTTGTCATACTGAGTATATTCCAGATCAGGGACAACACTGGGTAAGAAACCTGTCTCTCCATTTTAATTTTGTGTATTGCCTGATGTAAACTGAGATGTCTTGTTTCAGTGTTGGCTACGCTATCTGATATATTAAGAAAGAGGATGCCTTGGATAACAGGGTCTGTGGGGGCACTGAAATCAAGGCACAGGTCTCCCCTCAAGAGCCTATATGACTTGTAGTACAGGGACAGTTATTCCAGCCTTTCCTGATAAATAAGATATATGAGGCATGGGATCTTTTTATTAGGAACCTCTGCATTTTTTTCAAGTTTTTTGTTCAACGTGTCTAGTGAGATATATTCAAAAGAGTGCATGATAGTCTATAATGCGTCTGACCAAGGCAGTGTACAGGGCATACCTCTCAACTGTCCAGATTCTCACAGAATGTCTAGATGTTTGCCTGATATTTTTGGTCTGTCCCTCATAAAATTTGTGTTTTTCTGGCAAATCACTGAAGACTGACAACATTAAATAATGACACACATTTCAGTTTCAGACTTTATATTCTTCAGAAAATGCATGCCAAAACAGAACCTGTTATTTTTATCAACTTTCTAAGTTTCTAAGATCAATATTTAAAAATCTGTCCTTATTTTTGGGCCTTTGTCCAGATTTCTTGAGCTAAGAGGTTGAGAGGTATGGTACAGAGGAACAATAACTTCTGTGGTTTTAGATGAGATACCCTTTATGTCTGACTGAGAAATATAAAAGGAGTTTCTAACTACAGTTGCTACATGGTGATTGAAGGACAGGGAGCCATCAATCCAGATGCCCAAATCCCTGATCAAAGACTCACTGGAGAGTGGTCATTGATACAGTATATGGTAGGAATTTGTTGTTTTCTGAAGGCAGTGATTCTGCATTCCTTATCATTTAATTTGTGCCCTTTTTCAGTGCACCAGGAAATAATGAGTGTTAGCTGCATTTGAAGGGTATTAGTATTACTGATTGATTTAACAACTACACCAAGCTTACAATCATCAGCAAACTTAGTCAGCAAGAGATTCTTCTTGTCAGTGTTTAGATTAAAGAAATACATGCCAGAAAGACAGGGTGCCTAGTACAGAACCCTGGGGTACACCACTGATTACCTTTTCCCTAACTGAGGAAACATTGCCAACCGTGGCCACATGCATTCTGTCCTTAAGCCAGTTTTCAGTACTTCTTACCACATAGGGATTCATGTTTAAGGCCATTAGCTTGTCAATAATCCCATCATGTCATATGAAGTTAAAAGCCTTTGCCAGATCCAAGTAGGTAGTGTGAACAGTGTGACCACTGTCCACCACTAATGTGACCTTTTCAAAGAAGCACATAAGATTTAGCAATCATGATCTACCTTTAACAAATCTGAATTATTGCCGGGGGGGGGGGGGGGGGGGGCTGATCACATTTTTAATGTCCTGGTTTTATGAGGTCAGTGATGATACATTCCATGGCTTTACAGATAAGACTAGCAGGGCTAATGAGATTGTAGTTAGTCTGGTCAGTAGTGGGGCCATGATTCAGGAACGTATCATATGGCAAGGTTTAGAATGCAAACCTTTAGGATAAGAATCAGTAAGATCCTGCTTGACACTATTTATTAGACAATCCAGCATATTATCAGGACCCATTGAAGAGGGGTTCTGATCTTAGAGAGTGCTTTAAGGATATTATCCTTTGTGGGAAAGTGTCTCAAGGATGTTTGGAGATGGGGATGACAGCTCCAGGGGAGAAATGTTGGCAATGTCTTTATGACTGGAATATGAGATGCCATTATAGATAAAACTGTGATGTAAATTATTCCTTCGTTTTCTAACTTAGCTAAAGAAGGACTTATCCTTAGTCTCAGAAGCTAGCCTATGTTCATGGGATGCTTTGCTGGACTTTACAGCTGCCTTCAATTTCATGGTGCAGCATTTTAGCCTCTCTTTGTAATGGGAAGTTATGGGCTTACAAGGTAATCAAAGCAGTTTCTTCTTTCTGTTGTATAATTTGTTAATATCTACTAACCACCAGGTGGGTTTGTTGTTGAATTTGTCACTGTATTTGGTTTTGATAGGGGCTGCTCTGCCATTGTATTTACTGAAGATAACATAAAAACCCTTGGCATGGGAGGTTACATATCCCTTATCTATCTATGCGGATAACATGGGGTGAATTTTGATATTTTTATCACACAACTGTAAAAGGTTTGCCTTTTTGAAGTCTGTAAAGAGGGTAGTGATAGTTACCAAGGGGGGTATTCTGAGGATAAAGGTAAGCAGTTTGTTTATGGACTTTAATGAGGGACAAAAAATGGAAAATGAACATGTTGGGACCATGTTTGTGAGAACTAGGTCCAGTATATTTCTGCCCTGGTGGGATTTCAGACAATTTGATTCAGGGGAATGTTTGTTAACCCACTCTAAGAAATGTTGTACAAACCCAGCATTAGATGTGTAAATAATCCAGTCTACAGAGGAGTAGTTGAAATCACCATGGATTAAAGAATTGTCTCTTATAGTGATATTTTCAAGGAATGCCAAGGAATTTTCATGATCCTGTAGGGCCATAGAAGGGATTAGTACTAAGCAATAAGTTGAAATTCTGACTTACCTGGTGTGAGATGAAGTTTGATGTGCTCACTTGCGAGGGTGATGGAGTATCACCTTAGAAGGGATAAAATTCTTGATGACCACTGAGATACCACTGCCATTAGCAGGGGGCTTCAAGACATGATAGGACTTATTCTAGATACAGAAGTGTCTCCAAATCAAGTAATTTGTTGACAGGTCTCCTGGCATTGAGACAGGCCACTTTGATGTTTTCCAATTAATTAATTGATTTGTTAGGTAGGCTGGTATGTTCATTATAGGTTCATAGGTATATACTAGACTAATGACCACCAGAGCCTATATAAGTCTATCCATGCAACCCAACCCAGTTGTGTACACATGTAACATGGGTATCTGTTTGGAGGGGTATGCTAGCTAGGAGTTTGCTAAAGGTTTAGTGCGGGGTATGTTAGTTAGGAAATATTTACTGATGGCCTCTGTCTATCAGAGACTTGGGGGCCAAACCAAGAGTAAATTTTGATTTACCATCCAATGGTCCAGGTTACATTTAAATATTGTTAGGGATGGACACTGCTTCACTTGGGTCGGAAGTCAATTCCAGAGTGTGGTGATCCTTTGAGACACATATCTGTCTCACCAGCATGTTTTATTTATGTCGCAAACAAAGTTTAAATCCTTGGATCGAGTGTTTCTGGTGCTATTCGTTTTCTGGATATGCAAACAGTCCATCAGGACTGGATCTGAGGATGCCTTATATGCCAGGCATGGTTTGCCTCTCAGTAATCTGCAGGAGACTAAGTATAGAGAAAGGGCTTTGAGGCTATCTTTAAAGGCCAATGTGTTAATACCCTGGATTCTCCTGGTGAGGAACACCTGTGGGTATTCCACCTGTTACATAAACCTGGTCAGGTGCATACCAAAGGATGATTGTACTCAGTAATGGGTCTACCAGTTCAGCTGCACCCAGCTGTGTGCTACCTTTAAGGTTTTGGACATAGCTGTAGAAGACCTTGTGGTTGTCTTTAGCCTGAGAGGCTTTCTTGACCTCGTAATTGGCCTTGTTGCATTTAATTAGTCCTCTTAGTTTCTTGCTTAGGTTAATTTGTGAGGTATTGTCATTATGAGAGTTGTTTTTTTTTTATTTTGGCCATAACTTTTTTTCTTTTTGTTATATTTTATTATTTATTTATTTATTTACTTATTTATTTATTTAAATTTGTTGACCGGGAGTGTCCGACTGGACGTAGGTCCATTTTCAGCGGAGGCCCGGGGAGAAAAGCTCCACAGTAAAATAAATAGACAGTAGTTACATTGGATTACATAGCGATTAACAATTTAACATAGCAATTACTTACAACATATTTACAGATGAAGAACATAGTACATCAGTAGACAACTAGAATCTTTATCTGTGACGTACATAACAGACATTAACAAATGTTACAATGAGAAGTTCCTGCTGTATAATAAGTACTAGGCTTATGAGCATCTGAGCTTGCTATAATCAAGGTAGTTAGTGGAGTGGAAAGAAAGGTAGTGGTTGGATGGGGTGGATGATATTAGAGTGGGAGCTGCAAGGGCATAGCCAGCATGTTTTAGGTGCACTTTTAGTAAAGTTTTGAAGTGGGTGCATGATGGTACGGAGGTAATTGTGGGTGGGAGTGAGTTCCATAATTTGGCTATGGTGCAAGAGAATAGTGCTTCACCAGCAGAGTTATTGGCTTTAGTGATCTGCAAGTGATTTTTGTTGCTGGATCTTAGTGGTCTGGTGGTGCGATAGGGTTGGAGTAGATTCTGCAGGGATGGGACATTTAGTGGATGGTTTACAAGTTTGTGGGCGAGTGAGAGTTGATACCACTGAAGGAGGTGAGGGAGTTCAAACCAGCCCAGTTCAGCAAGTGAGAGACAGTGGTGACTACGGTAGGATGCCCCTGTGGCGAATTTGGCGATTTTGTTGTAGCAGGTCTCTAGCTTGTTTAGATCACATTGCCTTAGGTTGGTATATATTGGAGAGGCATAAAGTAGGGTGGAGATAAGGTGGGAATTTGCTATTGAAATCTTTGCTGCTTTGGTGAGAAATTGCTTACTTTTGTATAACGCTCCTAGTTTTTTGTGGACTTTTTTATGGTCATGGATATGTGAATGTCAAATTTTAGTTTATTGTCTATTTCCACTCCTAGCAATTTGGTGTGTTCAGTTGGGTATACAGTGGTGTTGTCTTTTGCTGTGACGTTAAAGTGAGAGTTGTTTTGAGTATGTTTGGTGGGTTGGAAGATGAGTAGTTTAGTTTTGTTTGGGTTGAGTATTAATTGGGCATCGGATAACCATGTTTCAACAGAGGAAAAGGCTTCCTGTGTGACTTTTTGCAGTTTGGGTAGGGACTGGGCTGAGCAGATGATGGTCGAGTCATCTGCGTATTGTATGAGTGTGCCATGTTTGGTGGCAGAGGCTAGATTATTGGTGTAAACAGAGAAGAGTAGGGGTCCAAGGATGGATCCTTGGGGAACCCCTATGGAGACAGGTAGTTGTGGAGAAATGTCATTCTGCCATACAACGGATTGTTGGCGGTCAGACAGGTAACTCTGAAACCAGTTGGTGACTGATTGTGAGAAGGATAGGTTATTGAGGACAGAGATAAGTTGTTTGTGTGGGACCATGTCAAATGCTTTAGATAGGTCTAGGAAAGTAGCAGAGGAGAGATAGCCATTGTTTTTATGCTGAAAGATAGTGTTAGTAAAGGTATATACCCTGTTAAGGTTAGGATTCCACCAGTGCACCATGTTTTTTGAGGTTTGTTTTGGGCAAATAATTGATATAGATTTTATGCATGTATATATATATATATATATATATATATATATATATATATATATATATATATATATATATATATATACATATATATTTATAGGAGAGCTACAGAATCCTGAAAGACCAAAATCCTGAAGACCAAAATCCTGAGACCAAAATCCTGAAAGTTCAAAATCCTGAAAACTCAAAATCCTGAAAACACACAGGATACCAGCATTTACTATATTCCAACACAAGTACATACAGAAACAAATAAAACACAAACCGTATTACTCTTCTTCAAGTATAAGCAGGAGGGCAAGCCACTCTGCACCCCAATGTGGGGGGCTGCGCCCCCACACCCCCTGTTACTTAAATATATCAACTTCAAGATTGCACTTAGTGTACTGAAGTGCAATCTCGGAGTTGTTATATTTAAGTAGCAGGGGGGTGCAGCCCCCCACATGGGAGGGTGTAGGGGGGCTTGCCCCCCTACATATGGTTGAAGGGTAACATGTTTCTGTATGTACTTGTGCTGGAATATAGTAAGTGTTGGTATCCTGTGTGTTTTTAGGATTTTGGCGCTTATATACACACACACATATATATATATATATATATATATATATATATATATATATATATATATATATATATATATATATATATATATAGATAGATAGATAGATATGTAAATGGGTCTACTTCATAAGAATGAAATCCCACTTGCCTGAATCAATAAATGTCGAGACAACTTCGCCAAAACCACAAATAAACGAACACTCGGAAGACTGGAAAATTACAGCGGGAAAGGAACCACTTGGCCACAAGGCTGAACGTTTCCCCTTTCCCTATTGTAGAGCGATATCAGAATTGGTATATATAGTTAGGGAGGTGTGGGAGGTGCAGTTCCCAACATGGATGGGTTTAATTTGCTTCAGTTTGCTTTTTTTGTGGTGCCAGACACATATTTAATTACCCTAAGTTTCTAGTCAGTGATCCAAGTGTTTGTTTATTTGTGGTTTTGGCAAAGTCTCAACATTGATAATATATATTCTGGGCAGCAAGACAGCTGTTTTGCTTTATAATTTTAACTTCTACAACAGGCTCTTCAACTGTTCCTCACTTTCAGCCATCAGAGTAGTATCATCTGCATATTCAAGGTTGTTGATATTTCTCCAACAATTTTGATTTTAGTATCTGATTCATCTAACCTAGCTTTTCTGGTGATATAGTCAGATTATAAGTTAAAAATGTAGGGTGACAATATACAGGCTTGTTGCACTCCTTTCTAAACCTTAAAGCAGTTATTTCATATTTGTTTCAAACTCTGGCTTCTTGTTCTCCATGCAGTCACCCCAGGAGATAAACAAGGTGAGCCTGTATCCCCATTTCTCTTAGAACTTACCACAGCTGTTATGGTCCATGCATTCGAAGGCTTCAGATTAACAGTAGACTATAAAGCAGAAGTAAAACTCTCTGGAACTCCCTTTTTTTTTTTTTTTTTTTTATTTTTTTGTGTTATCCAGTGGATGTTTGCAATTTGATCTCCGGTACCTCTGCCCCTTCTAAAACCCGATTGTGCATCTGGAAGTTCTGGATCAACTTATTGCTGTAGCTGAGCTTCCACGATTTTGTGCATTCCTTGCATGTGAAATGTGCAATTGTTGGAGAACTCTATGGAATGCAAGCAGACATATGATATTGTACATCTCACTACCCACTTATCCCAGTGTGACTTTACATTATATTAATGAAACACTCAAATATTGACAAGGTAAGCATCTTTGTATTTGCTTTATTATTTTAGTGACAGCTTAATAGTGTTTCTGTTTTCAGTATCATTGTCGTGTGCCTTATTCTGTTGCACATCATCTCTTTGTAACAATCTCTTATATAGAGGCTATAAAAACAATTTCTTAACTTTGTTGTTTTCACTTGGGTTTTCTTGTGCAGTCTTTTTTCTTTCTTTAGGAAAATCTACTTGTAAATATTTTAAACATTAAAACAAACTTTTCACATTTTAAAACCTTTCCTTTTAATTTTTTTTCAATGAATGAGACAGATTACCAGTTTTTGTGTTGTCATGTATAGAGATTTGAAAGAGGAGAAATCACTGTATTTCACTTGTTTACGATAGGCAGTAAGGTCCCTCCATGAATTCAGTAGGGTGCAGAACTGAATGACATACACACTTGTGGGTTGTACAGTAGGAATGTGCATTTTACAGGCATCAAATAAAAGCACACAAGCCAGAATAGGATGAAATAAATGGTCTGCTTTAATGGAGTATCTACACAAACATGCTGTTTACAATAGGTTTACAATAGTGTTGCTCAAAGGCACCTAGTAGAACATGGAATTCAGTTTCAGAAACATCTACAATTCCTATATGGAAATTAGAACAATCCAAAAAGCAGTCTGGACTCAGAAACACCAATGAAACCTTTCAACACCGATGAAGGGAGAAATCTTGAAAGATTTGTAAGATTAAACACTTTTATTGGTGTTTCTGAGTGCGGAGTGCTTTTTAGATTTTACAATTTTACTGGTTTTATTGCCGTTGACTCAGTTACTGGCTTCCTGGATCCTATTTTCTTTATGAAACTTAAGAACAACCAATGGATCATAAAAGTTAAATATGAAAAATTACTCATGATTTTTTATAGCTTGTGCAATGGCTATTCTATGTTCTCTCCCTACCCAGGAGACACTAGAATCCAACAATATTTAATGGGGAATGTATCTCCCAGAACTACAACAAGTCTTCTCAGTGAAAGCAACTACAGAGGGGAACATTACCATTTAATCAGTCTTTAAGAAAGTCTTGGGAATAAGGTAAGTTCACAGGTACCCAGGCAAGTTACTAAGCTTACAGTCCATGGGGCGATTGTGGAGCCTAGCCCAATATTCCAGTGACACCTGAGCACTATTAAATAGTAGGCTATCAGAAGATATTCTCTTGCATTTCTTTAAACTTTTATAAGATATTGATGTCAGATATATTGCAAGAGGAGTGTCAAGTTAACTGCAAAGTACCTGAGTAAATATTTTTAACAATCGGCTTATTCATTTTTTCATTCATTTTCAGATATTTTCTTTACAGTGGTGCAGCGGTTAATGTTGTCGCCTCACAGCAAGAAGTTCTCCGGTTCAATTCTTGGCTGGGGTGCCTTCTGTGTGGAGTTTGCATGTTCTCCCTGTGTTCGCGTGGGTTTCCTCCGGGTACTCCGGTTTCCTCCCACATTCCAAAGACATGCATCTGAAGCATTTCTCCTCGGGCCTCCGCTGAAAACAGGATCTGTGGAACCTAGTCGGACTTTCCCGGTCAACAAATGATAAATAAATAAAATAAATAAATAAAGTATTATGGGTGGAGCCAGAGCCTGCCTGGCAACCAATGGGTGTAAAGAAGAGGTGTTTGAACAGACACCAGCCAATCACAGGATACACACTCACAAGCACTGGCACATAGTCCTATGGGCAGTTTTAAGGATCACCAAATTATCTACTTGCATTTTTTTTTTGTGATGAGGGAGGCAGTAAGAGTACCAAGCAAGAGTCCATATGGATGTAAGCAAGACATGCAGACTCTGTAAGGAAGACACCCATCTGGGAACAAAAACAGAAAATGAGCACTGTAAAGCAGCCTTAAAAAATAAAGTTTATGAATTCTTGCCTCAGTCCTTAGACATATAATCAAATTAAAAACACTAAGCATGTTTAAACTCATGCATTTTCATACTAGCCAATAGCTCCTTCCCAAAACCAATCCTACTGTAAAAACTACTGTTAGTCACAGGTCACTTAGATATGTATAGGTATCTGATTGATACTTCCCTGGACTCATGCCTGACAGCTGTTATGGTGTACCTGCATAACATGTTCATCTTTGACAAACAACAGAGAACTAGTATCTTGAATCATCAATGCTGATTGGTGTTGAAATATCTAGGTAAGACATACCCACTGGTTATTGAAACAGGAAGTGTTAGTGCTCTCTAACACTGCATCACTATTAAATTACTTTATCATCCTATGAGTGATTGATGCAACTTCCCCCCATGTTTTTTTTTGATTCACATATGCTGCTAATTCCAAAGAAGGTGGTGCAGCGGTAACGTTGTTGCCTCACAGTAAGAGGTTCTCCCGTTTGATTCTTGGCTGGAGCGCCTTCTGTGTGGAGTTTGCATGTCCTCCCTGTGGATGAGTGGCATTCGAAAGACATGCGTAGAATGGGTGTGCCTTCTTTGAAGGT